>NC_137356.1:3476613-3896613 GCF_965287045.1 Carcharhinus amblyrhynchos
ACCTACTTCCTCCTTAGGATAGACGATCAGATGGAATAAACTCAAGAAACCCTGCCGTTCTCTGCCGCTGGCACTGATGGATATCACCAAGTGCATGCACCATGGAGTGCATGCAGTGCAGGACCAATGTCTTGCACCAAGATCTCCACTGTGGTTGCCACCCTTGCTGTGTTAACTTCATTTTATTCTGGTGTTAACACTATCGCCTCAGACATAAGGTGGACAGACTCCTCCATGGAGTCTTTCAATCTGGGGAGTGTACCAGAGATGTCTTCCAGATTTCCCTAAATTTGCCTTTGGAGCTCCAGCAACTGAGACATGAGCAAATCCAGAGGCTGGTTATCTGAATGGGATCAGCAGATTCCTGGCCTCCAGCAACCCTCCGAGTATCAGCCCCCTGGGATGTTCCTGCCTCCTCCTGCTGTGGGTCGGAAATCTCAAGAGACTGACCCTGAGGCTAATCTGGAATTAGATCCCACTGAAGTATGTATGCCTGTGCTCATGGAGGGCATGAGGGAGTGCTATGATTGTTCTTTTTCTAAGTCTGCAGTCACTTTTCTGTGCTGGTGTCAGGGCTAGAGTCAAGGACCTGGCTGGTAGACACCCTAGGCTGCTTCCCAGATGTGATTGTGAAAGAAAGGAGAGTTTATTAGTGCATGCACGAGCCTGATGAACAGGAGTCATGACTCACAGCATTGTTGTCTGATGGATGTTGCAATGCGTGAAAGCAAGAGTGCTCACTTTGTTTATTGCCTCCAACCGCACCATCAGCGCGGGAGTAGTCAGTGTTCTCCCCAGCCAGCTGGATGGCTCTGTCCTCAAATTCCATGCAGATTTTGAGTTCTGGCACCCATTTGCCCAGCTGGGATCTCTCCCTGTTGTGTGCCAGCTTGTCCTGCATGAAGACAGATAGAGACTGTGAGCAGGACACATGCCAGGGCAGATGATAAGGATGTCTGGCATGTGTGAATGGTGAATGGAACCAGTGAGTGGATGAGAACATGGCCCGTAAGGAAGATGAAGATGCTTGTGATGGGTGTGTGAGTGCGTGAGTTGAGAGTGATGAGCAAAGTGACTTACCTTGGCAGAACAGAGGAGATCATTCATCTTCTTCCTGAACTGGATAGCTGTCCTCTTCTGCAAGGCATTAGCACTGGTCACTGCTTCCCATGCTGTGTTTATCAGTTTTCTTCCTGTGAATGGGTAGAGGATATCACTTTGGACCTCTGCAGCATTGAGTAGTTTCTCCAGGGAGGTGTCCAGATAACTGGGGGTAGATTTATTCATTGCCATCACTTCCAGGTGACCTGCAAAGCATGGCTGCTTTTTACTGGGCAGCCTTTAAATGTGGCGCCCTAATGATTACAGCACTGAGGTTGATGTTGGGGCGGGGAAATCAGCATTACAGTGTGGAAACCGCAGATAAACATTTTTTAGCACTAAGTGCCACACTATATGGTGGGAAAAGTTACCATTATGTCAGCAGGCCGAATGCTGCTGTTCGTGTCGATCAGCCTTTGCAATTTTCTGAGAAAATCTTGCCCTTTATCATTAAACCTAATGACTCCAAATAGATATTTTATGTGGGGCATTGAGGAAGGACAGAATCGGACTCAACTGTGATGTGAATCCCTTGCTCTCTGTTTAACTATCCAGCCATCACTTATCACGGCTTTACGAAGAATAGTCACTGGGCAAGGCATCAAAGGCCAACTGTTGAACTACACTTCAGCAATCAGTCAGTGCTCTCATGAGAAGAGAGAAATTGAGATGGGATAAGTGAAGGTCATCACTGTGAACTATGATTGCTATTTCCTGGTTTATATGATAACCATGATATATATACCAGCAATTAATAGTTTAAGTTCATTCGTGTCAGAATGCAGCAGTTATTTGTTCTAATGAAGTGATCAGACATGGAACAGTAGCATAAACGGCAGTTCAGCATGTTGACTGCTTTTCTTTAGTCTCTCATGTCTGAGATTAGAGAATTTAATGAACCAAACAATCACCCATCATATAACTGAATGATTTTTTAAGTAGTTCTGTGGTGGTGCAGTGGGTAAGGCACTGATTTTTGCCTTCTCTGGTTATGGGATCTGACAGATGAAAGAGTAAAAAGGCATGTGGCAGCAATCTGTAACTTAATCTCAGACCTGCTGTCATTGGACCTGAATGAATGTAATATTATTCCTGAGACTAAGTTACAGTCACACTGCCTGGTTACATTTTTTTGTAACATATACTGTCTTTGGCACCCCATTGATAACGCCTAATTCTCAGTGTTGTACTAAGTTGTGCGGATCAGGAAGTTCTGAGACTTGATTCTGGCGTGCTCAATTGGGTGGTAGTAAGGCAATGACAATTAGACTATGTACTCTTAAACCAAAAAAAACTACTACTCAGTCCACTAACTTCCACTGCAATCATATGCATTGGATGTAAATGGGGGTCAAAATCAGTGGTGATTTCCTTTCGCAGTCAACACTGACCATCCCACCTGTAGAATGACCATTTGGATGCTGTATCAGAGAACCATCAGTGGTTCTGAACTTTACCCCAATACAGGATGTTCAGAGAGGGAAGCAGAAAATTATTCTCAAAACATAATTTTTTATTGTAAAATGTTTGAAGTAGCATGATGTAATTTTGATGTTTCACGTTGGGGAAACAAGATATTATTTTGCATCATTTCTGTGAGTTTATTAAAATTCTTGCAAAATATTGAAATCATTCTGTACACAGTATATATTATGACCCAATAACCAATAAGTGTGGCATTCTCTTCAGTCCTTCCCACCTGTGGATGTGATGTTCAGTTAGTATGAGAGGTTCCTCTTACTGGCTGATCTGTGGATAAGATATGAATAGACGTGGTCCGTTTTCCTTGTATTGTGGGGAGGAGGGCATAGTTTGGGGGTTAACTTAAAAAATATATAATTTAATGGCAGATTAAATCAAGTTTAGTTGCGCTTCTGAAACAAAGTAATTCCTCCAGCAATTCTAATCTGTTTAATTGTTGTGACTGTGTTTCTGCTGTTTCTTATTCCTCTGCATTCCCTGTAAGCATTATCGTGTTACATTGCTCTTGCTATGAGACAACCTTCATGCCACATTCTAAGAATCTTTGTTTTCAGTACGAAAATAATTTGTCCTGTCAACTTCTGTCTTCTCCCAGTTAAGAATGCAATAGGAATGGGGGAATAAATAAATGAGCACAGTATGTTCAGTCTGGAGGAATGCAAAATGCATTCACCTGACAAAGGCACTAACCCGAAAGCTTGTGTGTTTACTATCAAATAAATTGGTTGGACTAAAACCTGGTGTTGTCAGACTTTTTACTGGGAATGCAAAACAGCAGAGGAAAATTGAAGAATGGGATAAAACAATAAGGCCACTTTTACGTGGCTTACTTTCTCTCCAAGCTGAAAATTCGTGCTTTATCTATAGTCAGGCACTACCTCAGAAGCCAAGTAAACCCGGAATCTACTTAGAAATTTGTAGGGAAGATTGCATGCTCTAAAGAAACTACATGGGGGAATAACAGAAGAGGGAAACAGGAAATAGAGGATACTGAACAGGCTTCTGTGTTTTATATTTAATGATTATGAGGAATTGTTGCTCCTTTAATAAGTTTTAATTAGGCTCCCAAAAGGTAATTTAAATACAACATGGCTATCAGTCATTATTTTGTTTAACATTCATGTTTTGTGTTTTACATGAACAAATGAATTTGTAATTTTTATAATTTAATAATTAGATGAGATCACCAACCTGCTGTGATACCACTTGTGTGGAAATTCTCTTTTGCAGTGTTATACAAATGTTATAAAAATGGCTTTGCTCCCCACTGCAGCAGCAGCAATGTGTGTCCATTGTGTGGTCATGTTGCATCTATGTTAGGCACTGAAAGTTGTATTGAATCAAATTTTTATTTAAGCATTAAATCGGAAAAGATCAGTGAAATTAATTTGATAGGCTGCACATAGCATTGTCACACCATGTAATATTATCTACACTTCCCCAGTGTGGTTCTGATATTGTCTAACACCTAATAGGAACTGTGCTGTTGGAGTGACATAATTTACATTAACAAATAATTTAAATTCTTTTACATCTTGTAGTTGGTTACATGTGTGTAATATGAACACAGAATAATGGAGAGTTTTCCTATCCCGATTTTTTTTTTTAAAACTGCATTCTATGAGGGAGATTGTATCCTGACCAATTTCTTTAATGTAGCATGGCTGACATGACTGCTGGGGCCTGTGCTTTGTGTCTCCTGTGTCCTGTTTCCCTATTTACTGCATTGTCTGTATTGGTCCTTCAGGTTTTTATAACTGTGCCTTCTGTTTTCTAAGTCTGATTCACCTCTGTACTTGCAGTACGTGTAAAAGCTTTTTTGTCCTTTTTTTACACTGACCCTTTTCTCGTCTTTCTTGACTTGCTGGATCAGGAGCCTTATGGGGTAATATTTCTGCTCTTTCTCTTTATAATACTCAGCAAATTTGCAGTGTTCTATACCTCTCTGTGTATCTCTCTCTGTTTCTCTCACTTTCTATTTTATATCTATTTATATATGTATATTTGTGCTTTCTGATGAGTGATTATGTTGCAGTTCTGCTGGGTGTTGGTTCTGAAGTCATTGTATCAGATTATGCTGGGTATCACTGCTGAAACTTTTAAAAACTGTAGTATTTTAAAAACATTAAGATGTCCACACATCCAGCTGTGATCTGACCAGTCTAGCTTTGGGGATGATCAAGCAATAATTTTGAGAAGTAAATATCTTTTCAATTACTATATTTTTTAAAAAAATATGCATCAGTTCTTTGTTTTCTGAATGATGAGTCAACCTATTTTATAGTGGCATAGATAATAGAACATTTTCATACATGTATGAACTTATTTTAAAATATCATCGCACTCTGTTGGAACCTGCCCCTTTTACAGAACCTTGCATCAACCCCATCTTGGATCGGTTAAAAGATCAAGTCTTGTACAGTGTAAATGTAAATTAGGACTGAACACTGTCACTCAACTATAATGCTGAAACTGCATTTGAGAGATTATGTTAATGAAGTATTATACCTTACTGATGAATAGTTCTATCCAACTGTTCATAAACTCCAATGTGCTGCAAGTAGTTCTGCAGTAGAAATCTAATGCGTTATGCATTATTTGTATACACAGGAAATACATGGAAAATACACTAAATAAAAAGAACCTCTTAATTTATGATTTAGCAAACTAGTTATTTAACAAACTAGTTCAATTAAGCAAAAATGAAGACAAGTGGCTTAGATTGGTCATGGCTGTATCTGTAATCCTGTTTACGTGAATCTGAATATCTAACTCCCAGCAAAATTCTGCAAAAGAAATATCAATGAAATGCACTAAATTCACAACTTACCCTTCTTATTATGGAGGATGCGTGGCGAAGGGAGTGATGCTGTCATAGTGATAATGTCACCAGACTAGTAATCTAGAAGCTTAGGCTAATATTCTGGGGATGCTTTAAGTCTCACCACAGCAGCTGGTGGAATTTAAATTCAATTAATGAAATCTGCAATTGAAAGTTAGTCTCAGTAATGGTGACCCTGAAGCTATCATAAAAAAATCCATCTGGTTCACTAATGGTCTTTACCCGGTCCGGCCTACGTGTGACTCCAGAGCTACAGCAATAAGGTTAACTCTTAACTGCCCTCTGAAATGGCTGAGCAAGTCAATCAGTTCAAGAGCAATTAGGAATGGGCCACAAATGCTGGCCTTGCCACCAATGCCCACATCTCATGAAAGAATTTTTAAAATGTTTGCTGCCTCAAAGATCTTGCAATAAAATATCAGAACTCAAAAAATGAGTCATTCCTTGAATCTGAAAAATGTGATTACATAAATTTGATTGATGAGGTCTTATTTGTGAATACAAATTTTGAACTTTTTGTAAGTACTCTGTTGATATTCTGAGACAGGAAAAATTAAGGAGATCCTCGAACCTTTCTCATGAGGATAGTAAGAGTTGTTTGTCTGAGATCGCAACAAGCACACCCTGAGCAGCAAGGCTGTAACTAAAGTGAAATCTATCAGCTGTAAAGAGTTTACCAAGCTAAACACATTATACAATTGCTTCCGGATCTGAGAACAAATCTTCAGTTTTACCAAACCCTTTGTCAGTGACATTATCATTTTCTGCCAAAGGTAAACCTGGCTAATTCTTCAAAAAAATGATGTATATTGTAGGGCCGGAATTTCCTAGCCATTCAGACCCCGTCACCACTGCAAGCGAGAACAGAGAATTTGGTGGTCAGCCAAATCTCCATTCACTGCAGCTGGACCAGAGAATCCCTCTGGCGTGAACAGCCGGAACATTTCAGCCTATATTTTCCCTACAGCATTCAGACAATAGGTTAATCCTGTGATGCTTGAGAACCAGAGAACCACAGAATCCCTACAGTGCAGAAAGAGGCCATCTGGCCCATCGCGTCTGCACTGACTCTTCAAAAGAGCATCCCACCCAAGCCCTCCACTCTGCCCCATCCCCATAACCCTGCACATTTACCATGGCTAATCCACCTAACCTACATATCTTTGGAGTGTGGTGGGAAACCGAATCACCTGGAGGAAATTCACACAGACACAGGGAGATGTGCTTACTCCACACAGACAGTAACCCAAGGCTGGAAACAAATGCAGGCTCCTGATGCTGTGAGGCAGAGTACACTGTAAACTTGTTAAGTGCAAGTTGAACCCAGACTCCTGTAAATTGGTGGTAAGGATCCTGTACAAAATTGATTGGACAGTTTCAATACAAGTCCTAATGAGTGAGGGCCTTCAGCACAGATTAATAATAATTCAACCCCAAGTTGTCAAATTCATTGTAATCGACCATAAGATGTTTGGTTATAAGTACAAAAGTGTGATAATAGTGCAATGTAGGGAGGCTGAGGGTTCTTCTGTGTGTTGAAGTATATTTTTGGGATGGGGTAAGGGGAACTTTACTCTGAATCTGGTTGTGTTATCCTAATCTTAAGAGTGTTTGATATCAGCATCATTGCTTGAAAAGGGTTCCATTCCCCAGCGCTAACATCCCTCACTTAGCAAAAACAAAAACACGTGAAGTATAATGTACAGCCATCTGTGACAGGGGCTGGACCATAAAACGTGGCAAGCTGTTCTAAAGTCCAGTACCATCTGCGGGAAATCCTGCTGGCAGGAGGGGCTGTAAAATTCTGCCCGAAGGATTTATCCTTCAAAATTTTGCTCTTATAATTTGTGTTTAAATATTGTATTCTTTTCTCCCTTTTATCAATACTATGAATAAAATAAGTCCTATGTTCCTTGGAAGATATTAATCATTCCCTTTTGGATTCAAGGCACCCAGTTGTACAACTGGATTCATAACTTGCAGTAATTGATGTGTCCAACTGATTAATTGCCTTCCCAGGAAGTTTACTATTGGCTTATAGTGCTGTAAGGTACAATTAAAACTTCCACGTTTTTAAACATGCAGATATAAACTCTCTAAAAGGCTTTGCTATTTGATACTACTTAGAAAAAAATGATTTACTCAACTGTGAAAAATAATGGCAAAATGTGTTCAGTACCCTTGACTGGGATAAGATATTTAACAGCAACAGCTTATTTATATAGCACTTTAACATAATAAAAATCCAAGGCACTTCAGAGGAGCATTATAAAATGTTTATTGTATGAGATGTTTGCATCTTATGCTAGTTACGTCATTGCTTTTTTTTAACTTAAATTGGAAAATTTATCGTTCAGATCAGTTTTGATTCTGCATTGTTTGAGAAATGTTTTTAGCAGTGCTTTTATTAGAATACAGCATGTTTGCCAGCAGACTATCAATGGGTACTTCTGATGAAACCTGTTCTTTAAACAGTTTAAATATCAAAAGCTGCCTGCTTTCTTTAAATAATGCAATGAACATTCCAATACTACTAATATATTTCTACATTGAAATGCAATTAAAATAAAAGATAAAACACTTAAGAAAAAATTCCAGTTGGCTGTGAAAATAGTGTGAGAAAGGGTGCATAATTGCTATAGAAAGCCACTGTTTATTGGGCCTTTATTCCAGGTGAATACACTTATTCAAAAAGCATGAGGTTTTACTTCAGTGTGATGTTCCTGAAATGAGGTGAGTTTTTCAATGTATAAAAAAGGAGCAATTGCACAGTCACCAAAGGCTCTATAACTGCTGACGTTATTGTGTGAAGTGCTAATTTAGTATTATTTTGTTGTTAGTGGGAGCAAAGGGAAAGATCTGAATACCATCAAATCTCTGAGAGTGCTTCGAGTGCTGAGACCTCTTAAAACCATCAAAAGACTGCCTAAACTCAAGGTAATGTAGATTTTCTTTGATTAGACTGCTTTCACTTCCAGACGTCTTCCTCTTCCATTATGGGGAAACTAAGACTGTGTTCCAGAATTCTGTAGAAACAGGAAAGAATGACTGCAGTGCCTTGTGTATTGCTTTATTAACATATTCAGAAAGCTTTATCTGATTGATAGTTCTGGTGAAATCACAAACATATTAAAAAGATAAAGGCTGCTAGGAAATCTTGATAAGCATATCTAAGATATAGTTGTACACAAAGGGTGAAATCTTGAGCCTGTGATTGCTATCTGCAAGACTGCCAGTAGGGGCTTGAGATCTAGAAGCCACAGTCCTCTCCAGGGAGAACGTGACTTCAGATCTTCCTGCCCCTCACTGGTGACATAATTTGCATGCATTTGAATATTATTAACCCACTCCCCTGCCGTAGCTTCACCCCCTCACCATATCTTCAAACCGCACTGATGTCACATGATGTTGGTGCAGTTTACAACAAGTTAATGCAGGTGTGAACCTGATGTGGAGGTCTTTTTGGGGGCACAAAGGTAAGTAGAGCCCCCAGAGACATGTGCAGGCATTGACCTGGCAATGCCTCCAGGCAGTACCCTTGACACAGGTTGGCACTGCCAGCTGGGCACAATGTTACCCTGGCAGTACCAACCTGTGCCTAGGGTCGTGCCCCAGTGGGAGTCTGATATGGGAAGGGAGTGTGGTTAGTGCAGCTTTGATTGTGGGTCGAGAGCAGTCCAAGGTGGGGTGGTGTGTGTTGAGGAGAAGGGGCTGATGATCGCGGAGGATAAGGGGGTCAAAGTGAATGCTTGCTCCGATTGCAGAAGTGGCGAGGGAAGCCCCTGAGGCCTCAGCTGTGGGTTGGGGAAAAGTTTATTGCAGTTTTGATCAGGGCATCAATTAAAGAGGATGCCCCAATCAATTTTTTTGCATGGTGGAATCTGGTGAGAAAACTAACCAGTTTCTCTGAAGAGAAATATGCCAGTTTTCTCATCAGAAACAACATTCTGCCATTTTTTGTTAAGATTTTGCCCAGTGATTTGTTCTAGTCAGTTTAATAAATTTTGCAATTTCTTTCTGGTTCTTTCATTTTGTTACTCTCTCCATATAGGCTGTCTTCGATTGTGTGGTAAACTCCTTGAAGAATGTTCTCAACATCCTGATCGTTTACATGCTGTTCATGTTTATTTTTGCTGTAGTCGCTGTGCAGCTATTTAAGGGCAGGTTTTTCTACTGCACTGATGAATCCAAAGAGTTTGAGCGGGACTGCAGGTACATGTCTAACATTCAACATTCAAACTCTTTCCTATTAAAAGTTGTGGATGCTATTGTGTGCATCAAAATACAAATGTCATACTGTAGACTGATGAAATGGATTGTCTTATATCCCGAATATAAACAGTGAAGGATCAACATTTGTTCGATGTGTTAAGAATGGAGAGAATGGAGAAAATATACTCTGAGCTGTTGCTTTGCATCCTTAAGGAAGCTATAGATACCTCCAGAACAAGTCACCTGCCATTGTCTCTATTGAATAAGGCCTGGTGTGTATTGGAGGAAGATAAGGGAGATAATAGAGTGCAAATAGAGTACAACAATTAGCAGTCAGATTTTCCAGTGATTTAATTTAGGGAATTTTTAATGGTGGAAAATCTCAGCAGGTCTGACAGCATCTGTGGGGAGAGAATAGAGCTGACGAAGGGTCATCTAGAGTCAGAACATTAGTTCAATTCTCTCCCCACAGCTGCTGTCAGACTGAGATTTTCCAGCATTTTCTGTTTTTATTTCGGGTTCCAGCATTCGCAGTATTATGCTTTTACATTTTTAATGGGTTTCCTGGGGGAAATTTTGGTCCGCTGGACCTGTATAATATTTCAGATTGAATTAAAACTTGCCTGTCTGCAAATTCACACCAAAGATGTGCAGGTTAGGTGGACTGGCCATGCTAAGTTGCCCCTGTCAGGAGGATTAGCAGGGTAATGGGGTTACGGGTTTAAGGCCTGGGTGGAATTGTGATTGGTGCAGGCTTGATGGGCCAAATGGCCTTCTGCACTGTAGGGATTTTATGATTCTAAATTGGCTGCCACATTTTCCTACATTGCAATAGTGATTAATTAGGCTTCAAAAGTGCTTTGTTGGCTATGAAATGTTTTGAAACATCCTGAGGTTATGCAAGGTGCTTTATAAATGCAAGATTATGTCAGGGGGTTGAAACTATGAGGGGGAGGGGAAGAGGTGGGCTGATTGGGATTGCTGGTGCAGAGGCATTGGGAGATTGGGGTTTCAGGGGGTGGGAGCTTTGCCAGGTGAGTGGGGGGTTTTATGCTGGTCCAGATACATCCAGGAGGGGTCAGCCATCAGGCTGTGGGCCTGGTCGCATGGCGGGGTCTTGGTGCTGGCCAGCGATTGGCAGGCCGGCAGTGCGGGCTACTGCAGATGCACCGATCTCAGCGCTGTTAGATCAGCACATGCGCAGTGGCCTGCCCAGTGCTATGCGGCCGGCTCCTCCAGCAGGAATAGGCCCTACCTCCAGCTTTTTGGACTGATTCACGCTTGTGCACTCTGCAGCGCACAGAGTGTGGGAGATTCATTCTGAAACTCCCACTGAAAAAAACTAGTGTGATTTGCTCCAGTTTTTACACAAATTCAACACTTAGAATTTTTTTGGGAGAACTCCCCCCCCACCTCCCGCCACTAATAATGGGGGAATAAGGCCCCACTGATGTTTGTCTCTCTCTGCATTGGTGGAAGGTGTGGGAGCATTCTGATAGGTCTCCTGTGGTGGCTTCCTCATCTGAGGTAAGAGCTCGACTGGATGAAGGCTTTGGATGCTAGGCAGAGGTACCTACGAAAGAAAGTAGAGATAGTTAATCTGTGGCATTGGAATAAAATTCATGACAGTGCACTGACTGTTTACTAAGGGATGAGCTGGTGCAGGATACTCACATGGAGGTGTGCTGTCAGTATCCCCATTGCTATAGGTACTGTCCACACCCTGTCTGACTAGCTCAGTGATTTGACCAAGTTCCAGCATTCCACCCCAGACTGGACCTCTCCCTTTTATTGTTTGCCAGCTTGTCCTGTGTAAAGACAATGGAGAGCGTATGAGCAAGATTCAGAGTGTGTGTGAGTTGAGAGTGATGAGATGGTTGACTTACTCTGGCAGCATGGATGAGATTAGTTATCTTCTTTCTGCACTGGGTGGTTGATCTCTTTTGGGCAGCATTAGTGCTGACAACTGCTGTGATCATCCCCAAGCTGGATTGGCGAGGTTGGTGGACCATCTGCAGCCATCAGAGGTGGAGGACATCATGGTGGATATTCGAGCGAGGCATCACTGAACTTGGATGCTGCTGTCTTCTTCCCTTTTGGGGCCATCAGTGTGATCTGTAGCAGCCCTGAGCTACAGAAATGGAGAAAGCTGTGTTTGGCTGATATTTAAACATGGTGGCTGGAGTGAGGAAGCAGAGAGCTAATGGCAGGACAGGTGAATGAGGTGCTACATGCCAGTGATACAGCATATCTCGCATGTGTACATAATGAATGAGGTGGGAAGTAGATGATACTGCATGGAAACCTGCTATTGTCAACAGGAAACAACCATTTTGCACGCCCACTCCCACAGCTAGTGAAATGTGGGGAAACCCTAGAACCATGATCCAGAGACTTGAGTTCAAATTCTACAATGGCAACTGAGGAACTTAAATCCAATTAATTAAATAAATCTGGAATAAAAAGTTAGAATCAGTAATAGTAACCACAGATCTACCTGATTGTTGTAAAAAAAAATATGTTTCACTAATATTCTTTCAGGAGGGAAACCTCTTGTCCTTACTGATCTGGCATAAATGTGACGCCAGATTTTTCACGCTGTGTTTGACTCTCAATGCCCTCTGAAATGGCACAGTTAGCCATTCAGTAATATTCAGGAAGGTAGCTCACCACCACCACCTTCTCAAGGACACTTAAGGATGCAGAATAGAAACAACTGCATCCCATGAATTAACTTACTGCTCTGGTGTAGATGCACCCACTGTTACCCAAATGCAGTCTTGGCTGATTCTACCACAGTCTTTGTATTCTTTCTGATTTGGACTCCCAACTTGTTCATTCTCACAAATTGGTTCCAAAACTAAGACCTGCCTGATCACTTAATGTTAGCCAAAAGCAATGGCTGGTGCCTGAAATAAATACACAAAATACTGAAAATACTCAGATCAGGCAACATTTACAGAGAGAGGAACAGAGTTAACATTTCACGTCTGTGATGTTTCATCAGCTCTGGCAAAACAGAAGGTGGTCAAGGCCACACTTACCTGTTCTAGGAGTTTAGGCAGACTTCCAATTGTGTTAAAGGATCTTAAAAGAGAAGCGGAAAGTTCTTCCAGTACCTTGATCAATATTCCTTCCTCAATCAACACTACCAGGAACAAATTAACTCTTTGTTTATTCAGTTTGGGTAGTTCCTAACAGACAATGACTGCCCATCTACCTGTAAAACACTAACCACTGTATTCTGAATTGATCTGTTTTTAGGGGCTTTGAATTTATTTTGAGATGTTTTAAAAAACATGTAAATATGAGCCTTCCTTTCATTTTTCCTTACCCTTTTCTGTTTCAGAGGACAATACTTGGTCTACATGAGGGAAAGTGATATTAAGGCACAGAAGCGGGAGTGGAAACGATATGAGTTTCATTATGATAATGTACTATGGGCTCTGCTGACTCTCTTCACTGTGTCAACTGGAGAAGGATGGCCAGAGTATGTTTCATTATTAAACCCGATTACAGTTCAATCTTTGTTTCTTTTTGACTCCTCAGTCTCATGTTTAGTATCTTACAGTTTCTAGTGAGTGTTTGTGTGTGTGTGCTAAAGAAAAAGAGAACAGCATTAGGCTGAATTGCAATGTTCCATATGATCAAATAACCAACCCCCATTGTCCAAACTGATGTTCTGGTGGAATCCCCTGCAAAATTCCCAAAGATTACGTGGGAATTGTCTGGAAAGTTTCTACTTCCTTTGAACCCTCCAAAACTCAGATTTAACTCAGAGATTTTGGGTAGTTCTGATTCTCTTGGAATAGTTACCCCAGGAAAAGTTGGAAAGATCAAAACCACATTTAACTCCTGGGTAACCATACGACTGACCACCTCCTCTATCCAGCCACTCCATCTAACTGAAGCTGCCTGATTAGCTCTACCCCCAATCCCCCCTCACCTCCTCCACCAGTAACCTCGCCTCACTCCTGACTACTGCCCACACTCTCCCCGTCATCATTCGACTACACCCAGTCCCGACTACCTCCCCACTCCCACTGACCACCTGACCCCCATCGATAAACCTTAACTACCCCCCACCCCCGACTAACCATTCAACCACCAAACTTCCGGCTACTTGAGCGCGCACGCATGCGCCCCCCCCCCCCCCCCCGTCCCCCCCCCCGTCCCCCACCTCAGCAGGACCCGGTCAGAAGTCCGGATTAGAAATGTGCAGCTCCAGTTGAGTAAAAAGGAGCGTAAGAACATAAGAAATAGGAGCAGGAGTAGGCCATCCAGCCCTTCGAGCCTGCCCCGCCATTCAATAAGATCATGGCTGATCTGTCGTGGCTCAGTTCCACATTCCTGCCCTCTCCCCATAACCCTTAATCCCCTTGCTTATCAAAAACCCATCAACCCGCGTCTTAAAAATATTTAGCGAGGCAGCCTCCACCACCTCAATGGGCAGAGAATTCCAGAGATTCACCACCCTTTGAGTGAAGAAGTTCCTCCTCAACTCCGTTCTAAACTGCCCCCCCTTTATCCTGAGGCTGTGCCCCCTAGTCCTACTGTCCTTTCTGAGCGGGAAGAGCCTCTCCACCTCTATCCTATCCATCCCATTCAACATCTTATACGTCTCAATGAGATCTCCCCTCATTCTTCTAAACTCTAACGAGTACAAGCCTAGTTTATTCAGCCTCTCCTCATAGCTCAACCCCCTCAACTCCGGTATCAGCCTAGTAAACCTCCTCTGCACTCCCTCCAAGGCCAAAATATCCTTGCGTAAGTACGGCGACCAAAACTGCACACAGTACTCCAGCTGCGGCCTCACCAGTGCCCTATACAGCTGCAGCAAGACCTCCCTACTTTTATATTCAATCCCCCTCGCTATGAAGGCCAGCATCCCATTCGCCTTCCTGACCACCTGCTGCACCTGCAGGCTGGGTTTTTGCGACTCATGCACAAGGACCCCAAGGTTCCTCTGCACTGTCGCCTGCTGCAGTTTTTCGCCCCGTAAGTAATAATCCTTCCTACCATTATTCCTACCAAAGTGGACCACCTCGCACTTGCCAACATTAAATTCCATTTGCCATTTCCTGGCCCATTCGCCCAGCCTATCTAGATCCTTCCGCAGACTCTCCACACCCTCCGCGCAATTTGCCATTCCACCAATCTTGGTGTCATCAGCAAATTTCGACACCATACACTCGGTTCCCTCCTCCAGGTCATCTATATAAATGGTAAATAGCTGAGGCCCCAGCACCGACCCCTGGGGCACTCCACTAGTCACCAACCGCCAATCCGAATAGCACCCATTAACCCCCACTCTCTGTCTCCTATTTGACAACCAATCCTCTATCCACGCTAACACCCTACCCCCAACTCCATGCCCCCTTTCTGCAATAACCTCTTGTGAGGTACCTTGTCAAACACCTTCTGAAAATCCAGAAAGACCACATCCACCGGCTCTCCTCTATCCACCGCCCTAGACACATCCTCATAGAACTCCAATAAATTTGTCAGACACGACTTCCCCTTAATGAAACCGTGCTGCATCTGCTCTATCAAGCAATTCTCCTCAAGATGCCTCGCTATTTCCTCCTTGATGACGGATTCTAACATTTTACCTACAACAGACGTTAAACTAACCGGCCTATAATTCCCTGCCTTTTGCCTGGCACCCTTCTTAAACAACAGCGTAACATTAGCCGCTTTCCAATCTTCCGGCGGGCAATACAATGGCGATTGCCATTCCTTGGAAGATTCAACATCCTCAATTAATCTCAAACAAGAGGATTAAAAATTGGAGAGTGCTAGAACTAAAGAACCTACAGAATAAACATGGTTTATTCCTCATAATGAGTATTCCTTTTCTCCACAGTGTACTGAAACATTCAGTCGATGCTACATATGAGAATCAAGGACCCAGCCCTGGCTATAGGATGGAGATGTCTATTTTTTATGTTGTCTACTTTGTTGTCTTCCCTTTCTTCTTTGTGAACATCTTTGTGGCCTTGATCATCATCACTTTCCAAGAACAGGGGGATAAAATGATGGAGGACTACAGTCTGGAGAAAAATGAGGTTTGTGCTGTGTGGCTAACTTAGCAATGTACTCTTTGGAAGTCAAACTAATGTATGGTCAGGAATTAATTACATGTAGGCTAAAAATAATTAGTGTTGAATTACAAATGTTGTAGTTCATAAGGTGGACGCTATGATAGATACAGCCTGGGAGGAATCTCAAAGGGAAATGTGGAGCAGTGCAGCTTCTGATTATGGTGTTGGGTCACAGTGAAAGGTTTTTCAGTTTGCAAAAATATACTTTGTTCACAAAATAATCTGAAAGAAACATTACAAAACATGTCAAATAGTTATAACAGTGAAGTGCAATGATGTTCATATTTCCTCTAGAGATCAAGATACACCCTGTGGTGCTTCAATTCAGGAATAAGTACATCACAAACATTTCAATATTTTAAATCTCGAGAGTACAATTCTTTACAAACTATATACATTGGTCATGTTGCACTCTGCAGTGCTTCAATACAGTTATGTGCAGTTAGAATTAAACACTCCGTCTAGGCGGTTTTACACAATTACTAGCCACTCAGAGTACATTGGCTGAAACACCTTACGTACTGGCCTTTCCCCATTGCACCTTGATAGTGGCTACCCCAAGCTGGAGAGTGTTCCTCAGCACATAGTCCTGGACCTTGGAATGTGCCAGTCTGAAACACTCGGTGGAGGACAATCCTTTGCACTGGTAGATCAACAGCTATTGGGCAGACCAAAGAGTGTCTTTCACTGAGTTGATGACCCTCCAACAGCAGCTGATGTTTGTCTCGGTGTATGTCCCTGGAAATAATCCGTAAAGCACAGAATCCTGCATCACTCGGGATGAACCTCAACAAATATCACCGCATCTCTCTCCAGACCTTCTTTGTAAAGGCATGGTCTGCGACTGTATCATTTCCCCTCTCCTCACAGCCACTTCGAGGATAGTGTGTGGTGGTGCAGAGACTTGGACGTATAGGAAGGATCAGATGGCAAGTGCCCTTCTCACCACAACCCAAACTACGTCTGGGTGCTTATTTGAAAGTCCTGATGATGAGGCTTTCTGCCAAAATTGTTTTTACAATCTGCTCAAGAACCATCTCCCGTCTCCTTTTCCCTCAGGGCCTTGAGGACATTATGCTCAGGCCACTGCTTGATCGACTTGTGGTCAAAGGTATTTCTCAGCATAAAGCTTTCCATGAGGGACAGGTGATAAGGTATGGTCCAACTACTTGAAGCATTCCATGGCAATGTGGCCAGCGCATCCCCCACAACATCAGGGAAAGGTAGAATCTCTGTATGTGGCGACACTTGGTGTTTGCATACCAAGGATCTACACACAACTTGATGCCACCGCGCACAAACGTGGTCATCAGGATGAGGGTGGCATTGAGTACTTTTTCTCCTCCCTTATCCAGAAATTTGTGCATTGTGCCTTCTGGATCTCCAAGTGAATTTGAGGATGGCTCAGGTGACTGATACCACACAGATTCAGGGTATGGGCCAGACCTGTGCTACATACACCAACGCCGAGAGAACCTCACACCGGATGACCAGGTTTTTTTCCTGCAATGGAAAGGAAATATTGCTCCCACATTCCCAGCTTTACCTTGGCAGTATGATCCTCCCAGTTTTTGGTGCATGCTCCAGCTACTCCGAATCATATTTCCAGCACCTTCAGGAAATCTATTCTGATAATGAAGAAGCAAAAGATCGGTCATCCCAGTTCCTAAAGAACATGGCTTCGCTTCTGCCCCAGTTTACCTTGACTCCCAAGTCCAGTTCAAACTGGCTGCAGCCATTCAGGAGCCCATGCAATGATATCAGATCGGAGCAGAAAACAGTGACATTATCCTTGTACAGGAAGGTTTTGACCTATGTGCATCCGCTGCCTAGGATCGTCACTCCTCCTATGCCCGGATCCTGCCTGATGGATTCGACAAAAGGCTCAATGCAATACACAAACAGGACAGAAGAGAGAGGGTAACCCCACCTGATCCAGATTTGATCTGAAAATCTTCTTATTCCCATTCATTGATTTAACTGTGCTACTAATGTTTGTGTAGAGCAGTTGGATCCAACTGTGGATTTACTCCCCAAACCCCATTTTGGAGACCACATCTAGCATGCAAATGTGCAATATTCTGTCAGATGCCTTCTCCTGGTCCAGGCTGATGAGGAGGGTGTCCGCCTCCTTTCCTGCACTTGGGCAGTTGTATCCCTCAGTATTGCAAGGCTATCCGAGATCTTCCTGCTGGATACAGCACAGGTCAGGATGGATCACCGACTCCAGAGCAGACTTGACCTGGTTGGAAATGATCTTGGACAGAATTTTATAGTCCATGTTCAACTGTGAAATGGGTTGCCAATTTCTAAATTTATCCCTCTCCCCCTTCTGCTTGTAGATGAGGGTAATGATGCCTTTCCTCATGGATTGTGCCATGTTGCCATCTAGAAGCATATTCAGCAAGTCTGACAGCATCTGTGGAGAGAGTAGAGGCACTGTTTCAGTCTGAATGACCCTTTATCAAACCTGCTGAATTTCTCCAGCATTTCCTGCTTTTGCTGGCTGCTGTCTTATGTCAGTGTTGTTCTTTGGCCTGTGGATGTTAAGTTTCTCTGTAATACACACAAGAATTTCTAGGATCAGGAGCTGGTCATTGGGTTCAATCAGCCTGCTCTATTTAATAGATCTCAACCTCACCTCCACAACTTTTTGCTCTTTTCACAGCCACCCAACTGTCTCTTAAACTCCAGTATGCTTCAGTTTCAGTACTACTATCCTCCTCGAAAAGATTGTCTGTTAATTTCCTTTTGTATTGCACAATGCAACTTTTGTCTTGGATTAATCAAATTGTTTCTCAAATTGGGGAATGTAATACAAGTAAATTTTCTAAATTTTAATTTGTATCATCTGGTACTTGAACTCTTCACCGCAGTTAAGTTTGTTCTAAACCAATTTTGTCAAATCTCCTCATAGCCTTAAAAATGTCCTCTGAAGTGAATGATGGCTGACACGGTTGAGAGTAACATTGGGATAAGCATCACATTATTTATGGGAACATATGTTATAAAGGTATTTGTAGCTTGAGTTGATTTTAGAACCTAATAAAACATTATAAATCATCCCAGGTACCTGGAATATTGGATATAGTTCGTTTCCTCTTGCAAGGACCACCTAAAATTACATCTCTCCTGGCTGCTGGGATCTGATTTATACTGCACCCTTGGTTCTGGGACATGTTAGATTCCATCTCCCCTGTCCAGAGACTAGTAACTCTCAATGATTTTGCATTTTATATACGCACTGTTCCATCTAGTTTTATGTTGCTTTTCCCAGTTGTCTGTGGACCGGTACAGCCGTAATCAACCTTTGTAACAAACATAATACAATCTTGTTTTTTTTAAGTTGTCTCAGATCCCCTTTTCATGAGCTGACACTTGCTTCCAACTTTTGACTTACTTCCCTTTATATTTCCCACCAAGATATTTGAACTAATAGCATGACATTAAGACAAAATATATCTCCATATAAAGGCAGTTTTCAAAGCAGTTTTGCAAGATCAATGTGGATATGAAAGACCAGTTGACCTTTGATAACTCATCTTCCCAGAAAGATCATCCAGTGTTCCCATCACAGCATCCAGGTGCTTTAATCATTCACAGAGACAGAGAGGAAGAGAGTGAATATTGATAAGTTAATTATCAACTAATGATCTTATCATAAGGGTCCAATAATGTTATGTAAACCGCAAGAGTTAAAAAAATTATCCAAAGATTGGGTCAGTACTGCACCTTACATTTATATTTTATGTAAGATTAAAAAAAAGTCTTTTTTACATGAGATGCTATGCCACTATAGAATGATGTGACCTGTTGCCTTATTATTGGGAATGGGAGCCTGTCTTGAATCTGGTGCAACTTCTCTGTGGAAACTAGATGACACTCTATCCAAACCTTTTGTGGAGGAATAATCAGAGTTGGATTGCCACTCCATTTTTACCTAATTACCCAGAAATGAAACCGCTCACCCAATCTTCCAACTCAGGCTGGGCAGGTATAATTCAGGAGGTTCCTGAGGGCTTGTGTTGAGGGAACCTGAGTCAGATAAAGAAGAAATGCCCCATTGTTATGGCACAACTGCTATAAAGTAGGTATGTTTAAAGGTCCAGCCGCTTTGAGAAGCCAGAGAGAAGGCACGTTTGTTATATAAATGCATAGGATTGGACTTCAGGTGGTCGGATTGGGGTGGGTTTGGTCAGAGGGGACATGGACCAGGAGGTGGGGGCTGGGTAGTTGTGGGGGGTGGGGGAGTAGGGGGGGTGCGTTGAGCAATGTAGATAGGGTAGTTGGGGGAGGAGAGGGCAGTCTTGGAGCATCGTGGGAGTTCAGGCAGTTCCATGGGGGTTGAGGACTAGTTGGATGGGGCTTCTCAGAGGGGTTTTGGGGGGATGTAGGAAAGGATTGGGGGTCAGTAGGGAGCGGGGGTCATAGTTAGGATGTTTCATTGGCATGGAATCACATGGGATGGGGAGGAGGGTGGGTTCATGAGTGGTACAGGGGTCTTGTGGGGGCTGGTCAGCAGTGTGGGGGGAGATCTGTGCGGGCTAGGGGCAGGAGGGATTAATCAGGTGGTGGTGGAGGGTGAGTTAGGGATGTACCTTGGGGTGTCAGGGAGGTGGGAGGAATCACTTGTGGTAGAGTGGAATGTCAGTACTATTGTTACGCAGAATCTAGAAGTGGTTCTAATTATTTCTGACTTTTTCTGGGGAACAATTACCATAATAAAATGAGAAGCATCTGAAGTTTCTGATTTATATCTTCCTTTAGGGTGGTTCCACTTGCAAAAACATTGCCCAACATGAGGTTGAACTTTCCAAGCAATTGCTGTGCACTGATTATGTGGGCACCCACAAGAAGTGGGCCCCACTGCATCTTTGGGGTACCCTCCTAGTTACGATGCCTCAGAGCTCAGAAATTTATTGAATCCAGTTCAGATGGAGAGATTAAAAAGCAGTTGGTTGTAGGTTCCTGCTGCATTGAATTTAGGGCAGTCTGAATCACGATCATGATCAGTGTAGATGGAATGTGAAAATGGCAGTAAATTGACTTCTTCGTGGGGAGCACAGTGTTAACTGGGATGGGCAAAGCAAGTACTTTGATGTTGCTTAGGAAAGGGCTCAGCACTTCCTTGTATCGGAAGGAATATATATGTTATACAATGTTATGAGGTTGTTTCTGCTGAACTGACCTATTATTTTATCTTTTGTAGAGAGCATGCATCGATTTTGCAATCAGTGCAAAGCCCTTGACACGTCACATGCCACAGAACAAGCAAACCTTTCAGTACAAAATGTGGCAGTTTGTGGTGTCACCCCCATTTGAGTACACCATCATGGCCATGATTGCTCTCAATACTGTGGTGCTAATGATGAAGGTCAGTAAATAAATTTCCATTCTTCGGTTTTCTGCCTTTTGCTTCAAATTTTTGCTGTTTGCGTTCTGGCACCACTGCCTCTCATTATCTTATTGACACACGCTTCCAGGTGACTATCAATACCAAAGGAATAAAAACAGAAAATTCTGGAAAAACCCAGAAGATCTGACAGTGTCTGTGGAAAGATAAACAGAGTTAACATTTTGAGCCCATATGAGAGGGAGAGGTGTGATGGATTTTATAGTGTTTAAGAGGGGTTGGAAAAAAATAGGTCAGGGATAGGTGGGAGGTAGGAGAAGAATGTCACCTCTGTGGGGTTTGTCATTGATTCAATCTGTTGTTCATGTATCCCAGTTTATCCAGCCTTTCCTAATAACTCAAACCATCAAGTCCCAGTAGCATCCAAGTAAATCTTTTTTGCACTTTTTGTAATAATATCCTTTCTATAATTGAGTGGAATACCGTACACAGTATTCCAATTGTGGCCTTACCAATGTCTTGTATAACTTCAACAAGCCGTCCCAACTCCTGTATTCAGTGTTCTCACCGATGAAACCAAGCATGCTGAATGCGTTCTTCACCATCTTGTTTACCTGTGACTCCTCTTTAATATTAATGAAATAAGTCTGGAAAAAAAGCTATTACTAATTGCTGTAAAAACCCATCTGTTCACTAATATCTTTTAGGGAAGGAAATTTGCCATCCTTGCAGGTCTGGTTAATTCGTGGCAAATGTGATTGACTCTTAACTTCCCTAGGGAATGGCCTAATAAGCCACTGAGTTGCATTGGAATGGGTGATAAATGCTAGATTTGTTGACATTGTATGCTTCCTGTGAACAGCTAAAGACTGGCTTAAATTTAACATTTAAATTTAAATTTAACATGACCCTATTCAACTTCATAAATACCCTATTCATGTATTTCTTTATCAGCTATATCAATGTATTTTATCTGAGGAGATGGTGTAATGTCATTGGACTAGTAATCCAGGCTAATTTATTTTATTTATTTAGCAATTGCAAAGTCCATAAGCCAAGCAGTTTTTTTTCTGGTCCTACTGTGTTGAGTGCAGATAGGCCTCTGCTGAGTCTGTGGATTGGACATACTTCTATGATGTCATGTGTAGTTTGCTCTCTCCCACAGACACATAAGGGGTGGCACTAATGCCCCATCTGTGGCGGTTGGACAATCAGGTGTGGCTGGTCCTGAACCTGTTGAGGGTAGAGCACTTTTAGCTTGGAAGGTTGAAACCAGAAACAGCTGTTGGGTTAGGTTTGAGACCAGATACTTGTTCGCTGTGTCATTTGCCTAGGTGGAAATTGCATTGTGTGGGTTGGTTTTTCCAGATCAGCCTTTTTGATGGGAGTCACACCTTGGGTGGGCTGAATAGATCAGCATGAAGTAGCAGGTGGGAGGCATTGCAAACTATATGTGTTTGGTCAAAACGAGGTGCTGAATTTAAATTCAATTAATTCAATTCTGGAATTAAAAACTAGTCTCACTAATAGTGATCCTGAAGCCATTGTCAATTGTCGGAAACACCTGTGTGCTTCATCAATGTCCTTTAGGGAAAGAAATCTGTTGTCCTTACCTGGTCCAACCTACGCGTAACTCCGAATCCACAATAATATGGTTCATTCTTAACTGCTGCCCTGGAATGGCCTAGCAAATCGTTAGAAAGTCTGACTGCAGCGGTTCAAGAAGGCCATTCACCATCACCTCATCAAGGGCAATTAGGAATTGGTAATTAATGTTGGCCCCATTATAGTAGAGCCCCATTGGAAATTTTACTGTGGGTGTTTGTGTTTCCTGAACCTTGGGAAACCTGGCAGGTAATCTCAGGAAGCGCTGCCAAACTTTGAAGGTGACTTCCTCTTTATTTACCTACTGGATCTAGCGTGCCTGCCTGCAATTAGGCACCCTTCCTCCACCCAAACTTGACTCTCCCTATGAGGCCTCAACTCCTCCATCCAAGGCCTCTCACTTCATCCCCAGTCATTCTCCAAGACATCCCCCCCCAAAGCCATTGATCCCCCACCCCAAGGATTCCTTTCCCTATTCTCTCCCCAATTCTTGATTTTGACCATCTCACTTAGCAGAATGCTGGGATTCCCCTGCACCTCCCACTTCCTAACGAAGCCTCTTGACAGTTGCTGCCTGGCGTGCTGAGTTTTCCAGTATTTTCTGTTTTTATTCCACAGCAATAGACAACTGGCTACCAAAGGTAATGTTTACTGAGGCAGCGCAAGTTTTACAAATGATGTGACAGATTACAGTTGATGACATTTAATGGGGCCATTTCAACAGTGATGCCTTTATGTAGCGAATTCTCCCAGTCACCAATCAATTCCTTGTTTCCACTGAAGAAAAGAATGCTAAAAGGAAATTTAATGGGGGTTTTAAAACTGTGAGGAATGTTTAACAGTTCAGTACAGCAAGCTATTTCTGTTGGTGCAGAATCAGAAAGTTTCAAGTTTAATGAGAGTGAGGTCAGGATAATTTATATTTTGTGGAGAATTTCTTTTACATAAAGTGTTTTACTACAAGAAGCAGTTTGAACAGTAAACATCACACTTTGAAGGGAAGCATGGATAGATATTTGAATTAGAAAAATGTACAGGACTTTGGGGAAAGCACAGGGACTCATTTTAGATTGTTTTAGTGAAGAATGAGCACTGACATAATGGGTTAATAGTCTGTATATATATATGCTCTAAACTCTATGGTGACTGCTAAAATCAGCGGTTTTGATTCTCCAGTGACACCATGATAAATAACCTCACTTGTTCCAACGTGTTAATTAACAAGCTTTAATGATCTTTCCCTCCTGCCTCCATCACCCATATAATAGACATGTAGCGTTAGTAACTAAATTCTCTTTTTCTTGGTTTAGTTTTCTGGTCAGCCACAGTCTTACGATGACGTTCTAAAGTATCTCAATATGGTGTTCACCATTTTGTTCTCATGTGAATGTATCCTGAAAATTATTGCCTTTGGAATTCTGGTGAGTACATGGAATGAATTTTCTATTCTCTAAATTTTCTCCCCCTTCCTCTCCTGAAAACATTGATTCTTGCAGGATATAGTTCTACAGATGCTGAAACTGATCCTTTGCTGAACTAAGTGGCTATTCTTGATATGTGAGTAGACATAAGTGTTGGGGACCTTTCAACTAAGGGGGCATTACCTGGACACTGGACACATCCTTACCAACATTTACACGCATGCATTTTTCAGCTGACAATACTGGACAGTGAATGTGAATGGCAAAACCAATTGTTTTTTTTTCCCTTCCAAGCGAAGGAACATTGAAATCAACTGTAGCATTCCTTCCAAGATCCTCTGAATCATTTGATCAGACCTAAGGTAGCACTTGCTTCTGCTGCATTTGGCTGTAGCAACTCTGGCCCAAGAAAAGGGAGGGAAAATATCCAAGACTCTCAGTCCTGATCAGTGTCAAATGGTTCATGCTGAAAAGTGTGCTTATGGATATCAGGTTGAGGACAGAACCAAGCTTTGTTATGGTGCCTTATAGTCCCAATAATTTCCCAGCACACTCTGCCTGAAATGATACATAAATAAGTACAATGGGAGATACAGGTGAACTAGTGAGGTCCATAGTTCAGGGTGAGCCAGCACATTCAGGGGACAAGGGAGAAAATTGCTTCAAAATTCAGCATTTCTAACGGTGTTATCTTTTGCTTTGCAGAACTATTTTCAGGATGCTTGGAATATATTTGATTTTGTCACAGTCCTGGGCAGTGTCACTGATATATTAGTGACGGAATTCTGGGTAAGTATACATTAAAAATCTTATGCAATGAAAAGCAACCATGACAACACCATTTCCTACATAACTCTATTTCTGTTTCTGAGTGAGATTCACAATTTAATAACACATGATGAAGAAATAGGAAAAGCAAGGAGGCCACGTTAAACCCTTATTTATCATAGATTAAGCTTGAGTATTGTGTCCAAATCTGATTTGATTTGATTTATTATTGTCACATGTATTAACATACAGTGAAAAGTATTGTTTCTTGTACACTATACAGACAAAACTTACCGTTCATAGAGAAGGAAATGAGAGAATGCAGAATGTAGTGTTACAGTCATAGCTAGGGTATAGAGAACGATCAACTTAATACGAGGTAAGTCCATTCAAAAGTCTGACAGCAACAGGGAGGAAGCTGTTCTTGAGCCAATTTGTATGTGACCTCAGACTTTTGTATCTTTTTCCTGGCAGAAGAAGATGGAAGAGAGAATGTCTGGTTGCGTGCGGTCTTTAATTATGCTGGCTGCTTTGCCGAGGCAGTGGGAAGTGTAGACAGATTGTAGACAAATCTGAGCATCGCACTGTAGCAAGGATGTCAAGTGCTTGGACAGGGTGCAGAAGGAGATTTGCTAGAATGGTACCAGTGATGAGGGATTTCAATTATGTAGATAGACTGAAGAGTTGGGACTCTTCTTCTTTGAGCAGAGAAGGTTAATGTGTAACTTCATACAGATGTTAAAATTATGGTTTAGATGGAATAATTAAAGAGAAACGGTATGCACTGGCAAGGGATTCAGAAACCAGAAGGCAGAGAGTTAACATAGTTGGCAAAAAGAGCAGAAGGAGGTGTTTTTTACGTGTTGTTATAACATGAAATTGCTGTACAAAGGGAGTAGATTCAATTTGTAGCAATCAAAAGAGAATTAAATATATATTTGAAAAGGAGCAACTTACAAGGCTATAGGGAAAGACCAGAGGAGAGGGATGAATTAGATAGCTCTCTGAGATCAGTTCTTTATTTTACAGAGAAAAGTTGTGGAATCCAGGCAGTTGAAGGCATGATAACCAAAGGGATAGGGAAACGGACATCAGGGAATAAATAAGCGATCAAAGTGAGGATAACAGGATTTAGTATGAAGACATAGGGATAGAGGAACTTGCAGAAATAGATAGAGTCCATGAAGTGAGCTTAATATGACGACAGGAATCTTAAACTGGAGGCAATATGCTACCAAACAAATTAAGCAGGATAGGGATTGTTTCGTCATGTGAGGACCTCCCAAAGTAAGCTCCTTGAGAATGTAGTTCATTAAAACCATTGCTCTTTATTCTCAGCCACTATATGCTTATTGGGACGAGGTTGAAACTACTGCTCCCTCCAGATCTGTTACTGAATCATTTTGTTTTACATCATTATTACATCAGCATCGTATGCCTCTGATGATTCACTAATGTAGTGCCTCAATCTATCAAAAATCTTAATTTAGGATATTGCAACATTTATTTCTGATCTATTTCATAAATTATTTCTACTCATAATTTGTTTGTGCTAATTAACACTATTTTCAATCTCTAGTTGTGAGACTCAACATTTACTGTTCACAGAATTACTGTGGGAGGGGCTAGTGGGTGATTATCAATTAAAGTGGGATGGCTGTATCTCTTGTCCTGATCTTGCTGGTCTTGGCAGTAGATGATACATTTGTTGGACTTGAGTGTGGTCCTCCTGCATAAATGATAAACAGGATCATTTGATGTCAATGTGTCCTGATAGCATTTCAACTGGAGCTTGAGAAAGGAACTACCATAGCATCCTGGACCTGGAGAGAAGGAATGCTTCTTCAGTTCCCACAAAGAAATTCAAAGCCTTTATTGCCCAGAAAAGCTCCTCGTCCCTTCTGCAGGAACCTTTGAGAACATTTCTCCACATTATAATGTCATTCTGTACAATTTTTTGCTTTAATGCCACTCTCCAATTAGAACTCTTCTTTTGCATTGCATTGCTGCTGTTTTGCATTAATTCTCCCCTGTTGAACCTGCAACAGCTGGGTCTCAGGTAAGGTGGGGAGCAAGCAATCTGAGAAGGTATTTTTGAGCCTCAGAATGTTGCATTTTCCAGAACCAATTAATGACACTAAGCAAGGACTTCCTATGCCCACAACCATCCAATCTTCAACTGGTAGGAATTATTGTGTGTTATTTTCCCAACTACCCTCTTTCGCACCTGCCTGTTTTTGCACACTTGCTGTTAAAATTGATCCCAATTAAAGTGGCTGCAAAATGTCTTCATCTGAAACTAGGCGTTGTGAATCAACATCAGCCAAAAGGAGTTCATTCAAAATGGTACAGAATACAGACTACCCTTCTTAATGTTTTACTTTTCCTCATACTCCCAAACTATATCACAAATTTGTACTAAGTAATTTCTCACGTTCCATAGCTTAGGGGTCATGTTTATTCTGCATCAGCCATAAACAAGATTTAAATAATTGTTAAATTATGAATCATAAGAAAAAATAAATTTAAGAAATCAGAGCAAAAAAGGCCATTTAGCCCATAAAGAATGTTCCATCCTCGTATTCTTCCTCAGAGCCCTGTCTAATAATTCAGCTGTCCTGGACTTCACTGTTGCTGCTCCTCCTAGCTTCTCCTCCTTGATTCCTGTAGCTCTTTAATGGGCTGGCACCTATGTGGGAGGGCAAGAGGAGGGTCAAGAGAGGACTACACCAACCAGAATGCACCTATCAAAGCAAATGGCCACTCAGACTTGAATGCTCGCTCCAGGACGATCAGATTTCAAACGCTGGAACCGCTACCCACTTGATTGGGTACACATCCAGCAAGCAGGTGATCCCTTGAGAAAGGGTGCAGTGCTGCCCAAGCCTGTGCCCCCGAAGGCAGGCACCCAGATGATTAGGACAGCACCTTCCTCTCCCAGCCCTGGATTGAATTAGCATGATGTAGAGATGCCAGCCTTAAACTGGGGTAAACACAGTAAGAATTCTCACAACACCAGGTTTAAGTCCAACCAGTTTATTTGATAGTAATCCCACAAGCTTTCAGAAACGGTGTTCCTTTGTCAGGTGTGTGGGAGGTTCTGATCAAAGAAGGGCATATAAAGACACACACAGTTTACAGAATACTGATGAGAATGCAAGTCTTTACGGCTAACCTGCTTTTCAAGTCTTAAAGATGCAGACAATGTGAGTGGAGATAGCATTAACATAGGTTAAAGAGCTGTGTATTGTCTCCAGTCAGGACAGTAAGTGAGATTTTACAAGCCCAGGCAAGTCATGGGGGTTACAGATAGTGCAACGTGAACCCCAGATCCCAGTTGAGGCCATCCTCATGTGCAGAACTTGGCTATCGGTCTCTGCTCAGCGACTCTGCGCTGTCGTATGTCGTGAAGGCCGCCTTGGAGAACGCTTATCTGAAGATCAGAGACTGAATGCCCGTGACCGCTGAAGTGTTCGCCAACAGGAAGGGAACAGTCTTGCCTGGTGATTGTCGAGCGATGTTCATTCATCCGTTGTCACAGCGTCTGTATGGTCTCCCCAATGTACCATGCTTCGGGACATCCTTTCCTGCAGCGTAATAGGTAGACAACGTTGACCAAGTTGCAAGAGTGTGTGCTGTGTACCTGATGGATGGAGTTCTCACGTGAGATGTTGTCATCCATGTTGATGATCCGGCATGTCTTGCAGAGGTTGCTGTGGCAGGGTTGTGTGGTGTTGTGGTCACTGTTCGCCTGAAGGCTGAGTAGTTTGCTGTGAACAACGGTCTGTTTGAGGTTGTGCGGTTGTTTGAAGGCAAGAAGTGGGGGTGTGGGGATGGCCCTGGCAAGATGTTTTGGCCACTTCTCGGAAAGCACCCAGCAGTATCTCTGAGTTATTCACACAACTTTCCAGGTTTTACATCATTCTAGCCAGAATTCCTACAGTACAGAAGGAGGCCATTCAGCCCATCAAGCCTGCCCCAACAATCCCTCCAAATGCTCCTGCTTCCTTCTCTGCCAAACAGAAAAAGTGAACTCTTCTGGAGAAAGATTTGTTTCTTCTCGCAGGATATCTGAGTTTCTACTTCTGTCTTTATCTGCTTTCTCTTTGTGTCTACATCTGTGCACTGATCACCTTCATCCTGCAGCTCCTATGCTTGCAGTCGCCCTTTATGCCTGCATCTTTCCTTTGTGTCTGTCCACCTGGCAAGCAGATCTTAACTTCTTTTCTGTTGGTACTGCTTCCAGGTTAAAGGTTGCTAGGTCACATAGACTAGTATGTCCCATTATCCAAGAAAAGTACAATTAGAAAGAAAATTACAGCCCAGGAACAGGCCCTTCGGCCCTCCAATCCTGCACTGACCACGCTGCCTGTCTGAACTAAAACCCCCAACCCTTCTGGGGACCACATCCCTCCATTCCTGTCCTATTCATATTTTTGTCCAGACACCCCTTAAAAGTCATAATTGCATTTGTTTCCACTACCTCCCCAGCAACGAGTTTCAGGCACCCACCATCCTCTGTGTAAGAAAAACTTGCCTTTAAAACTTGATCCTTGGACCTTAAACCTATGCCCCCTAGTAATTGACTCTTTCACCCTGGGAAAGAGCTTCTGACTATCCACTCTGTCCATGCCCTCATAATCTTGTAAACTTCAGGTCACCCCTCAACCTCCATCAATCTAGTGAGAACAAACCAAGTTTTTCCAATCTCTCCTCAAAGCTAATATGTCCTCTATACAGACAACATCCTGGTAAATTTTTTCTGTACCCTCTCCAAAACCTCCACATTATTGTGGTAGTGCAGTAATCAGAATTGAGAAATAGTGTGGCCTAACCAAGGTTTTATAAAACTGCCAATTTGTTGCCAATTTTTAAACGATGCCCAGCCGATGAACGCAAGCATGCCGTATGCCTTCTTCACTACCTTCTCCACTGCGTTGCCACTTTCAGTGACCTCTGTACGTGTGCACCCAGATCCCTCTGCCTCTCAATACTCTTAAAGGTTTTGCCATTTACTGTATATTTCCCATCTGTATTAGACCTTCCAAAATGCATTACCTCACATTTGTCTGGATTAAACTTTGTCTGCCATCTCTCCGCCGAAGTCTCCAACCGATCTATATTTTGCTGTATCCTCCCATGGTCCTCTTCACTATCTGCAATTCCACCAAACTTTGTGTCGTCTGCAAACTTACTAATCAAACCAGTTACATTTTTCTACAAATCATTTTTATATGTCACAAACAGCACTGATCCCTGAAGAACGCCACTTGTCACAACCCTCTGTCTTCTATGATCGAGCCAGTTCTGTGTCCATCTTGCTAGCTCACCTCTGATTCCGTGCGACTTCAACTTCTGTACCAGTCTGCCGTGAGGGACCTTGTCAAAGAACTTACTGAAGTCCATGTAGGCAACATCCACTGCCCTCTGCTCATCAATCATCTTCATCACTTTTTCGAAAAACTCGATCAAGTTAGTGAGACATGACATTCCCCTCACAAAACCATGTTGTCTCTCACTAATACTTGCTAATTAACCCCTTTACAATTGATGCAAGTTCAAACATTCTTTAAAGCAATTACAGATTCTGCTGACATTTTAAAGAAATTACAAATTTCCCATTTTTTACTTCTTCTGGGTGAAATGTTGTTAAAATATGATATGAAACTTTGTGCAATGGTATATTCTATAACAAGAAGTAAACTTGTCCACTCCTGTTTAACAAAGAAGAATGGCAGAAATAGAAAAGAGTACATAGTGTTATGGATCAAAACACATAGATGTTCTCATTTTCTTATGTGTTATAAGCACTTTGACAATTAAAGGATGAAAGTCTTAAACATTTCAAAGAGACAATGCCTTAGTGGAAAAGTATTTGGGAGAGCGAAGGACCATGCCTTATCTTCATTATAATATTGTGTTTAAGTACCCCTACAATGTTTGTATCGTGCGTTTATAAATGCAAATAAGGAGTTTGCCAAGCACCTGCTCAATTATTAGCAGCCTTTTGGAAAGGCTATGTAAAAGTGAGAAATGGAATGGATATTTTGCGAGACACCTGATCATTGTTATATAGTAAAAGATTGGTCCAACCACTTGGGCATTGCGCAGAAACTAGAAAATGAGGAATTAAGTTTGCTGTAACCAGTTTTTTTACCTAACCTAAATGTATATAAGCGATACGTGTACTGACAGAGACTTAACAATATGCAGGCCTTCTGAAACAAATCAACTGTACTAACACTTACCTTTGAATGGTACTGGTGCTCTCTCACCACCTGATGGTTATTTTTGGGCACTATTTTTTCAACCTGGAAGTCAGACAATTTTCCAATTGGGTATGGTGTGACCTTTCCAGTTATTTTTATCTAAATTAGTAGCAGAATTAAGAAAATGAGAAAAATCTCTGCTAATGGGTGCTTTTTATATAATCACTGTACAAACATTGTGAGAAAAATAGTGCCAAATATCCAGAGGGCAAATTAAAAACAAACTGCAGACTAATAATGTGTGTATATGTATACACATGTGTGTTAATTGTTATTTCCTGACCAAAATCTGCAGCCAGTGTGCCCTATTACTGTCTGAACCAGTCTGTTGCTATTGTATTTTGATATAGATCATTGCCGATAAAAGAAAACGAACTGCCAATAATGATTGCTGTATTTCTTGTTTTGTCTTTTCACATGCTGTCTTTAATCTGTGCTTTATTGGCACAACGCCTTCTGAAATAATTCATCCAATCAAAATGCACTATGAAATTCATGTGTCATCCATGTATCCGTCTGTGTGTCCATGCCAACTAATTTTAAAACTGGTTGCAAACCAATCCCAATGCAATCCAATTACAATCATCCATCAACAACATCTACATATAGACCACGGTTGGTTTGTAATTTTTTTGAGCCTAATGCATACACAAACTAAGTACCCTTGGCATGCTATGCAGCGCTGAATTGTGAATCGCTGTCGCTTTCTTGGATTGTGTTTTTTGGCATGGCTTTGGATTTTGTTGTGGCTCCCACCCACCACTTGCCTCAGTGCTCTGTTCCCAAAGCTTCAACAATAAGCTTTATTAATAACTTATTTAGTACTGGTGTAAAGTCAATTTAGCAGAACAAACCTCCACCTTTCACTGTTCTAACTGCTGCATAGTGAAGCCTAACCAGTTAATTAAATCTGCAGAGGAAGGGTTAGCAAATTTCTTTTTATCCTCAAAGATAAAAACAAAGCTCCAAAATATGTCGATAAAAACTGCAGATGCTGGAGATATGAAATAGAAATGAAAATGCTGGAAAAAATCTCAACAGATCCAGCAACTTCTGTAGAGAAAGAAACAGAATTAATGTTTTGAGTCCAATATGACTTTGGTACTCCCAGTTCTGAAGAAATCCTATTGGATTTGAAATGTTATCTCTGTTTCTTTCTCCACAGATGTTGCCAGACCTGCTGAATTTTTCAGCACATTTTGTTTACACTCCAGAATATGTATTGTTATATCCTACAGTAGACATCCTTTTTAAATGTTTTACTCAATGAGGAGGTTGTAGTAGCTCAGGGACTATCACAATCTATAAGGAGCTTCTCAACCCTCAGCCTATTATGATCACCTCTCTAATGTCAACTCTTCCTTTATAAAATACACCATTCAACTTAAACCTATCTTTCAATCTTAACAGCATCTTCCCTACATGCTTCAATAATTAGGTTATCAAAAACAATGAGATTATATTAAAGGGAAAGGGATTTTACCACAGGTACTGAAATTGCAACGCACTTGTTTACATACACTTTTTTTTAAATGGGTTACTTTTTAGAGCTTTAGAGCCAGAAAAAAATCCTTTTGGTTCGTGTTTCTCCTCCAAGCCTGTGGACCTCACTCCCTGCTTTGGGCCCTTTCCTTGTGTTTGGTCACTGATGCATTTAAAACTTATGCATGTGTATGACTGACCTGCTGCCTCTGTTACCTGATATGGGTGATGGAGATTTTGAAACATCTGTGGGTGACTTATTAAGAATCCTTCATACAAACAGCAATATATTGAAAGAGATTAACACTCTGATGATATATGTGTGATCCATTGACGATTTGAAATTTTAAAAAGTAGCAAATTAAATAAAATACGAATACTTTATTTGAACAAAATTATTAAATACATTAGGATGGGACAATATTAGTAGTGTCCTTTCACCTTTTAAAACCCGAGTTGAATCTAGTCTATAATGATGGTGAAAGTTTCTATAATAAGGGTCCCATAGTAAATGAATTTATCATCTGTCTAGTGTAAAAAACTTTTTCGTGTTTATAAAAATCTGTTCCAAGAGTGGGATGGTCCTTGCCAAAAGATTGCTGTGTCAGTCTTTTACACTTTTATCCTGGTATCCAGGCAATTGTAATGTTCATACCACTCCATGTGCTGAACATAACCATCTGCCCAAGAATCCTTGTAGTGTAGTCTTGCTGCCTCTTTCTTTCTTAACTGTGTGTCAAAGGATATGGTTTGGAAAAAGCACCATGAAGAAACAATGTAAGAAACAAGAAGCACAAGTTTTTAAAACAAGCAGGGCAAGAGCAAAATGGAAACAAGTAAAAAAGGAAGATGAGATGAATGAAGAGCCAGTGGGTTAGGCTAAAGGATTTATTTTGATTTCTTCTTATACATATCAATATGTATAAGTCTGCTCAACTTTAATTTTTCTTTGCCATTCTGAGGGTATTTGATAGTTGAATCAGACCACTGATAAACTCAAGCTGATGCATTACTAAAAATGTATATTTGCTGCATGTGTTTAAAGAGCTGCAATTTATCGAGCCACAGCTCTTATCAGGGACTGCTACTGCATTGTTGCTTTTTGCAATTGGTGCCCTTGCATGCTCACCTGGAATCTACGGATACAAATCATAACTTTAAAAGGAATTGTTTTATTTCAGCAGAATGTTTGCAAACCCCACATGTGCATTTTACTTGCAAGTAGACTCCACCTTATGGCTTACTAGTGTCAAAGAAGAGTGCATTTGGTTGTGTTATAAATATATATATACATATATACCTATATATATTTTAACAAGGAAACCCATTCTTTTACATGATTGGATGATGGCCAGACTTGTTTTTTGGGAGTCTTCTTTATGTGCCATTCTTGTCAAATGCAACCAGCAGAGACAAGAAGACATTAATGTTTAACTGTCCTGTTTGTTCATTGACCTCACTTTTATAGAAAAATATTATCAACTTGAGCTTTCTACGGCTCTTCCGTGCTGCTCGACTTATCAAGCTCCTGAGACAGGGTTACACCATCCGTATCTTGCTGTGGACATTTGTCCAGTCTTTTAAGGTGAGACAAGTAACAGTTTTGTTTTCATACCAGTCCCTCAGATATCAAATATATAGTTGGCCTGAGAACTAGGTTTTTCTGAAGATTACACACTGTTTTTTCCTCTTTGGGAACTAGCTTCAAACTTGGTACAGGCTGAAAGAATGAAATTCTGCTTTAGATGTAGAATTCCATGTTTGGCCAGTTTCAGTATAACTGGGTACATGCCCACAACACAAAAATACATCAAGACGTAAGTTCCTAAGAGAACTGCTAGGATGGCTGGTGTTGGGAGGTTGTGTTGGAGTAGAGGGAGCTTTACTCTGTCTAATCACACAACACTTATTTAGAAATTCTTGGTGCTAACATCATCCTTCATGCTGCAGGTTTTCTCACTCAATAACGAACAGCTTATCAATCAGCTTATTAACTAGCTTTATAGGCTGATTGATCTGAGAAACATGGAGGAAAAAAAAATTACAGCAATATGTGGCGAAGATTGAAGATGTTCCATTCTTAGCACCAGAATCTCGGTATCTAATTTTACCTAGCAGCTTTCCCAGTAGGGAAACAACCTGATCAATATGTTTGTAAAACTTGAAATATCATATAGTGTGATACATAATATTTGCTTTTTGAGTCACTTGGAGAATTAAGTGGAATGGGTAATTGAATCTTTTTTTCAGGCATTGCCTTACGTCTGTCTCCTGATCGCAATGCTGTTCTTCATTTATGCGATTATCGGAATGCAGGTGAGACAGAATTTCTTTTCTATTCATAATCTAGAAGAAAAATGTCCAAAACCTTTGAAAATCTGTTTCTAAAATGTTACCATCAATGCACTAGTTTAAATAAAACTAAAATTGGTGTCGTCCTCTCACCCCTGGAGCTCAGCAAGAAGATATTCCACAGACTGTGAAAATCAGTAGGAGGTTCAGTCTTGCTGCAAGCAGTAAGGCCATTTCAATTTGCTCCCTTTCAGTGAACTTATGACGTAGAGACTAGGCGCTCCAAAACAGCATGTCTTTTTTGGATCAAAAATTTGTTATTTAGAAAAACATAATGTTATATTCATGAACAGAGAATTTAAACAATACCTTAAAACCCATATAGGAGCAGGCTGTTTTAGCCCCTATGGCCCGTTCTGTCATTCAGTGAGTTCTGATCTGATGCAACTGCTTTTGACCCATATTCCTAAAGGGAAACAGTGGTGTAGTGGTGATGCCACTGGACTATTAATCTGGCAGCCCAGGCTAATGTCCAGTAGACATGGGTTCAAATCGCACTACAGCAGCTAGTGGAATTTAATATAAAGCAAATCTCAATAATAGTGACAATGAAACTGTCATTGTCATAAAACCCATCTAGTACAGTAATGTCCATTAGGGAAAATAAGAACATAAGAACATAAGAAATAGGAGCAGGAGTAGGCCATCTAGCCCTTCGAGCCTGCCCCGCCATTCAATAAGATCATGGCTGATCTGTCGTGGCTCAGTTCCACTTTCCCGCCCTCTCCCCATAACCCTTAATCCCCTCTCTTATCAAGAACCCTTCAACCCGCTTCTTAAAAATATTTAGCGAGGCAGCCTCCACCACTTCAATGGGCAGAGAATTCCAGAGATTCACCACCCTTTGAGTGAAGAAGTTCCTCCTCAACTCCGTTCTAAACCGCCTCCCCTTATCTTGAGGCTGTGCCCCCTAGTCCTACTGTCTTTTTTGAGCGGGAAGAGTCTCTCCACCTCTATCCTATCCATCCCATTCATCATCTTATACGTCTCAATGAGATCTCCCCTCATTCTTCTAAACGCTAACGAGTACAAGCCTAGTTTATTCAGCCTCTCCTCATAGCTCAATCCCCTCAACTCCAGTATCAGCCTAGTAAACCTCCTCTGCACTCCCTCCAGGGCCAAAATATCCTTGCGCAGGTGCGGCGCCCAAAACTGCACACAGTACTCCAGCTGCGGCCTCATCAATGCCCTATACAGCTGCAGCAAGACCTCCCTACTTTTATATTCAATCCCCCTCGCTATGAAGGCCAGCATCCCATTCACCTTCCTGACCACCTGCTGCACCTGCAAGCTGGGTTTTTGTGACTCATGCACAAGGACCCCGAGGTCCCTCTGCACCGTCGCCTGCTGCAGTTTTTCGCCACGTAAGTAATAGTCCTTCCTACCATTCTTCCTACCAAAGTGGACCACCTCACACTTGCCAACATTAAATTCCATTTGCCATTTCCTGGCCCATTCGCCCAGCCTATCTAGATCCTTCCGCAGACTCTCCACACCCTCCGCACAATTTGCCGTTCCCCCAATCTTGGTGTCATCAGCAAATTTCGACACCCTGCACTCGGTTCCCTCCTCCAGATCATCTATATAAATGGTAAATAGCTGAGGCCCCAGCACTGACCCCTGGGGCACCCCACTAGTCACCAACCGCCAATCCGAATAGCACCCATTGACCCCCACTCTCTGCCTCCTATTTGACAACCAATCCTCTATCCACGCTAACACCCTACCCCCAACTCCATGTCCCTCGACCTTCTGCAATAACCTCTTGTGAGGTACCTTGTCAAACGCCTTCTGAAAATCCAGAAAGACCACATCCACCGGCTCTCCTCTATCCACTGCCCTAGACACATCCTCATAGAACTCCAGTAAATTTGTCAGACACGACTTCCCTTTAATGAAACCGTGTTGCGTCTGCCCTATCAAGCAATTCCCTTAAAGATGCCTCGCAATTTCCTCCTTAATGACGGATTCTAACATTTTAATCTACCCTACATGTGACTCCAGACCCACAGCAATATGGATGACTCTTAACTGCCCTCTGAAATGGTTGAGCAAGCTCCTTGGTTCAAAGGCAATTAGGAATAGGCAACAATTGCCAATGGTGCCAACATCCTATGAAAAAGATAAAGAAAAAATACATTTGGTTAACAAAATCTATCCATCACATATACATAAAAAACCCAATGATTGCCATTTTGCATACAAGTGGAGATGAGATGAATGATGAGATCACCCATTTCTTGGTGGCTTTAGTTGCTCTTCTCTGAATAGTGTAATAGGAAGTAGATATGTCCTTCATTTCATTTCTATGTGGAGGATGGCTCTTTGACTGCCTCAGTAATGCATTGGGCTGTCAGCTGATATCATGTGCCTAGTCCTGAATTCAGGACTTGAACCCATGGAATTCTGACTCAGTGGCAGGAGTGTACCAATTAAACCAAGCTGGCATTTTGAACAACTATTGCCCTGAACATTCCTTTCTATTTAATATAAGTTAATTTGGCAAGATCATAAACGGAATGTTCTTTTAGAATGTGAGATTTTATTTCTAGATTATGTTTAAAACTTTCATGAATAAAAAGACATTCCATTCAATGTAGCAGGTATTAATTGGTTCATGTTAATTAATGTATTACATGGATCACATGATGGTGATTCCTTGTTATAATTAATTTATAGTAACTTAATTGAATGACATGTAGAGGTGCTAGGGCCCTTACCAACGAGAATAGAGTCCAAACTGAATCTCTCTGACATTCACGTAACATGTTTTTCTATCGGGATAAACAACACTCCCCATGGCAATGTCTTGATCAATCACGGCCGACCTGCCTGATTTGAAATTGAACAAAAGCTTGCCAGCAAACTGTTCTCTGGTTCATTTTCCTTGGCAACTCCTCTACCAATTAGAGTTCAGTTGCCAAACAATCGGCACCCTCTTCTTGTGCAGTATAAATTGTTGTTTCCTTCGAGTTTGGTATTCTTGTGAATTTGTCCTGATGAGTGCAAGACGAAAAGCTTTGGCAGCATGTCTCTCTTTTTCAGCAATGCAGATATGTGGGAGAAAGGGAGGAAACTGATTTAAGAACTGTCTTCGAACTCTGTTCAGGACATCTGGAATCAAACAAGCTGTAGTGTTGCCAACATGCACCAAGGTGGTAGTTAGCTGGACAACTGAAGCAGTCTAATCAGAGGAGAGAGAGGGACCTGATCAGTGAGGAAAGATAATGAAGTATTGCAAAACAAACAGGAAGTCTCAACATGCTGATTTGAAAAATCATAATACATATATAACAATTGAAAAATCCAAACCAGACTGAAATGACACACCAGACTGAATGTAGCTTCAGGTACAAGTTCTGCACAACTTGTACTTGAAATGGGACAGGGGGAGTGTCATTTCAGTTTCCAGTGGGTAGAGCCCACAGTTACAAACCTGATCCTAATTAGGTAACCTCAATCAGTAAGTAACTCCAATAAATCAGTATCATTAGAAATAAAAATAATTGATTTGTTGAAAATGATGCAGTGATAGAATTAGAATAACCTATTAACAATTTTCATTTTTTTTAAATACTTCCTTCTGAGATATTACACCTCCTTATATCTTTGAGTAAGCTGCTAGCAAATAAGATTTAATAAATAAAAATGGGGCAAAAGAGATCGTGTCAATACCCAGACCCTGTTGAGCAGCTATTTTTGGTGATTTCCAGTGATTGAAATGAAGAGTGAACTCTCCTACCTAGTTTTGTAGACATGGTTGTGGTGTAGTTTCCAGTGTGCTGTTTCCATCTAGTGGCTCAATGTAGATATATAGCTGAACATCAAACTTGTATAGTTCCTTTTACCAAAAGGTAAAGGCAGCATTGCACGACTACTGGGGTAGACTTGGTTTGGGTTAGACTACAGCAATTGTCTAGATTTCAGGCATCAGCTCATCTACAGGCCTGAGCCGGAGTGCGGGGATGGGCCCGTTTATGTAGATGGGCTGGAGTATAAGGACGGGCTAGTCTACATGAATGGGCTGGATTACAAGGATGGGTTAGTCTACGTGGATGGACTATGCCCAAGTTTTCTGGTCTTATGGGGAATCGAGGAACATGGGGATCAGGCAGCATAGTGGAGTTGAAGCATAATATTAACTGTGTTCCTATGGTCCTGGCACAAATGACTCATGTTAAAAAGGATGAAGTCCTAAAAGTAGAATATAGTTAGGAAGTAAGTTGAAAAGTAGGACCTCAAAGGTAGTTACCTGAAGAATACTTCCTGTGCCACTTGCTAGTCAGAGCAGGAATAGCAGGATATATAGGATGAATATATGGCTGAATAGATGGTGTGAGGGTTTCAGATTCCTGGGACATTGGCATCCATTCTGAGGGAGGTGGGACCAGTACAAACTGGATGGGTTACACTTGGGCAGGACCAGGACTGATGTCCTTGGGAAGTATTTGCTGAGTGGTTGAGGAGAATTTAAACTAAAATAGCAGGGGGATGGGGACCTCTGCAAGGAGTCAAAGCAGGAGGAATCAAGGACAAGAACAAAATACAGAAATCCCATAAAAACCTATAAAATTCTAACACGGCTAGACAGAGTAGATGCAGGAAGGATGTTCCTGTTGATGTGGGGCCATAGTTGAAGGAAACGAGGTAAACCTTTTAGGACTGAGATGAGGAGAAATTTCTTCATGCAGCAAGTGGTAATCTTCTGGAATTTGCTACTACAGAAATCTGTTGAAACCAAAACATTGTATATTTTCAAGAAGGAGTTAGATGTAGCACTTGGGATGAAGGGGGTGAAAGGATATGGGGAGAAGGTGGGATCAGGCTATTGAGTTGAATGATCAGCCAAGATAATGAATGGTGGAGCAGGCTCAAACGGCTCACTCAAAGGGGATCACTTCTCTCCTCCTATGAATGACACACCTCACACACACACTTTTATGTTTGATTATTGGAAAACATTACACCATTTTGCCAGACACTGATATGTTATTCTGGTTCCATGCGTACAACAGAATCTTCTTTCTACATTCTCACTGTTTTAAAATCAAGATTTTAATTAGAAGTAACTATAACTTTTAACTCATTATTTCCCAGAACTTTTCTCATCCCTCACTCAGTCTTCCTTTCCAACTATAATCTACAGGTTTTTAAAACCCAAATTTGCCATCCAATTTAACTGATTCTTCCCTGTTCTTTTTAACCTTGCCAGCCATATTGTTAACTTTATCCATTTAAAAAACTTGGAATTCTAACAGGTTCTGTTGTGGTCCTGAAAAGATGTAGTTCAGTGGAAAATCTATGCCCTTCCAATCTCACTTGCATTCAGCAGACGCAGAAAAAGGTTACAATCTTTTACAACAAAACATACAAGTTCTGGAGCTGTTCCTTGCTGCTAAGTTTTCATTATAAATATTTTTCTTTTTCTCTCTGTGAGCAGAGTACTTGTGCGGACACAATAATCAAGATATCTCAATTTCAGAATACCAACCAGTTGCTCTTACATCAATAGTCATGAATTGCTTTGAGCGCATAGTAAAAGTTGTCCTTTTGATCCTCTTGTTCCACATATTGATCAGTTTGCTTATCAATGTCGTCATAAGTCAGTGGTTGATGCTATTCTGATCTTGCTCTATCTGATACCAGGGGATAGATTAGGCAACTATGCTTTTGCTACCTTTGTTGTTTTCTCTTCAGGTTTTAATACTCCATAACCATTCCAGCTTATTGAAAAATTTAAAAACATTGACATCAATCCTACTTCATATTTTGAAACAATGATTTACTTCACAACATGACAACGGGAGAGAGTTTCTGGAAGCCTATGTTAACTAACACTGGATCTCCTCAGGGTTGTGTACCTTTATTTTTCATTCTCTATATGAATGATTGTCAATCAAAGTACATAACAATCCAAAAGTATGCTGATAATACGGAACTTGTGGGTCTCATAGGGAATAGTGAAGGAAACCAGGAATTTGATGGAGAGGGTTGTAAAATGTTCTGAACGAAAACAAGATGAAACTAGTTATAGATTTTAGAAAAAAAGTAGCTAATGATATTGTTCCTGTGAAGATTCATGATGTGGACATTGAAATAGCTATTAATACAAGTTTCTAGATGTCAAAGTAGATTATAAGTTGAATTGGAGGGAAGAATATACAGATGTGATGGCCAGGACACATATATGATTATACTATTCAGAAAATTAAAAACATTTCAAGTAGATCTTGAGAGTGCTATTTTTCTGATGCTGTTGCCTTCTGAAAATAGACACTTTAAAGGTTCAAAGATTATTGAACCAGGTAAGAAGGATATTTAATAAGCAGATTTTTCTTGATAAAAGTGGTGTCATGAACAATGAGAATCATCCCTTCTTTCGGTATTACTGATGGCTGTGTTCAGTTGAAAGGCTACAATCCCTCAGATACAGGACAAATCAATTCATAGAATCCCTACAGTGCAGAAGGAGGCCATTTGGCCGATTGAGTCTGCACCGACCACACTCCCACCCAGGCCCTATCCCCCATAAGAACATAAGAACATAAGAAATAGGAGCAGGAGTAGGCCATCTAGCCCTTCGAGCCTGCCCCGCCATTCAATAAGATCATGGCTGATCTGTCGTGGCTCAGTTCCACTTTCCCGCCCTCTCCCCATAACCCTTAATCCCCTCTCTTATCAAGAACCCATCAACCCGCTTCTTAAAAATATTTAGCGAGGCAGCCTCCACCACTTCAACGGGCAGAGAATTCCAGAGATTCACCACCCTTTGAGTGAAGAAGTTCCTCCTCAACTCCGTTCTAAACCGCCTCCCCTTTATCTTGAGGCTGTGCCCCCTAGTCCTACTGTCTTTTTTGAGCGGGAAGAGTCTCTCCACCTCTATCCTATCCATCCCATTCATCATCTTATACGTCTCAATGAGATCTCCCCTCATTCTTCTAAACTCTAACGAGTACAAGCCTAGTTTATTCAGCCTCTCCTCATAGCTCAACCCCCTCAACTCCGGTATCAGCCTAGTAAACCTCCTCTGCACTCCCTCCAGGGCCAAAATATCCTTGCGCAGGTGCGGCGCCCAAAACTGCACACAGTACTCCAGCTGCGGCCTCACCAATGCCCTATACAGCTGCAGCAAGACCTCCCTACTTTTATATTCAATCCCCCTCGCTATGAAGGCCAGCATCCCATTCGCCTTCCTGACCACCTGCTGCACCTGCAAGCTGGGTTTTTGCGACTCATGCACAAGGACCCCGAGGTCCCTCTGCACCGTCGCCTGCTGCAGTTTTTCGCCACGTAAGTAATAGTCCTTCCTACCATTCTTCCTACCAAGCCTATACATTTATTAATTTACATAAGCCTATACATTTATCCTAGCTAGTCCCCCTGACATTAAGGGTCAATTTAGCATGGCCAAATCACCTAACCCACACATCTTTGGACTGTGGGAGGAAACCCACACAGACATGGCGGGAACATGCAGACTCCACACAGACAGTGATCCAAGCTGGGAATCGAACCCAGGTCCCTGGCACTGTAAGGCAGCAGTGCTAATCACTGTGCCATCCTACCACCTGAATTCAATGTGCTGTTCTCTGTAAGAACTTAGGAGTTTGATGTATGGATGGGAATGTTGGCTGATCATTTTAATGCAGTTTTGAATAGATATTTGATTTAAAGTTAGACGTCTTTGTGTGATTTTCTTTCTTTTATTGTTATTCACTTGTATGCAATTTTTAATAAATGAGTAATGCACTGAAATAAATTTCTGTATGGACAGTAAAGTGAACTTGGAATTGAAATAGCCTCATTTTATTTTGCAGGTATTTGGAAATATTGCAATTGATGATGATGAAGATAGTGAAATTAATCACCACAACAACTTCAGAACATTCTTCCAAGCCCTGATACTTCTCTTCCGGTAAAAAACCATCAACTTTATTTGCCTCTTAATTTCTTTTAATATCTCTTAATAAGGTTCCATAGATACCAGGCACTTCTTCCCCTGCAGCCTAAGTAATGTTTGTCAGCAAGCTATCGAAGTATAGAAGGTACCACAGCCGACTCCAATTCTCACCTGCCATGGAGACGCATGCACTTTTCAGCAACGATCACTGTGTAATGATTAATAGCATGAATATTGGCAAATCCAGTTCCTTGTTTCCCTAGCTAATGAAGGCACCACTCTTTCCCATGCCCCTTGATTCTTCCCTGGCTAGGCCAGAGATTGAAACTGATATTTTCTGATTTGTAGAGCTCAGTATGACAGCAAGCCCACTGAGCCATCACAGAGAAGGACTCAGACAGGATGATTTTTTTCTGTTACTAAGTACGTTATCCAAAACCAGTGCACAATTTGAGGAGGTATCTCTGACCCAATGAGTCTGGACGCAGCCTCATATTTTACCCAGAATTGGGAATCACCTATACTGGGGCTTTTATCAAATTGATGTCTTTCAGGTGAATTATTAAAGGAAGTGTGTGAATTTCCTATTAGTTTTCATCTGCCTTCCTTGACTGCCGTTACTGTAACAAGATTGTATGTGTATTTCAGGAGTGCAACAGGAGAGGCATGGCATAGTATCATGTTATCATGCTTGGGTGGCAAACCGTGTGATCCAAAATCTGGCATCGCAGGAAACGAATGTGGCAATGAGTTTGCCTATTTCTATTTTGTCTCCTTCATTTTCCTCTGTTCCTTCCTGGTAAGTATCGAATGCATCCTGTTTCTTGTCAATCTCATGATTTAATAACCTGAAAACAAAATGTTGGACATACACAAAGTATGTCTCTATCTGTTCTGAATATGCACCCTTCACATCAAAAGCATGAGATGAAACATCCTGATTACTGGTTATGTATTTTCAGCTTTTTTAGTTTATTATTGCTCCACTGTTGTCAGTCAAATTAGCTTTTTATAATTAATGTCTCTATCAGTTCAAAAATCATTGCCTTTGTGTTGTAACCATTCTGTGATTCTGTAAAATGGGGTTGGACGAATATTCTGGAGTTGTTTGATATCACTGAGGATTAGAGAATATTCCCATTCCCTCAATAGGTTTAATGTGTGTAGCATCGATGTTAGAGTAGATTGTAGATGATCTAAGTAAGAAGCAGGACTGAGTGGTTCTTCATTCGCATTCACTGCTGCTTTAACTTATAATGATATCAGCATGGAACTGGTGTCACTGCTAAGATTGACAAGTTGTTACATTATGAATCCTGCATCTTACTTTTGTGTCACAGAATATGGGTCTCCACTCTTTCAGTTAACTATTAAACAATTAATAATATGTAGTTGATTACTGCAACACCCCAGTTCATGCTTCTTCAATTTTTACATAACAGATGCTGAACCTCTTTGTTGCTGTCATCATGGACAACTTTGAGTACCTGACACGGGACTCTTCCATCCTTGGACCCCATCATCTGGATGAGTACGTCAGGGTCTGGGCTGAATATGATCCAGCTGCCCGGTAAGCATCTATCCTTAGCAAGCCTCCTTCCTTAAACTTCTGTACCACAGGGTGGCATCTGAGAGAATTGGAAACGAGAACTATTAGCTACATCTGAATTGTGGTCAGAAGCAGTGTGCATACACAACAAAGGGTTCACTGCTCACATTAAAATTAGTGGTAAAATGTTCGTTTTGAATTCTTTTTTTTTGTTCTGGAGGTTAGTGACAGGCTGGTATGAGTCAGCCATGTATCCAGGTTCAGATCCAATGGAGAAGAGCTGGATGTTTGGTTTTAATAAGATATCACCAAACTGCCATACTATCTATACAGCCCACGTAGAGATTATTCTTTTTAAACATTTTAGAAACATCTCTAGCACCTGTATGGAAACCTTCCAATGACGGTGCAATCTGAATGAGAGTTTCTGACTTGGAAGCCTAAATTCCACATGGCCTAAGTAAACATTTAAAACATTTAGGTTTCTAACATCATGGGTGGGATTTTCCGGCCGTGTTCACCCCAAGACCGGAAAACCGTCAATGGGCTTTTGCAAGGCCCACCTTCCCCCACTCGCTACAATTCCTGTGGTACTTGGGACAGGAAAATTCCCACTTCCCATGCAGACGTCTATCTACATACACCATGCTGCTGAGTTCAATATGTATGCTCCCTGCTGACAGGCCAGCTGTTTGTGATCTGTTGGAGATCTGATAAAACTGGTTCCAGAATTACTCAGCTGCAGAGAGGCCACCTGATTGGTTTTGGGAAAAAAAGAAGTCTTTGATTGAACTTCTAGACTGACTATCCTGTGGGCTCCATTTTTCTGGCGGTTGTCTGGATGCCTGTCTGTCATAATGGGCAAACCACAGTAATGTTGCTAGAGTTTCCTCCTGTTCCTAATCACTGATAGCAATTCACTTCATCTACCTTCATGACTTTAATATAGATGATATGTATTTGATTAAATTGTCAGTGTGTATGAAATCTGGGTATTAACAGAGATAGTGCAATTTCTCTTGCCTCTGATGAATTTCCTGGAAAAAAATATACTCCTCACATGGCATAGCAATTGCATGTGGTCACAACATTGTAACAGGAATAAGAATGCACCTAAAAGCCAAAGTCACAGGATATATTCATGACTATGAGATAAAGTTAATATTGTCACTCACCAACACTTATCAGTCCTTTAACTATGACTTTTGGATCACTTCTGAGCCCAGTTATCGTAAGTGTGAGTGGGGAGAGATTTTCATTCTTGAACATATTGAACATGAGATGCAAACTACTTAGCTAAGATTTTAGAAAAGTACTAAAGACCTTGCTTTTCAACATTCTCTTGTAACAGGATAAATGAGAGAACCAGAATCCCAGACCAAAATTGATCAATCTAGTCAGTTTGTCATCACTGGGCAAGCTTCTTGCTAAGTGAAGTCCTGAGTGATTGAGTACCGTCAGTGCTGATTCTATTGGAGAACGTTTTTGCCAGTGACTCCTGGTTACTGTGCAGGAGTGAACTCATTGTCATCCTGACTGAAAAGAGGGAGTAGGATAATAGAAGCTAGTCATCGTACACCTGGAAAAGGGGACAATTATAGATTATTAATTACAAGTATATCCAGGGGCCTGTTCTCAGACATGGGTAGATTAGAAACTCTCCAATTTCTGGAACAGGAGCTCAGTTTCCCGATGAATACCAATATTCAATACCATATTGTGTGTCCGTTTAAGCCACTGTCTTTATTTATCCCATTAGTTCCCAGTACATAAAGTAAATGTTGCACCTATTAAGCATCTAGCATTTTTAAAAATTCTTTCATGGGACATGGGTGTCGCTGGTTGAGCCAGCATTTATTGCCCATCCCTAATTGCCCTTGAACTGCGTGGCTTGCTTGGTCATTTCCGAGGGCAGTTAAATGTTAACCACATTGCTGTGGGTTTGAAGCCAAATGTAAACTACACCAGGTAAGGATGGTAGATTTCCTTCCCTAAAGGACATTAATGAACCAGTTGGGTTTCTCATAGAATCCCTACAGTGCAGAAGAAGGCCGTTCGACCCATCGATCTGCACCAATTCTTAGAGCATCTTCACTCAGGCCTACACATCTCATCCCAACTGTTGTGATGGTATTTGAACCTACAAACCCAAAGCATTACTTTGGGCCTCTGTAGAACTAGTGCAGTGATATTATCACTATGCCACATCTCCCCCTATCCTGGGTCAAATTAGATTCTATTCAGCTGCTCACAGTAACTGCCTTTGAAAATATCATCTCCTTTCTGGTGGGTGGCTCTTTGGGTGCCAGCTTAACACTGAAGTAATAACTGAAATCATTTGAAGGCATTGATTTTGAATAAAGGGCGACACGGTGACACAGTGATTAGTCAGGGACCCGAGTTCGATTCTGGTCTTGGGTCACTGCCTCTGTGGAGTTTGCATGTTCTCCCTGTGTCTATGTGGGTTTCCTCTGGGTGCTCCAGTTTCTTCCCACAGTCCAAAGATGTGGAGGCTAGGTGGATTGGACATGCTAAAATACCCCTTAGTGTCCAGGGATGTGTAGTTTAGGTGGATTAGCCATGGTAATTGCATGGGGATTACAGAGATAGGATGGTGGTTGTGGGGGGGGGGGGGGGGGGTGGTTGGGGGTTTGTGGGGGATCGGGGAGGGCGAGATTATATAGTCTGGGTGGAATGCTCTTTTGGAGAGTTGGTGCAGACTCAATGAGCGGGATTTTATGGCCTTACTCGTTCTGAAACACTAAAATCCCGCCCAAGGCCAATGGACCTTTCCAATGTCTGCGCTTCGCCCATTCTGATTCCCATCACGGACGGGACGGTAAAATTCTGGCCAGTGAGTCAAACGGCCTCCTTCCTCACTACAGTGTAAGGATTCTATAAACTGAAATACAATGAATGGCTGCTAAATTCATCAGTGGAGAAAATAGATTGATCACTGACATCCTGTCCAAGATATAATCCCCTCCTGCCTCTCCCATCAGCTGAATAATAAATAGTTTGAATCAGCCTCATCTTTCTTGTGCTTCTTTATCTAACTGAAGCTCCTCAGGAATATCCAAGCCTTGTCTGTCCCCAGCATCTGATGTTATATGTGAACCCTGTTAGTTTTGTCAGTTGTGAAGCAATTACTGTTCAGTAAAGTCATTGTTGTATAAACTTACGTTGTTTGAAAAAAATGTTTAGAACCAGTTTTGTACTCAAAATACATGCCTAATCTCAACTTCATTCTGCAAAATTTAAAGTTGTATTGTGTTGTCAAGGCCTGACCTTGCTCCAGGATTTTATAAAATCATGTCATTAATTTAAAACATCATAAAAACACAGGCCAGAAAAGGCCCAGCTTCACTTACAGTCCTGTGCTGAACCTCTGCCAAGACAACAATCAGAGTCCTGTCTAGAAAAAATACATAACAACCGGAGTGAGGCCTAGATAAGTGGCTCAGCTGTGATACCTCTCACTTACCTTTGCTGAAGAGCCTACAGTGAAGTGTCTACTAGCTAGACACACATTAGAAATGACCGCTTAAACATGGACAATCAATGTGGATTTTACCCCAACAATTGGGAACATTTTCAGGGGAGATGGGGATAAAATGAGACAAATAATTATGATAACAAGAAGGCTAGGCTTTTATGGCTGAAAATCCATGAGGTAGCTTAAAATTGTGGTTGAACATACCAGTTTAAACACCCAAATCAATATCTAATTGTCCTCATAATTTATTGAAAAAAGGAAAAGACTATTTGTATTAAATGAAAACTGAGAAACCTAATTTCATTGGACCAAGCAGCGGGTAGGCCCTCCAACGTGAGGGAAGACTGTCAGGTATAGATTGGTGATCTCCTTGGGGCTTGGAGGTGGTTTGACCTCTAGATGGAGAACCCTGTGGCCAAATCCTCAGCAACATGTGCTGACCCCACAGGAACAATACCTCACACTCACCAACCACCTCCCGTTCTCACTCGGCAGGAGTAGCCTGATTTGCCTGGCAACCCAGACTTTACTTACCTTGAATCTAGGGCAGTAGCCATGATACTTCTCTGGGCCAGGTACAGTCCCAGCCGTGGCTATCTTTCTTGGTGGTGCTACTGGAATTTAAGACCTGTCAGCTCTGTCATTGGCTGGCAACTCTTGGGGACAGGACCACATCTCTTAATGGCATAAGAGCCCAAAAACCTAGAAAAATCTGCTCAGGGCTTCCAGAAATGACTGAAGTAAGGTTCTTTATGTCTTTCCAGCCAGCGAACAGATCCACTGTGATCTGTAAAATCCCTGTCTGCATATTTTCCTCCCCTTGTGACAATTTCCCAGATTGCATTTGTGCATGGGTTAAACTGCCCAGTTGCAGTTGTAATTTAATTAGAACATAAATTTGACCAACTACATTAGGGTTCTTATGATTCAGTTTGGGTTCATTAATCCCCAACAATTTACCTAACTGGAGCAGTTAAATTTGCCCTTAGATTCTGGAAAGTGTCATTTATAAGACTTTTATGTGCAGAGGATGTCACTATGAATGAAGAAACAAAATTAAATCGAAAGAACATTCAACAGGAACCAAAAAAGACTGGAGTGAGAGAGGCCTCAGTCCACCAAGCATATTATTACAGTCTAGCATATTCACAGTAATTATTGACTCCACTCCCTCCTCCAAGCTCCTTTGAGAGTCTTAATACAGGAATGTAACAAGATCCCTTTGTATTTGGTATATGGCAGGTACGTGTAATCACTAAGTGAAGATGGTGTAGTCCATCCATGGATTGATTAAATCCTGAAATCTTTACAAAACGTTAGAAAAGAAGATTTTGTATACTAAATTTATAAATGTATTTATAAAGAACACATGGACACAATTTTAGCAGATACAACTCATAGTTCAGTTTCTTACAGTAGTAAAAAGTTACTTCGGCAAAAAGCTGCTTAACAGGCCATACCACTCTTTTCCTTACAAGTGGACAGGGATGGCATTTGCCTTGTGGGCCCCTACTTTTCCGAGATAATCTAGTTACTGGATCCATGGGTTGTTTGGTCCTGCTGCCATCTCTATAAGTGGAGTTCTCTGGCACAGTTTACTTGAAGAATTAGGTTATTAAGTGTTGTAATAAATTTAGTGCTACCGCCAAAAGCCACACCGAGAAAAATAAATCAGTCAGATATAACAGGATCAGTCATACTTTTCAGTGAGTTTGGCAAGTTAAGCCCTGGCCTTTACCATACTTTACAACTTTAAATATCTAATTAGCTGGTTTGTTTGCTTACTCCTCAGTTCGACAGTAACTCTGCAGTTCTTTAGAGGCAAAATCTACCTATTGCTGAATTTTTAATGAAATTCTAATTATGCAGTGAACAAGCCTAGTTTTTACCTGCACTGACACAGCTACACAAGCTGCACTGTGACACAGATACACAAGCTGAAGCCTTGACTGTTATAGTTGCCTTCTTGAATCTCCACAGATGTGGCAACTGATGAAATCATAGATCAAGTACAATTCTAAATGTACAATATAAATCTTGAAAATTATGCTCTGCCTATAGCCTATATCTTTGCTCAAATGCAAACCTGATTTTTTAAAAATATTATTTAGCAATATTCTGTCAGTTTGCAATGTAGATGGGAGGCTAGGCTGTTATTTGCAGCAGCTTTGGATGTATCTCTAAGGAATGCAGGTCTCGCCTGCAATTTAACTGACCAAGACTGTACTGTGACACATAAGCCAGAGTCTTCCATCCTCGTTGACAGCTGGGATTTTCCAGTGCTACTGAAAGTGAATGCGGTTTTGGCTGGAATGCCAATTTTTCCATTCTCACTTGCAATAGGTCCTGCCACAGATGAGAGCGGAGAATCCTGCCTATAGCTTGGGTTAACATTTTAGGAACGCTCGTATGGCTGTTGAATTGTTTGTTTTTCCTTTCTAATTACTAATTTGGTGAAAATTATAGGGCTTGTGTGAGTGAAAATAGGGAAGTGCTGGACTCAGGGCTCCTGTTAAAAGCCTCTGAAAGTTAATGGGATAGAATATGGATTGTGATATCTCAATCTCTGTGTTGTACAGAGAGAGATGCAACACAGCGCTGTGAGAGGTTTCTTTGCCCATATCTTTGCATCACCACTTATTGGAACGCAAATTGAAAGCAGAAACATCCAGGAACTGGGATCATCTCTGCCCACCACACTATAAAGGGAGAATTACTGCACCCGGTCCACTATTCCAATTCGGAATATCATAGGAGGAAGTGTTTTACACCACATACTTTTACTAAACATCAGTTGTAAATCATAAACACTAACAGGGAGGATAACTATAACTGTACATATATCTTTGTGGCATTTAAGATTCTGGACAATTCTTTTAATGCAGTTTCTCAAATTTGAATCATCGATTTCTTGTTATAAAAAAAATTTGAGTTTGCCATCCTTGACTTCCTGCCTTAAGTGACATGTCGCGCAACTTTATTGTCACACTTCCTGCAGCAGCAGGAGAAAGAGATATGAATAAGTCTGTGGGCCCTTATATAGTTCATCTTTCCAATTTATCGGTCCTTATTTGCCATTCCCTGTTCATCTGCCAGGATAAAGCCTTCCCTATCTGGGAACCTGGCCAGGGGTAGACAATACCCACCGATTTGCACAATAGATGAAAGTATTTGAGTCTGGAGACTCAACTCTGATCCTCAAGACCAAATTGTGTGAATTTATAGAATAACAGGATAAAAGCAAATTGCAGCGGATGCTGGAATCTGAAACCAAAAGAGAAAATGCTGGAAAATCTCAGCAGGTCTGGCAGTGTCTGTGAGGAGAGAAAAGAGCTGACATGTTGAGTCCAGATGACTTGATGTCAAACCTATTAGAGATTCACAGGTTGGGCCTCACCATTGCTTTTGACAGTAACTTGATAATTCTGATATCTTGAACTTTTGAAAGGAAACTAAGGAAAGTTTACCAGCATTGTTTCTGTTCTTGCTCGGTCTTGCATTTCAGTACATATAGTAATAATACAGCGCCTGCCTGCTTCTTTATATCCATTCATAGGAATGCATTAGAGATATTACTACACACTTTATAGTGGATTAAAGCTAGACTCCAGATAACCAAAGAGGATAGATAGTGCATGGCTTTTCTCCCAAAATAGAAGGATTGTAAAGACAGATAGCTGCGCATTTGTGACCAAGACAATAGTTAATAGATGGTGCTCCCTGTTGATGGTGTCATTGGAGCAAAGCTTTGTACCCTAACAGCAGGAACAGTGCTACACAAAGTATCTGCTCTCAGGCTATCTATTCAGGGTGTGTAGTAGGGTATCAGAAAGTGATTGAGGTAAGATTAATGAGAAATCAGGATTTTTCCTGTCTGAATCACAGAATCACAAAATCACAGCTCTGTTCCTATTTGAACAAACTATTTGTTAAATATAATAGCCATTATGACATTATTTTTGCTTACCATATATTATTAGCCTGATATTTGATTCTTCTAGAAAACGTAAGCACCACAGTTTCAAATAAAGAATCACCCCAGCTTCTGATTCCCTCATTTGACTAAAGCTGATTCCAGGGATGGATTTTCCTGTTTGGGGTGGAGTTTCAATGTGAAGGAAACCAAATCCATTTTCCTAAATCAGGATTCAATTTGTGAGGCACATCGGATCTTGAGGTGAAGCTACCATCCCACCAGCCCAACCCAATAAGAGAGGGTTCCTGGTACTAGAAAGCGATGCTGCAGCGCTGGAAGAGATGATGAAGGACTAGAAAGGAAGAAACCCAAATATGTAATTAAAGCTCTGGTAACGGCTTTGCTAGGCAAACGGTGGCACAATGGTTTTAGCTCCAGGGGTTCAATTCCGGCCTTGGGTGACTGTGTGGAGTTTGCACATTCTCCCCCTGTCTGTGTGGGTTTCCTCCCACGCTTCAAAAACATGCAGATTAGGCGGATTGGCCATGCTAAATTGCCCCTTAGTGTCCCAAGATCTGTAGATTTGATGGATTAACAATTAGTGGGGTTACACGGATAGGGTGGGGGAAAAGACATGAGTAAGATACTGTGACTGATGAGAGCCAGTGCAGACTCTGCACTGTTGGGATTCTATGATAATGATTCTGTGAAGTACTGAGTCTAATCTGGAGGGGAGGAGGCAGTTTCAAGGATCTTCTACCTCTGCCTGATTCCGGCAGCATCACAGTGAAGAATTCTGGGCCATGAATCAGAGATAGCAAGGATTTCCTCAATTACCCACGGTTGAAAGAATGTGACAGATCACTCAATGTTTAATGGTGACAGTACAGGGATGTAGGACCATTAATCCAGGTTTGTTTTGCAGTGGATATGAAATGCTTGATTGGAATCAAAATTGGATTTGCAGTTTTCTTTTGCCCTTAAGAGGAGAGATTTATTTGGTTTGTAGTTTGGATTGTAACCTTTCAAAAGTTACTCTTGAACAGGATGAGTTTGCATTGTGTGTGAACAGACTTACAACATCCGCAAATACCTGGTGCACTTCATACATTATCCTAATTTATAGGTGAGCAAGAGGTCAGAGTCAACCTTGAAGAGGAATGGGACTTGTTGGGCCTCATGGCCATTTCATGTTGCATACAAATTAGGAGCAGGAGTAGGCCACCCAGGTCCTCGAATCTGCTCCATCAGTTCAATAAGTTCATGGCTGGTCTGATTGTAACCTCAAACCTACATTCCCATGTTGTTAAAATAAAAACTCTGTTCTCATGTAGTTTAGGCAGTTTCAGCTGTTATTCCTTGTGTCTTCCAACTTCACTCCATGTAACATAGATTCTGAAGCAAGTCATAATATAACATTATTTTAACCCTAAACTTTAAACCCTTAAAAGAAATTTAATCAAGATCAGGCCTTTGAAATTAAAATTCATCATTGTGCAGAGCAGTGACATCACATGGAATTGATTTGTAGTCATTGCAAGTCATATAACATCAAGGCTACTTCTACCTACATTGAAAAGCATGCTTATTTCCTCATCTTTTCCCAAAAATTGTCAAAGGGCAGCTGGAGATGGTGTCCTGACTTTAAATCTGATGGTTGCTTTACTGCTGATGAAAATTCAATGAAAACCTTTAATAACAAACACCTCAATATCAGAAAAAAACTGGACAATGTAAGAGATTAGATATCTGATTTATATTCTAATTACTGACTGATAGAATGAAACTCTGTTTAAGATGGATTCTAGGCATGTGTTGATTGACCTCCACAAACCAGCTAATTAGATTCTCAGTGCTTTGATGTGATGTGTTTTACACTGTTTTAAATTAAGTTCCTATATGTTAACTTGTGAAGTTCTGCTCTGTTTTAATCTCAGGGCCTTGTTTTCACTAACTGATTGTATTCTTTTTCAGCGGTCGCATTCATTATAAGGATATGTACAGTTTATTGCGTGTTATCTCACCCCCTCTGGGCTTAGGCAAGAAATGTCCTCATAGGGTGGCTTGCAAGGTTTGACTTCCACTAACCTACCAACCTAAGCATCAATGAATGAGTGTGCTTTCTCTTTTTTTGCATTTCTTGAAGTAGAATGTGCAGGAAAATGCAGTCACCTAGAGAAAATAGCATGGAAATGCACTGACCAACCTCAACCTCAGCCATTGCTGCTTGTCGTAACCAATATCACTCGGCATCTTGGGTATAGTAGTGTTCATTACTGTAGGGACAGAAACTGCATTGACAAAGACTGGCATCTCCTCACAACAGGCAGAGGACTTTTTCCATCAAGACTAAAAGAAAATGCTCTCTGTATTCCTATGCAATATTTTGACATTGCATAGATATTGGGTGAATTTCTGCAATTGACAGACCCATTAAGAATAACCTTGTAATTTTTTTGTTTTTGTTTGTTTCCTTCCATTTTTCTTTTCGTTCGTCTTGGATACATCTCCTTTTTGCCTCATTTCTGCTACAAAGTGGCCGCATCAGTTACACTGATATGTATGAGATGTTGAGACACATGTCTCCGCCCTTAGGCCTGGGGAAGAAATGCCCTGCGCGAGTTGCTTATAAGGTAGAAATGTGTCCTTAGTGTTCAGTGTGTCGGAGAAAATCTGTGACCTTTGAACTGTTAGGATTAGGGATCGTGCAGTCCAAAAGAAGTGGGAGGAGTCTGAGAGGGTTGACAATAAATGTGATTTACCTATTAGTTGATGGAATACTTATCCAAAAATCATACCTCAATTTTTTTAGCAAGATTTAATTTATTGCCCAAACTCAATTACTTTCTCTTATTTGAAACCACTATTTTCCTCCTACCTGCAGTATTTGATCTAACAATTGGTTTTTAAAAATTGAGCAAACAGCTTGCTTTTGGGTGTGATATTGGGCTTTTCCTTTGCCTTTAGCATTTACAGATCTTGTTATCAGTGTGTTCTGGAGAAAAAAACTCACTACATCTCACAGGGCCAAACTGTCTTGGGTCCTTTCTCCAGTTTTTATATTTTTAGTAGTCCCTTTAGATCAGTCTCAGAAGTTCACTGCACCAGAAGAACTAACACGCAATCTGCAAATGTGTCAATCTTCCTTTTGGAATCTCTGGTGGAAGATGTATTTTCATATAAGAATAAGGGAGGGGAAAATACCCCCTCTACCCCCAACAAACCAATCTGTTCTACAGCCACTCAAGTTAGTTTTATCCAAGATCTACTTATCCTAAATTGAACAGCAATTAATTACAGTGAATGTAAGTCCTTTGTTCCCTCCAATTTTCTCCCATCACGTTTGAGGCACACTTAACCACCACAATACAAATTCCAGTCTTAACACTCCACCTGGGTGCCCACTCTTTGCGGATAAACCAGGTAGTAAGTGTTGGCAGGCTATTTGACTCACGGAGTGGTGAGGGTCTCCACAGCCTAGTGGCCATGCCTTCAATTGACATCCACACACATGCATCGTCCAGCACTAGTATGACAACTTTGGCTTTTCCCTATGTTGGGGATAGTGAATTTACTCAGTTTTTCCCATCAGAGATCAGCTGATTCAACACATATCAGGGATGGAACCTGAGAACTTGCTGAACTTTATGACACAGTATCTGCAGTAATCCATACATTTACTCACTACCTGAACCTTTAAGGATCATGTTACATGATTCTTTTAAACTAGTATTCGGATCCCAAATCAAAATGCCCTGAAACAAATTCTCTTGTTTTGTTACCTTCACAACCAAAGACAGAATTTTTCTATCTGTCACAGCAAGCTTCCCCTTCAGTAAGTCTTCATTTAGAATGTGTTCACAGTTTCACTACAGATAAGAAGCCTCACATGCAGTTAAAGTTTCCACACATTGTGGCCCAGGACAATCCTTCCCCTGAAGAGTTAGGAGAAGTGAGATTCCAGAGAAGCTGAGAGATCTGAATGTTGCACAGAAAATGCATCATCAAAGTGTCACCACTCTACCATTATTGCTTTTATATTTTGAATGCAAAGCCGAGTTTAAATCCAGCCTTCCTTAGCTTGGTGTAACCTGAATCAGAAAAGAAAAGTTCATTGATTGACGTGAATAAAATTTTAAAAAGAGTTCAATATAGAAAAGTTGTTTTACAACAAGCACACTCCCCTTCCTGTGGGTTGCATGATTGTTGTGTGTTTCAGAGAGGGCAAATCAATTTCTCTTCAGGTATTCAGGCTGAAGATTAGAATTTTTACAGCACTAAATAGTTTTGATTTTCAAGTTCACCTCTGACCGTTTAACTGTTACTAACTTTTCCAGCTTTTACCTATTTTCTTTCTGTCAATGCAGTTCTAACCTGTATTGGTCCCTTTTTCCTACATAATACACCTGGTTAATCACCTGGTATTTTCTCCTCTCTCTCTGTCCTGCATGCTGCAATGTAAAGATGTGCCAACATTAATAGGCAGTCATTAGAAAGTGGGCAAAATACAGTACTGTTGAGATTGTCCAAAACTAAAACTTACCCTTTACCAATTTTTCTGATGCTTTTATACGTGGTTTCCAACTATCTATTTCACAGCATTTTAATGCTGAAATCAACTCCATTTATTTATTTGCTTACAAGCACTGTAAACTATGTTTGCCTTGATATTAGGAACTAGATTGCCTCATGATTGGTCGTAGTGGGGTGTTTACTGCAGTTAAAGGTTGAAATGTTGGCACATCAGTGCATCCATCTCAGTCACGGTCCCCCACTGAAATCCACGTAATCCAGCCCATATGTCCCCTTCTCTTTTCCAGCCATACATAACCTCTCTTTTCCAGCCCATGGATAATCTTTCTTTTATGTTCCTTATTCCTCTCCTAATTTCAACATTTTCTACCCCATTCTTGCCTCAGGATGGCACATGTTTTCAATTTTTAGACAACAGAATGGATGTTTAACAAATATTACTATTTAATACCATATGTCCTCCTGCAAGCTGACTAGATAAAATATTCATACTCCATTTGTGGCAAAGATACTCTTGTTTTGACTTGGGGACCCCTGCATGCCCCATGGAGCCTTTCATCCATGGCCCTCACCACGCTCTCTAGGCCATGTGCCCTGCTCTGCTGTGGGATATCACCAGAGTTGGAATCCATAACTTTGTCTTTATTGTGAGGCTGTAAAGGCCAAGGAATGCATTTAGATTGGCCTTCGTAGGGCAAAAGAAAGCAATTTCGTATAGACCATATATTTTAAATACTGCTACTCCTGTAATTTTTATCTTCCATTCCTGTGGGCCTTCACTTGCCTGCTACTCAGTGTTGCTCATGACATCAGCCCTTAGCACCTGAATAAAGCACCTTAAAAAGACCTGAATAATTTTGGTACGAATTAATGTTTAATGGGTCGTGTAGATTTCTGCAAAATGTGTCCATAATCAGAAATCTGGGATCAAGTATTTGATAATGAGGTGAGAATGGTGAATAATCCTGCACTTCCCTTGAACCAATTAATCCTGTCTTTCACAAGATTTTAACCCTGGGCATACCCCTGTAAGTGCCAGGGCATTTGAGTTAATACCGTTCAGGTTCTAAAAGCTGAACCCCAGCAAATACTTGAAACTTAGAGAAATAAATCCTCAAAGGGGATGCATTTACCCACTTTCTAACAAGGATGATTTAATTACAGCACAAACTGTTTCATATAAAAGTTGTCTGATTTCAAGAAGAAATTATATATAGCTCATCGGGCTAAAGAGATCAAGGGATATGGGAGGAAGGGGAGATCAGGATATTGAATTTGATGATCATCCATGATTCAAATGAATGGCGGAGCAGCCTCGAAGGGCTAAGTGGCCTACTCCTGCTTCTAGTTTCTATATTTCTATACATCTATAAATAGTTGCTTTCAACAAGGTCAAGGTTATTTTTTACAAGTTGCAGCTGCAAATACAGCTGGCCTTTCCTTGGAACTGCAGGACAGAAAGATTTCAGGAGCCTGACTTGGAGAAGTCAAGATTGGAGGGTTTTATAATCAGGAGAGATGAAGTAGATATTGCAACGGTGATAATATATAGTGATGAAACCAACTGTGGATTTTATTGCTCAGTTGAGGGTAATATGGGACCAGTTGAGGGTAATATGAAGATGTGAACTTGTGGCTTTAGCCTGCACCGAGCAATTTCTCATGGGGAAGCTTCAAACATGCTGTTACTGTCTTTGAGAAAGTTGTGGAATATCTTTGACTTGCTGTCTGATGCAGCTAAATAATTAACACAATAACAGGTGCAAAGGGAAAAGGCTGCGTAATGTTAGCATACAGATGGAAGCTGGGCCATGGATGCAGCTAACAGCAAGCAGTATGTAAACTAGAAATTGAACACTAGTTAAAAATCAAAACTTGGAATGTGCTGGACATGATAACGCAGACACAGTAGAGTATTTTCTGATAAGTGTGTAACCAATAAACAGCATTACTCATGAGATGGAAGGATCAGTTGTACCAAAATTGAAGGAGGGGTTGAGAAGTCTCAAGGATATTATTGGTAACTGTACAAGATGGTCTTGATGCTTTAGATAAGATGTGATCAATGATTCAAACAGGGAGTAATGGAATAGATGGGCTCAAGTATGTGGGGCTGTAGGAAGAAAGATCAGTGGGGGGAACACCATCAGATAGAGTAGCAAAGCAAGAGATGTAAAGCATAATGTAATGTGAAAGGTGGGCAGTGTGAATGATAGAGACCAGAAAAAACAAAAAGAGTATGTTTTTGATTGTGGTACCTTTCAAGATCAATCAGTACACATGTAGACACAGGAGGTGATTAACACAGCAAATGTTCCTTGTTGCTATCACAGTCAAACTAATGAGAAAACATGGATCCTCTCTCTGATCACAATCCACTGGCTTATAAAGTACAGCAAGGCAAGCAAAACATATAATACATAACAAGGATTGCAAAGGGGATTGGGATAGAGTGAGTACTGAAGAATGATAGACTGAGACAGCAGCTGATTTAGGAATTGTGACTCAGAGTAGTATGCTCACAGCTGGGCACAGATTGTAGTCTTGAATTACATTTATGCATCATAGATATCATATAGAAGACCTTGAAATGACAGAGTTTAGAGCATGCCTGATGTGTTGTCAGTCACAATACATGGTTATACATAGAATCCTGGAATAGTTACAGCACAGGAAGTCATTCGGCCAGTTGTATCCATGTTGGCTCTCTCTGCAAGAACAACCCAGCTTGTCCCACTCCCCCACATTTTCCCTGTAGCCTCGCAATTTTTATCCAACCTTTTTGAAAATCATAATTGAATCTGCTTCCACCAACTCTCAGACAGTGCCTTCTTGATTCTAATCATTCCTAAAAACTGTAATTCTAAACAATGCACAAGACACATAATTTTCCAAGTAGGAAATATGAGAGTGATGCGTCTCTGTTTATTTAAATATTAGTCAGAATGAAAGTAAAGAAAGACCGTGGTTTGCCTGATAGTTCCTAATCTATGTGGTGGTCAGTCTTGGCTGCTTCCAAGTTGATATTGAGGGATACTTTGTTTCCTCTAGAATTCCAAATTCCTAGGTTTTCAGCTTGATTCTTTGCTTGGGAAGGAATCTGTCAAAGGTGCAGGTATTGGCTAGTCAGTAACTCAGGCTGATCTCAGACCTGCAGTATGAGTGGTAATTCTTACAGCAATCAGCAGACAAGTAGCAAAATTGATAGCAAACTGACTACAAAATAGAAAAACAGAGCGGGGGATAAAGATAGTTTCTCGGACTAGCAGATTAGAAATGACGAGGATTGGTGCCAGTCCCACTGTTATTCACCGATTATTCAAATTTCCAGATGATGCTAATTTGCGGGGGTTTGTCAATACCGAAGAAACTGTTACAAGAAGACATTAATAAACACGCAGAATGGATGTGCAAATACTAAATTGATTTCAATACCAATAAGTGTGAAATGGTGCATTTTGGTAGGAGGCATTTGGATGCTTGCAATATATTCCTTGAAAAATAAGAGTCCATTTGGTATAAAGGGATTTAGGGTGATTCACAAATCGTTAAAGTTAGGAAAGCAGGTTAATAAAACCTTAAAATGTTAACAATGCAGAGTACATTTTTAGAGGAATATGACTGAAATACAGGGAAGTTATGTCAATTGATTTAGAATATTGGTTAGACCACATGTAGGAGTGCACAAATATAACCTCCATCTTGCACAAAAGGCTATAGAAGCGCTGGAGAAGGTGCAAAAGTAGATTCACAAAGATGGTACCGGAACTGAGAAGTGATAATTATCAGGGATGGCTGAAGAGGAAACAGCTCTTTTTCCCTAGGTCTCTACAGTGTCCTGATGGAGCTCTTTAAAATTTTCAGGTGTTCAACACTTGTAGGAGAATATGAAACTAGGGACTATAAATGTAAAATAACCGTTAATAAATCAAATTGGTAAAGCAGGAGAAATTTCATTAATTAGGGAGTAGTTAGAATTTATTGCTGCTTTGAAAGAGTTAAGGCGAATTGCAGAGCTGCATTTAATGTACATGAGGGAGAAAGAAATAGTAGGATATATTGAGAGGGTGAGATGAGATAAGGTGAGATGAGCCATTATAGGCCTGTTAGGCTGAATGGCCTGTTTCTGTCCAGTAAATTCTGTGAAACTCGATGGCGAATAGCAACTGTGATCCTTTCTCTAGACTGTTCACACAGTCCAGCCTACTCATTCAGTGAGTCTCACTCCAAATTCACCAGGAAACTTCAAGGTAATGTCGGTCATTTTGTTAGGAATGTTGAAATTAGACTTGGAAGCACATCAAACCTGAATTGGAAGACAGGGCATGTCAAATTTGAAAGCAAAAGAAACAAAATAATTTCAACTTCAGGAAAGTAGGGATTAGCAATGGGAGGTCAGCAGGCACCATCTTGCTTGTTTAATGGCATAGATGAAATTAATTGGAATATAGCAATGGCATCGTATAGGTAAAGGTTAACCAGCTGGAACCAATGCACACTTCAGCTACCAATGTTGGTCATGCTGAGAGGTAGAAATAGAAAACAGTGGAACAGTTCAAAGGGAGGGAAAATCTTATCAGGTCAATGGTGACCCAGGTCCTAGTGCCCAGCTTTGGTCCAGGGGCAGATTTTGTTTGTCCTCCCAGCAACAACATTGGAAAGAGAGGGATTTCATACTCATGAAGAGCATTTCTAAAAAAATCCGCTCCTTCGTTCTTTCAAAATATTCCAACATATTTACTGATAGCTTATCATTTGATTCCTGATTGGTTAACAACCAGTGCAGTCTGCTAACGTCAGTACAGATATTTACATACAGCATTCAGTGCACTGAGTCAGACTCTCAAAAAGCTGTAAAGAGTGGTTATATGAAGGTGTAACCATGCATTGCTAATGTCACAATGGATTATTTAGCTCTGTGCCATGTGATGGCACCAGCTTTGGCCTCCCCTTTGCATGTTCCCATATCCCACTTAATTAATTGAGTTTGAAAATTCATTCAAGATGAAAAATCATGTTTTTTACATAGGTGGCAAACTGATTTTGCCATTGTGCCCATGCCAGGGGCTATCAGAAAGTGTGTGTCTATTTTGTTTTGTTTATAGGCAAGGACAATGCACATATATAAATAGAATGCACATTAGTTTAGGTTACCAAAGTGCCTAGATTACATTGCTGTCATGGTTTAGAAATTACTCCACTGTATATATTTAGATCATAGCCGATTAAGTTTTCTTCAATTTATCTACTCCCCACAGCTGAAGTGTGAGGATTTAAAGTTTACTCCAAACAATAGTTAATCATATTATGCCAGTCTATTTTATATTAGACACCTGGGCAGAAGATAAGGGCTGATATTTGGTCACATTATCCCTCAGCATATGGAATTGTTGGAATTTTCCAACTGAATGCCAGCTTACTGATTCCCCTCAAATATACCAGACAGTGCAACTTAAGTCCTCCATTGGTGTTGGGATGTCAGTCAACACTACATTGCAACTGGGCAGTCCCAGAATCAAGTCAAATCAAGGTTTTCTTGTCATTGACTTATCATCTGTATCATGTTGAATGCTCTTAGAAAGATGGAATTGCATTCTTTGGCATATCAGGAATGGGACTGGACCTCAGAAACAGGCTACAAATTTTTGTACTTTGAACCTTGCAATTTGAGAAAGGCTTTTTGAAGGAAGACATCGGAAGGGAATTTGAAGGGAGATGACAGTACTTCTAACTGAATACTGTAAATTCTAAAAAGGCAAATCTTCCATTCAATTATATTCTTATAATTGCTTAATTGTTCCCCCTTCTTGATATGATCTCCCTCTTCCCCATGCCCCTTTCTGGCTCACCACAGCTGGGATTCTGCAACTTGTTTGGAAAGAGTGAGAGCAACCTAGCTGGCCCCACAGCAATCTCTGCTTACCTCCAAGCTAAAAGCAAAATACTGCTTTCAGTAAATACTGAAATCTGAAATAAAAAATTCTGGAAAAACTCAACAGGCCTAGCAGCAGCTGTGGACAGAGAAACTGTAGAATTGTTTGGTGGGATTTTGCTGTCCCCCCATAGTGTATTTCATGGCAGCAGGAGGCAGTGCACCACTCACTGGCAGTGGGATCTTATGGTTCCGCCATTGTCAACAGGGGTTTCCAATGAATACATCCTTGGCTGCTGAGAAACCTGGTGTGGGGGTGCGCTGCCAGTGGGACCGTAAGATTCTGCCAGTGTAAACGCCCGCAAGATTTCTGCGAATGTTTTGAGTCCTTATGACTTCTTCAGTGTATACGGACTCGAAATGTTAATGTTGTTTCTCTGTCCACTGAGACTGCTAGACCTACTGAGGTTTACACTGTTTTCTGTTTTTATCCCTGATCACCTCTCCTCCTTTCAGGAGCTGTCCTTCCTGTTCGCTCGAAGCGCCTCTTAGGGCCCATGATTCAAATCAAAAAACTGTTGATGAGCAGTAGTGGCTGATCTTGTTTCTTACCCCAGTAGAATTATTCCTCCCATCTTGTTCTTCCCTGGGTGATCCAAGTTTAAAAATGTTCCCTCCCCATTCACTATTAAGCTCTCCACTCCCCTCTGTTCCATACCTTGTGTGTTGACCCTTTACATAACCTCAGAAATAAGCAGTCCAGTTAGTATTTTAGCTGTTTCCACAACTGAATAATATCAAACTATGATTAATTACTCCATGAACCATTCTGTCTGTGATCCCACATTTTGCTCAGCCAGCCTCAAATAAGCATAAAGCAGAACATAGGTATGTTTTATATTTATTGTATTAATAAGACCAACCCTTCCCAATGAGTTCTCAGCCAAAAGCAGGGCTACCCTCCCTTGGTTAATTACTCCCCCCATTGTAGAGCTGCAGTATAGACCAGAAAGATTATGGGTTCAATAGAAATATATAAACAGACTTCTGATTGCAAAATTGAAGTAGATCTAAAAGTGAAAAATAAAACTAAAAATAGCAAAAATAAATAATCCCAAAATTAAACATTCATAGAAATAAAGGTAGACTACTATAGATGCTAGAATCTGAAAGAAAAACAGAAAAATGCTAGAAAGACTCAGCACATCTGGCATCATCTGTGGAGCGAGAAAAACAGTTAACATTTCGAGACTTTATGGCTCCTGAAAGTTAAAGAGGGAGAACTGTAATGGATTATGTTCAGTATAAGAGAGAGTGGAGCAATGGATCAGAGGACAAGGTCAGTGATTGGTGGGAGTTAGGAATGATAGCAGCGAAGATGTGCATTAAACATTCATAACCCAGCTAGCTTGCAAAAACTCCACAATTTGTGGCTAATTCCCCAGTGAAAGTCATGCAAAGTAACACAATATTCACAAAATCAACTCTCAAGAGATAAGGTATTGAAATGGAGCCAGGCTAGCCTCTTCATTTTGGTTTGCACAAAGAACTTTATCAATACAGATCAAATTTCCATCTTCCTGCACCACCACCGAGTGGATTCCCATTGAACTTTTCTCCCTTACCTTCCCATGTTTACATTTTCCTTTGTGATTATTTTTGTTATATCCATGGGCTTTTCCTGCTGTCCTCTAATCCTTTCTGACATTTCCTGTTCTTCCAAACAATGCTGCTTATCTAGAAATTCTGTGCTGATGGGAAGAATGCTTCTGTAACATCTTTCAATGTCCCCTAATCTCTGAAGCGATTTTTGAGGTACTATATGTGTGAACAAACATATAGACCTTATTCTATTTTACCTATATAATTATAAAGCCCACCCATTTACTCATATTTAGAGGCGATTTCCTTAGAGTAGTGCCCAGCCATCTTTATCTGCTTCACCAATGACCTTTGTACCATCATAGGGTCAGAAGTGGGAATGTTCATGGATGATTTCACAATGTTCAGTATAATTTGCAACTCCTCGTAAAGCAGTGTCCATACGCAGCAAGACCTGGACAATATCCAGGCTTGGGCTGATAAATGACAAGTAACATTTGCACCACATAAGTGCCAGGCAATAACCATCTCCAACAAGAGAGAATCTAATCGTCATCTCTTGATGTTCAATATCAATGTCATTGCTGAATTTAATCAACATTCTTGGAAGAGAACACTTTCAATTTGCCTTAATGAGTGTAGCTCCAACTACTTTGACCATCCAGAACAGAACAGCCCACTTGGTTGGTCCCCTATCACCACCTTAAAAATTCACTCCCACCACCACCACCACCAGTGCAATTTGGCAGTGTACCATCTACAAAATACAGCAAGTTAGCAAGATCCTTCAACGGCACCTTCCAAATCCACTGTTACCCAGAAGAACATGGGCAGCATATCCATGGGAAAACCACCACATGTAATTTCCCCTTCAAGTCACATTCCATCCTGATTTAGAATTAATGATCGTTCTCATAGTTGGGAAGTTGAATGCACATTAGATAGTGTGATATGATCCACCTCAGGAGATGTCCAGAGGTGTGATCCCGTGTCCTATCTGTGTCACATGGTAGTGCAGTAAGTTCAATTATTCCTGAGAGCAGACCTCTGAGTCATGACATTGTTTGGGATTGTGGTCCTGGATCAAAAATTAACAACACTGTAATGAACAGGACCTGGGTACCTAAGAGAGTTACATCTTGCAGCACAAATAGCTTGATTCAGCCAGCCTCCAAATTTTCTGTGTGCCAGATCTCACATTGGTTAAGAGCTTTTGAAAATAATGATCACATACTTCTGTTGATCAAGACTGACATACTGAAGACCAACTAGAAAAGTGAAATTGACAAACTGAAGACCAACAATTCCCTGTCCTAACTTCAGTGTTTATAGGAACACAGGGTTATGACTACAGAGATCTTTGCATCATTGTACAGAAATAGAAATGTGTCGGTAATGCAATATATAGAAATCCTTCACAACCCTAGGATACCACTAAGGAACCCAAGTTGGAAGATGTATGTCTTAAGTGAGTGCCACTACTCCTTAAATTCAGCACTTTTTGATTTCTGGATACTTCTTCAAATATCTCTGCCATTTTCAGCTCTCACTGTCTCATCCTCCCTCTCTATGCTGCCTCTGCCAACCTTCTTTTCCCCATTATCTCTGGCACACTGTCTCCCTCCCACCATTATTTGCATTACACTTTCCACAAAAATAACCTGCAAACCATTTCATAGTTTCCAGCTTTAATTGTATCAAATGCACAATCTTTGTCCATCCCTAATACACTCAAGAACCTCTGGATGCTGCTATTAATTATCCTTGAATAATGCTCCATTGCATTGAGAGAGCAGATTTTGAGCAATAGCATTTATAGCATAGCTGTGAATGAAACACAATATCTTATCCTTAGAAGCTTCTGTCTGAACTTGACTGCACTGCTTGTCCTGTGGGGTACTTGTGCTGCATGCTGCATGCATCCGCATCACTTGTGTTTGTTAACTGGATGTCAGTACCTCAAGTGGAACTGGGAATGACCATTGCATTGTTTACTGTTCCACGGATTATTTGTGTGCATCGTGTCAAATTGCAATGATGACCTGCATACTTGCATCTGTACACAAATGGAATGAGCTGGTTGACAATGGTTAAACTAAAATGAAAGGAACCTCCAAGTGCTTTGCGATGACTCAGCCAAACAGCAAATGGTTTGGGCTAGGTTTGTTGTGATTGGTTCCCTGCAGAGGCTCTTGCGAATGGATTTACCGGTTGCTGATGACAACAGCGTACACTTCAACTCCACGCTCATGGCACTAATTAGGACAGCCTTGGACATCAAAATAGCAAAAGGTACAGTGTGGATTTATCTTTTGTCATGTTCCTGCAGGCCATAGTCATTGGCTAACAAAGAAAAGTTTGTGAAGATTTTTACATACTAGGCGTCCAATTATTTCATGTTACCACGTAGATGAAAGATGGGGCATTCATTTATTGTTTGGAGGCTCTACTGACAGGTCTTTTTGTTGTGTCAATGCCCCCAAAGGGGGTTCACGTCTCATGTCCATAACCTAGTGCAAGGGTCAATGATCATTCTAACCTGAAACGCCTTGCCACAAGTCGAAAAATTCTGAACCAAATACTTGCCAAATTGGCAAGTGTCCCTAGTAGAATGCATAATTTTCATCAATCATAGAATATGTGTACTAAATTATTATATCAATAGAAAAAAATTGAAAAAGATCAAAGTTAAAACAGGCCTAACTGAATTATCACAGATTTTGAATTTTTTAATGTGATCTTGTTAGTAAACTCATCTTTAAAACGAACTTTAACTTAGATGTATAGAATTAAGATAATTGTGTCAACAATTAATTCTCACAATAAAAAGGCTTTGAATAGCACATTCGTAATTATTTAACATCTCAGCTATATTGAAACAATAATGATCACAGCTGTAAAACCTATTCTTCAAACTAAACAACAATGATGTTAGTCTCCCACTTCAATAGATTTAGAGCACAGTGATACCTTTCATTAAAATGATCATCTGAAACTGTAAAGTGCAGCATCATGATGAGCATTTTATCCCCACAGTAACAACACGGCTCCTACTTTTCTTGTCTTGATTTTGTTTAGGCTTTTTTCATGTTCATAAAATCCAGCCAGAAAGATTTGTGGCTACAAATCAGGTGTTTGGAGTCACAGCTTGCAGACCCCTGATCTAACCTGACAATTCAGTCAAATACTGAGGGAATGCTGTGTTGTGGGAGATGCCATCCTTTAGATACATAATTAACCTAAGACTTGTTGTGCCGAATGCTTCAGGTGGAGGGTGCCCTGGTGCCATTTGAAGAAGACTGGATTGTTCTTCTGGTGCCCTCCCTCGGCCAAAGCACAAAAACTCAGACTTAACTGATGATTCCACCTACTACCATTTTTCAGCTCTTGCCATGTACACAAAAGGCATTACTGCACTTCACATTAATTAATTACTTCTGAAAGATGCGTTAAGACACTAAATAAAAGTAAGTCAGTTCTTTCCCAGGCAGGGAAATATCTAGCTTCCAGACCTCTTTCAATTTCATTCTAACAACAACTGCCAGAAACTTTAGGGAAGCTGTTATGATTCTGCCTCCTTCATTATGGGAAATTATAACCTCTGCTCAGCATCTCTCTATTCCAACACACCTCGTACTAATCCACCCTGAAGAGGCAAATCATAGCTTAGATTTGTGTTTGATGCACAAAGGAGGTGCTCTGTACCCCAATACCAACTACTTAATTTTAAATATAAATATAGACACCATCATGGTTATGTATCACAACTGCTTCACTTATGTATTACAGACCGCCAAGTAACATGGGGAAGCCTTCCCTCTGTTCTCTATCCATATGAAGAAGAGGATAGGGGTAGCACGATGGCACAGTGGTTAGCACTGCTGCTTCATAATGCCAGGGACCCAGGTTCAATTCCGGCCATGGGTCACTGTGTGAAGTTCGCGCATTTTCCCCATGTCTGCATGGGTTTCCTCCGGGTGCTCCAGTTTCCTCCCACAGTCTAAAGATGTGTGGGTTAGGTTTATTGGCCATGCTAAATTGTCCCTTAGTGTCAGGGGGATTAGCAGAGTAAATATGTGGGGTTATGGGAATAGGGCCTGGGTGGGATTATGGTTGGTGCAGACTCAGTGGACCGAATGGCCACCTCCTGCACTGTAGGGATTCTGTGATTATCATATGGCGCATAGAGGAAATCTTGCTCCATTGTCGTTGCCATAAAAACATTTTTACAACGATTGCAGCCTCATTAAGACTCCAAAATGTTCTACCAATCTGTTTCCTTATTAGGAGGGGCTGATAAACACCAAATGGACCGAGAGTTGAGAAAGGAGATGATGTCTATCTGGCCGAACCTCTCCCAGAAGACAATTGACCTACTAGTGACGCCTCACAAATGTAAGTGCATTATTATTAGAGTTTCCATTTCTCCTGCATCACTACTTTACTCTTCATAATGTGCCAACTGGAAGGACAGGTTCCTGCCATGTCACTGTCATTGCTATGTGTGAAGCAGGTGAGCGGCACTACTGGGAAAGAGTCAGAGTGATTTGCACTTATTAATTTCATCTGGTGTTGATCCTTGGTGTTGACAGAGTGGAGCCAGTTATCAAATTTTGTCAACTTCTTCGATATGTGAAAATTAACAGATTTTAGAAAATTGAAAGAAGCATGAGTAAAAATTTACTAAATGTTTAGGAAAATACTACATACAGGGGGAAGGTGTAACCAACAATAAGCTCCAGCTCATTGTTTCAATTTCCTAATTCCTCCTCTTGTCTCAATCTTTCTGCCTGCAGCAACTGATCTCACAGTGGGGAAGATCTATGCAGCTATGATGATCATGGAATACTATCGACAAAGCAAAGCCAAAAAGCTCCAGCTACTCCGTGAGGAGCAGGTACTAGCATAGTGGAGGGAAATGATTGAATCGCAAATGATGTCATACTGTCCAAAAAGAACAAAACAAAGAATCACAGAGAAAGAAAAACAGCTTTCCTTAATTTGCTGTGCTTCCAATTCTGCTTGATGTATGTTTTTTACGCTTTCCCATCCATGCTGTTTCGCTTTAGATGTCACAGTAATAGAGAATAGAACATTTTTAATAGCACTAATTTCCCAACCTGGTTATTTATTTTTGCATCTCAGCAAATCTGGGGTATACAAACTGTGGCTCATGGGTCATACGTGGCTGGCAAGTCCTGGCAGTACAGCCCATGCAGCCTCATGTTTCAATTTTCACACATTTCTCACTTGCTGGTTTGTTCTGTTCGAATTTTTTGGGCCTGGAGTTTCGGAAAGGGCTATCCTTGCATTGTTGCTCTGGGAACATGAGGATCTGTTAGCATCAGCAACTTGAGATATACCAGGAGCAAGAATTTTAACTTTCTATATGGTTTATGAGGATCCATGTTTACAGGTCATGAAAACTCACACTCCTTCCAATACTCTTGCTGGAGTTAATTAAAATAATGGATATACGTTTTTTTTTGCTTTTATTATAAATATTTTTAAAGTTTATATGGGTGGATAAAAGCACCATCACCTCAGTGAAAAAGTGTTTGTCAAATAATTACTTTTTGGGACAGTTGAAAATCAAGGAGTTCAAAAATACAAAGTGTGTTTCAGCAAGAAAATTAGAAAAAAAAGTTTCCTTTTTATGCCCATTTTGAAGGAAGGAGTTTGCTGTTTAGTATTGGTTGAGCCTATCGGATATCAGAAGTTTATCAATATCTATTGTTTAAGCAATCCCTTGCTTTCTTCAGGAAATATTGCCTGGAGGTTTTCCATTTGTTCCCTGCTGGTTCCTTCCCTGCCTGTCTGCCGCATCTGGCCCCTTTTTGAATTTATTTTGAATGCATTGTGACCTTATATCGTTCACGTGAATGAGAATGAGTCAATTACTAGACTCAGCCTTAAGTCTATACTCTGCCCATGTAGTGTTAAATTTTTGCCTACATGATCAATGTTATAACTAGAAACATCAGGTTTTAGAAATAAGTTCAACACCAGCAAGCATTAATTGTACTCAAAGCACACATTGAAGCAATGGCAATAACACTTATATATACCAGCATTTGTATAATACTAGTTGGTCTCCCTTGACATCTGGAGGTGGAGCACAGTTGCAGCATTAAGCTGCTATGAATAAATTGTACTTAACCTGGCCTTAAGGTCACTGCTCAGACACTTTCTGAGATTTTATCAGACAGATCCTGTGGTCAATTAGAGGCTAATTGTTGAGGGATGTTTCTGTGCATTAGCAACTTACAGTTTCTGCTCATGAGGAGACGTCAGTTTAAAACTACAGAAAATTAGCATTTTTGGTAAGATTTTGACACTTTTTTGCTATCTGATTTTTTTGAGGTATTTCAAATGTGGTGGATACATGTTAACATATGGTTTTGAAAAGTGGTAAGATTCCATGTTCCCAGTAAGTAAGAGGTAATGCTGTATTATAAGGACATTCTGCAGCTTTAGTGGGGTAGGTATTTAACTGTTAAAGAATTCTAGAAAAGTGAACTTGTGGCACTTACAGGTCAGGCAGTCAATTAAGAAACTGCAGTATTAATTACAATACATATATTTGTTTTTATTATTTTTAACTTTGTAATAGAGAAAAGCTCAGAGGAGCAATGTTCCTCATAATAGCAAAAGCATAGAGCTAAGAAAGGTTATGAAGAGAAAGAAATTGGTTGTCAGAGGTAAGTATGAGATGCCTCATTTCTGTACTGACAGTGCTCAGCTGAGTAACTGATTATAGAATAATCTGCTTCTAAATACTGGTTCCTTCTTCATTAAGTCAGCTGAAAAACTTTCACACATCAACTCTTCATATGGAGGGCTAGGCAGATCCCTTGGTTCTCAGTTTTGTTTCAGGCAGTGTATTGTTATTGCAATAAACACCTTAGGTTATAATATTTTTAGGAAGGAGCAAATAGAAAAGCAAATATTGATAGGTACAAATGGAGAAGGGTGAATGGAATTACTATAATGTTAACCAGTCACTTTCCTTAAGCAGTATACTTGCACGCCTACAAAGATAGAACTGTTGTGATTTATGAGTAACAAGTAAATGAATTAATTGTGGAACCACACCAGCAGAATAAATATATAACTGATTAAAAAAGCAGCTACACTTCAGTATGCTGTAGATAAATAAAGAAGTTACATTGAAGAAGAGGGCATAAAAATAAGAATTACAAAAATGTTAAAAGGACAGTGATGTATTGTACAAATATATAACTGGAGATTTATTGAATGTGAATTGGGATCCTTGAGAGGAGAGGGTGGTGAGGCTGTAGGGGATATGCCAAAACTGACAAGGAGTGTTTACTGAGGAAAATATTCTACATTTCTATAAGAAAAGCTCTGAACTGCTTATTAGCAAAATGACGGCTGATATAATAAATTAAAGTGTTAGGGGAATTAGCCAAGATAAAGGATGACAAAATATCATAAATTAATAGGATGCATGTGAGGATCCTGAGGAAAATAGAAGATAAAATAAGTGGCCTTAACCAACATTTTGTTGCCAGCTCCCCTGATGTGATATTCTGTCTGCAAGCATCCTGAATTTATAATGCATATCAGATAGATGTTGGCCCTATACCCAAAGACCTTCAATACGGTGAAATGGCTACTGGCTGATGACCTGTTGAGCCTTCATACTCCACGTCAAGGACCGCGGCAGGTGAGATATGAAGATGTAGGTGTTGAAACTAACAACTGGGAGATAATCGTTGAGGGCTGTGGTTTCTGGAGACTGACTGTTTGGAAGGACATTGAAGAGACAAGCAGAAACATAACGCTCAGCTGCCCAAGAAGATGACTCAGAGAAAGCAGAGACCAGCCAATCGTGCACCTTCTGATGCAGCATTGTCTTCCTCTACAGCAAATATCGCAGAGACTGCCATGTCAGGACGAAGTTCCTAAACCACACCAGGCAATACTTAACACAGAGTTGGCCACAATGGTGAGAACCATGGTCTTGCAAGACAGAAGGCTGCTGCCATAGGTTAGATTTAAGGGAAGTAGTAATATATCATAATAATTGGAATAAAAAAAATACACTGTGCGGTTTTGGACTAGGCAGCAAAAAACAGTGAAGTCCCATCTTGCACTACATTAATTGCCTTGGGTTTTATTGTTGACCTCTTATCTTCAAGCTGGATGTGATGTGGCAAATTAGTTGAGGTTCCCTCTGCTCACTGTTCAGAGAATTCTGGACGCCTGAATGAAGACAATGGGACTTGGTTATCATACACTGCAAGATCAGATACCCTGCTTGTACTGATTGCCTATGTTCATGTTGAAATATAGTCACTTGGAAGCAGTACTTGACAACAAGCAGCTATAAAACCATGAAGTTAGAACGTTCAGGAGAACAAGAGAGAAATTCGAGAGAGGTTAAAGAAAATTGCAATATTTGGATCGTCACGTTGCTTCATATTAATTATGAAGCTGTCAAGACAACTTCCCAAATGTTTAAGACTCTAATAAAGCATCTTTATTACTACACAGAACATTGTTTACATTATCCTGTAGTAGTGAGATATATAACTATTACTATTATTGTAAAAATGACTTGTACTCTGATCAGCGGCGACCTCAAGAAGCACTGAGCTGATGTGATCGAGATGTTTAAAATAGTGACAGGAATTGACAGGGTAAATGGGGAACAACAAATTAGGGGAATCCAAAACCCAGACGTGAGAGCACAGGCCCAGAAATTTCAGGCCTCCCATTTTAGGGTACATGGGGAGGGCTCAGGTTTAATCCTCTGCACAAAGATGTTCAAGGATGTACATTGGATTGAATAACATTATGCCAGTACAGTGAAAATTGAAGTTAGATCAGATAGCTATTATTTCCACAGCATTCTTCATGTAAGGGCAGCCTGGGATGGGGAGGGTAGGGGGCAAAAGGGCAGTGAAGGATTGCTCCCAGGAAAGCAGGGATATAGGGCCAGCATGAAGAGATTGGTTCTTCAGGCTGGGGTGTATGTACAGTGGAGAGAGAGAGTGTCTGCCTCAGGGAAGGATCAGTTCTAAAGACAAAAGATTGGGTCACAGAAAAAGACCAGTTCTGAGAATAAGGAATTGGGTCTCGGAAAGATTGGTTCTAAGGCTAAGAAAGGAATGAGGAGAGAGATCTCAGCACGGAATGGGCCTCTGAGGGGTGAGTGCAAGTAGCTGATTGTGCTGTGCATTTTTAGCATTTGGGAAAATGAAAATCAAGAATAGGTCCTATTTTTATAAATAATTCTGCAGTTTAAATGTTCCTGTGCTCCTGATATATGCCTCTCCAGCTTTTCCAATATTTATAGGCAGCATGCTTCTGACCAGAAATATACTTTCTGTTCTCCACTTATTGAAGGCTTATAAGTTATTAAGTACTGGTTCTGTTTGGTCATGTTTCAAGACCACAGAATTAGAATAAGGTGGAAAGTGTGTCCTGAAAAATCGTCTTCACATAAAGCACAAAACTCACCAGATAATAAACTCATGTTAATGTCAGCACAGACTCCACGTAATCTAATAGCCTAGGCACCTATACTTTAATTTCTGCCTGTTCTGTAGGCTGCAAGTTAATTTCTGTGTCTTTTCTACATTTCACAAGTGACTTCTGAGTCCTGGGAATAACTTTGTGCTGGTACTAACTTGCTTTTGTCTGCTTTGGAAGGCTTATTTCTAGTTATGGGTGATCTCATAGGTCTGTCTTTGAAGCTGAAATGTAAGGAGGGAGCAGAAAGGAGAAAGCAGTAGAAGGAAAAGGGTGCTGCACATACCCACAGCAGCTCTTGAAGGAGAATCTCTGATCTGTCAACTTTTACTGAAAAGTAATGCAGGTAGCTCCTGTGCTTCATCAAGGAAGCTTCTTATCAAGCCACCAACTGCAACCATGACTGGAACCTTGCATCACAACATGGATAACACTGCCAGTGTGTGCCAAGACACAGGAGCCCTTAATTTGTATGCTGAGTTAATTCCAGGCCACAGCAGATAACAGAAGCAACACCTCCCAGTTTGAAAATTGCTGAGAAGAGATTCATGTTGCCAAAGCTTTTCATCTTGCACTCATCGGGACAAACACAAGAATGCCAAATTTCAAATCACAGCAATTTATACTCCAGGAGAAAAGGATGCTGATGGTTTGACAAGTCAGCTCTGATTGGCTGAGGTGTTGTCATGGAGATTATTCACTCCACGTGTGACAGAATGGACTCCATGCTCTGTGTAAGCATCAATATAAGTTGGAGCTGAAAAACTCCATACTCTCAACAATTTGCATACAAACTTGTTGGCAAGCAGCCCAACGCGCATAGCTTTCCCTAATGAGTTCTCAAAGCCTTCATTAATATTCTGGGGCTTCACAGTTGGAATCTTGAGTCCAGTGGAGAAAGAGCTAAAATATATCTTCACACTTGTGACATTTTATCCCTCTATTCTGGGTCCTGTGCACTTGTGCATTATGATTCAACATGCGAAGATTACACCTACCGTCTAAAGTGTACGTGATGCTTGTTTCTCAACTGATGCTTACAAAGTTCAGATCACAGAATCCCTACAGTGCAAACGAAGCCATTCAGTCCATTGAGTCTGCACCAACTCTGCAAAAGAGCATTTTACCCAAGCCCAGAATCACCAAGGTCAGAATTGAACATAGGTCCCTGCATGTCCCACAGTGAGACAGCAGTGCTAACCACCGTGACACCATAGATCAAGTGATGCTGCATCTTTAGGCTTTCTGAACCAGTGGGTGGGCTGGCTGTGTTTTTATTCATTTGTGGATTATGGGTGTTACTGGCTTGGCCAGCATTTATTGCCCACCCTAGTTGCTCTTGAACTGAATGGCTTGCTAGGCCATTTCAGAGGGCACTTGAGGGCCAGTCACATTGCTATGGCTCTGGAGTCACGTAGGCCAGACCAGGTAAGGATGACAGATTTCCTTCCGTAAAGAATCTTTTGTTCTACCTCATTTAATGATTCACCTTTAAATTTATCGATAAAATGGCTAATTCCCTACCACCCTGCTCCCATCAGTGCAGGTTTTAGAAGATTTCCTACTTAACTCAATATTAATATGGGTCATCCAGGCCTAATGGTTCTGGAAGGGAAGAGTCAAGTGACTCTTCTGTGAAACTAAGTCAGAAATTGAGGGGGATCCAAACAAAGAAGGCAAGGTGGGTGGCAGCATTGATGAGCCTATAAATGCTCCTAGGACCATTTTGGGGTCACTTTTTGAGCTGTCTCTTTTAGGAACACAAGTTAAGCAACCTGATACTAATCAGAAAAAATGCTTAAGAGCTGAGAATAAGAAATAACTCTCCCCTTCTCCCAACCTCCTTTGAATCCAAGCACAGAGAGGGAGCAAAATCATGGTTTTCTGAAGCCTCCTCCCCAGCTTACATCATAGACCTGGAAATGTATTGTAATACAGCTGGGGATAATGGCTTTAAAAGTCAATGGCAAGAAAACTTCTCAGCCTTTCACTGCTGAATAGTTGAAGAACTGTACTGTCAGGGCACACATCATAAGAACATATGAAATAGGAGCATCTGTGGATGCTCTATGGATCTATGGATGGATCTATGGAAATAGGAGCATGAAGTAGGCCATCTAGCCCTTCGAGCCTGCTCCACCATTCAATAAAATCATGGCTGATCATGATCATGGGGACATCAAGAAGACATTCAGTTTATTACTAACTGGTATCCAGCCCAGGCTTTTTGGATCCAAATTGAATATAAAATTTTTAAAAAATGTTCTACTCTCCAACACTGTCACCTTACCCGCTGAAAGTGTGAACTATATAACTTACAATTTCAATAGTTCTTGACTGTAATGTACCAGATCTCTTGGTTCAGCTGTCCTGGACTTTGATAAACAGTGGCAAATTGTATTGTAGAAGTTCCAAGTTATCACAGTATCTCAAATTATTCATGCTTGGTTGTTGAAAGCATAAAAGAAAGCTCTCAATAGCTCACTCAATCACATCAACCAGGAAGGTCTAGGTTTGATAAGTCTGTTATTCTCAGTCAAGATGAGAGTTGGCACAATTAGCATGAATTAGGGAGGGAGAAACGTTAGCCAAATTTTCAGTTCTGTGTTACTGTCCACAATTTCCTGCTGGAAAATATGAGACCATGAGGAGGACCAGTTTATGTTCAGTTGTGACTGCACTTGCTGGCACTTAATCTATGGTTTTGCATTTGATGACCGGCATTTGGGTGTGGTATAAGAGGGTGGCCAATGTCCATTGTACAGAATGGCAGCAGATTTGAGTAAATGCAGAAAAGGAAGGAGGCAGCAAAGTTAGGGGGAAAGAATCAGAGAAGAGGAAATTGGAAGAACAAAGCATTGAATTTCCAGACCAACTTTTAAACACGTTTTCAGAATAGAAATGGACTGTTTCTTTCAATTATTATAAGTGTCCTAAATGCAAAACAGTAACTCATGCAGAGGATCCAACTGTTTCATTTTTTATAATCATTTTTGCCTGTTCCCCATTCATCCTTTCCTGATCTCCTGAAAGTGTTAATTTAGGCTAGTGTACAGTTCTGTGGAAGCTAAGTCATCCTCTTGTATCACACTTAAATGATAACTTTTCATATGTACATCTGGACAGCAGTATTGAAAGGCTATTTGATCGTGGACCTATCTATTTGATGCACAGTCACACTTTTAGGGACATTGGCTAAAGATTAGGAGACATAGCTGATTTTCCCCTTTCTAATCCATTGATCAGGTCACTTGCAGAGCTTGCACCATTATCCAGCTGAGATCAGTCTGCTCAGCTGATTAGGACTCAAATCCTGGGCCATCTCATACATATCATTCAGTTACAGACGGCGTAGCTTAGGTTTGTGATTATGCCTCATGATTAAACATAGCTGAGTAATCCATATTACTGTGAAACCTCAGCCATCTTGTTACCTGTAGATTGCCCCCTTGCTTCAAGCATGTCTTGTGCTGATTGAGTTACATGAAATGCCATTTACGGCCAAAGAGCCAGATAATCGATGGGTCCTTTCCATAATCTGGGACCTTGTTGAGAGAGGCTGCAAATAACTATGTAAATTTGCAGTTCAGTAATACTAAACCACACATTCCCGGAGGAACAGGTCCAAACATTTTACTGCTTTCAGCCAAGGTAGCAATGGGGAACTATCATTAGCTTCAGTTGCCCCAGTCTTGGAACAGGGAACATTAACCCCGAATTATATTCGTGCTGAACAGTGTGCATACGAGGATTGGACTGGTCTCAACTATGATGCTGACCTTCCATGGACAGAAAGCCTGCTAGCATTCATTGTTCAATAAGTGTAGAAAACCGGTAAGGGAAACAAAAGAACTAAAAAAATGCTGATGATCTTAGAAAATTGGCAAATCAGCTGTCAGGAGAGGAGTCTTTCACCTCAGAGTAAGGAGGCAGCCTTTTTAGATTTGTCTGTTTTACTTTAACATATGACTTTCAAATGTTGAGTAAGATAGTGAGCAATCCTGTCAATAAAGGCTGAACACTCCTTGTGATAGTCTTGGTTTATTCTGATAATTAGATTTGTATGTAAAATCAATTTTTTAAAGCATGAAAATAAAGCATTTCTTCCAAACTCGCCTGAGCTGTTTCTCTGTTCTCCACACAGTAGTTTATTTTAAGTTTAGTTTGCATTATTAATCCTTTCCTGTCCTGCTCTCACACTTCAACTATCTCCCTTGGTCAGTGTCATGGAGCAACCCACCCACTAATGGTAATTCCAGGAAGCAGTATTTGAGAAGGCTTAGAAATTGGTCTGGAGGATGCAGTTCCTGCCTTTAAAAGAAGTCATCTCTTCCTTTGTGTGATTACTTCCAGGACAATATGTGGCAGTGCCAGACTAGAATCAAGAAGAATTTAAATGTCCCTGTGGTGCAGTTCCTACATATTTTAGCAATAACAACTTGGAGGATTGCTATAAAACTATGTTAGAGTAAACTGAGCCTTCGTCCAAGCCTTTTGGAGCTGGATTTTCATCCTTGAGATGGTAGTGGAAGTCAAGAAAATTCTTGGCTCAACCTGCCCATCTTGGCAGAAGGTGGCCACAAGGATGTCATTTTCATGGTGGGGGAGGGTGTGGTTTGTATTCAGGCCAACTGACCTAAGAAAAAGTTCGGAGGCTGTCATGGACTGACAGTGCAAAGGCGAGCTATTTAAAATGTGCTGTAGGACTTTGTCCCAGTTGTAATAAAAACAGAAATGTTCTCCAACCCTCACCCTTCATACACCCTCACCCCTCATACTCCCTCATCACCCATACACTCCCAATGCCCTCTAAGGCCCCTCATGACCCAACATGCCACGGTATGCCTTCCCAAGCAACCCTTCTAGCCCCTCATGCCTAGCTATGCTCATTCACATGCTATATACTGCATAGAACCAATGAATCCTGTGGTGACAGTAAGGTATGTATGAAAAAAAAAGCTTTTGTTGTTTTCTCTGGGACTCAGGTGTTTTAATATTCTGTTGGATGTCTGGGCTGTCAGCCGAGAATACATAATGAGGCTTGGCTTAGAGCACAGAAATCCATTAGCCTTGAAGAAAGTGGAAAGTTATTAATTAATGATCAAAATGTTCCAGCAGTCTGCGGCGAGTTTTCCCATTGTGGAGACGGCTCTGCATTGGTCATCAGTGGGATCTTTTGGCCCTGCCAAAGCCATAGAAACATAGAAAGTAGGAGAAGTAGACTATTTGGTCCTTCAAGCCTGCTCTGCCATTTATTTTCATTATGGCTGATCATCAAATTCAATATCCTGATCCACCACCACCCCCTAACCGCACCCCCCCTTCCCCACTGCCCCCTTTCCCTTGATCCTTTAGCCTCTAGAGATTTTCCAATTTCTTTTTTAAAATCACACAACATTTTGGCCTCAACTACTTTCTGTGGTAGTGAATTCCACACATTCACCATCCTCTGGGTGAAGACATTTCTCCTTAAGTCAGTTCTAAAAGGCTTTAAGGTTACCCCTTATTCCCAAATTATGACCCCAAGTTCTGGCTCCCCCACCATTGGGAACATTCTTTCTGAATCTACCCTGTCTTACCCTGTTGAATTTTTTTAAATGTGAGAAATTGCAATTTGCATGGTTCATCCATTCCCCCGTGCATCAGGGGTCAACTTCGGTACAACAAGAAAATCATGCCGGTACAAAGGAAAAGATTTTTTTGGAGGTTTTTTTTAAACACATCCTACTGTCACTATCAGGTTTCTTGGTTCTATACAGTGTATATACTGAATGGGCACGGAGGTGACATTGCTTGGTATGGGGTCATGAGAAACCATAGGAGTTGTTTAGGAGGCACACCTTGCCATGGGGGCAGGAGGGGTCATGGGGATATTTTGCAGGGCATGAGAGGCCGTACAGCTTATTTGGGAGCATACCCTGACATAAAGACAAATCTTTTGAATTTGCCTTTCAAAAGACCCCTTTATGCAGACTTTGGTTTATGACACCTCTTGCGGTGCCATGAACCAGACTCTTTGAAAAACTGGACTGACTCCATGAGCATTACAGAGGACTAGGACATGCCTTTCCCAGCAATGGAGCCAGACAGGTCGGCAAGCTAGTCTCGCAACCTGAACCAGCCTGGAACCTGAAAAGGTATTTTCAAAAACCATGGGACTGGAGTCAGGGATTCTGGAATCGGTACCACCCACCATTTTTAAATGGTTCCCAAATCATCTTGGCTGAGCGAAAATCCAGCTTTTAATCTCAAATCCAAAAGTCTACAGTGGTAGTTGCTGACGTGTTCCTATAAAACCATTAGACCCAGAAGGAGGGTGCTCATCTTAATTTCTTAAAGATCCATGTTTACTGCTGTTGATCCTGGCTACAGTTTCAAACAGCAGTCAATTTCTAGTAAGCCAGAGAGTAAGCTCTGGCTGCATTTTTTTCTCTATTTTCTCTCTCCTTAGTGCATTACAGTGCCTATCACTAGAGTTCCTACAGTGCAGAAAAAGGCCATTCAGCCCATCAAGTCTGCACCAACTCTCCAGAAGAGCATCTTACCAAAATCCAGCTCCTGCCCTAACCCCATAACTCCATGCATTTACCATGACTCATTCACCTAACCTACACATTTTGGACACGATTTAGCATGGACAACACACCTAACCTGCACATCTTTGGAGTGTGGGAGGAAACTGGAGCACCCAGAGGAAATTCGCACAAAGGGGAAACGTGCAAACTCCACATAGACAGTGACCCAAGGCTGGAATCAAATCTGAGTCCCTGGTGCTGTGAGGCAGCAGTGCTAATCACTGTGCTGCCCACTACTCCAGCTAACTCCTCAAACTCAATGCAGACCTGGGATTAGGATCTCTTGGGCCTGTGAATGTACATCAAGCAGTACATTTACCAATCTGGCCATTGTTTTATTTTCATGAAGGAAATACTAGGTTGTTGATAATTGTGTTGACTTTGTAAGCAATTTTACAGCTTAGTTTTTTTTTAATTTCTGGCAGATATGTAAGTTCCTTTTCTTGTAAGCTTGGATAGATCTTGTTTGCCAGGTGATAGTGACAGCGTTACGTGGGAAAGATGATAATGCAGCAAGACAAAAGGAAATATGCTGATGAAGAGGCACTTTGCCAAATGGGAATATCAAAATAAAGGGAATATCACCTTCCTCCAAGGGTGAAGTAATTCCATTTGTAATTTTACTGGAAAAAGCACCTGACTTTGATTGGAAACCACAAATCTAACAATCTGGAGCCTGAAGTATTAACGTTGAGGTGGTAAAAATTCAACCAAATCTGCAGTAGTTTACTTTTACCCTGCCACTTGATCCAGGTAAAGAGGAAATTTTACAAGTCTAATCTGCTTATTCATAACACCATTTATCACAAAATCTAATACTTGTTGCCCACAATTTTTTGACCATTAAACCAAAATGGTGGCAGCAGACTTGTAAAAGTACTCCTCTTTTGTCAAGTGGGATAATTTTAAAGCCAATCCTTGTAATTAAAACCTTCCATCCTGGTATATGGAGTGGACTTGGACTTTTAATTAAAAAGAAAACTCTTCCATTTTTTCAAACCTCTGAATTATCCAGCCCCAAACCAAATGGATGGCATAAGTGTACATACCAATCTTCAATTAATTAATTTGAAGGTCTTTATACAGTTGTGAATGGGGGAAAAACAGAAAAAAAATCCCACAACACCAGCTTAAAGTCCAAACAGGTTTATTGTAAAGGGAAGTCGTGTCTGACAAATTTACTGGAGTTCTATGAGGATGTGTCGAGGGCGGTGGATAGAGGAGAGCCGGTGGATGTGGTCTTTCTGGATTTTCAGAAGGCGTTTGATAAAGTACCTCACAAGAGGTTATTGCAGAAGGTCGAGGGACATGGAGTTGGGGGTAGGGTGTTAGCGTGGATAGAGGATTGGTTGTCAAATAGGAGGCAGAGAGTGGGGGTCAACGGGTGCTATTCGGATTGGCGGGTGGTGACTAGTGGAGTGCCCCAGGGGTCGGTGCTGGGGCCTCAGCTTTTTACCATTTATATAGATGATCTGGAGGAGGGAACCGAGTGTAGGATGTCGAAATTTGCTGATGACACCAAGATTGGGGGAACGGCAAATTGTGCGGAGGGTGTGGAGAGTCTGCAGAAGGATCTAGATAGGCTGGGCGAATGGGCCAGAAAATGGCAAATGGAATTTAATGTTGGCAAGTGTGAGGTGGTCCACTTTGGTAGGAATAATGGTAGGAAGGACTATTACTTACGTGGCGAAAAACTGCAGCAGGCGACGGTGCAGAGGGACCTCGGGGTCCTTGTGCATGAGTTGCAAAAACCCAGCTTGCAGGTGCAGCACGTGGTCAGGAAGGCGAATGGGATGCTGGCCTTCATAGCGAGGGGGATTGAATATAAAAGTAGGGAGGTCTTGCTGCAGCTGTATAGGGCATTGGTGAGGCGGCAGCTGGAGTAGTGTGTGCAGTTTTGGGCGCCGCACCTGCGCAAAGATATTTTGGCCTTGGAGGGAGTGCAGAGGAGGTTTACTAGGCTGATACCGGAGTTGAGGGGGTTGAGCTATGAGGAGAGGCTGAATAAACTAGGCTTGTACTCGTTAGAGTTTAGAAGAATGAAGGGAGATCTCATTGAGATGTATAAGATGATGAATGGGATGGATAGGATAGAGGTGGAGAGACTCTTCCCGCTCAAAAAAGACAGTAGGACTAGGGGGCACAGCCTCAAGATAAAGGGGAGGCGGTTTAGAACGGAGTTGAGGAGGAACTTCTTCACTCAAAGGGTGGTGAATCTCTGGAATTCTCTGCCCGTTGAAGTGGTGGAGGCTGCCTCGCTAAATATTTTTAAGACACGGGTTGATGGGTTTTTGATAAGAGAGGGGATTAAGGGTTATGGGGAGAGGGCGGGAAAGTGGAACTGAGCCACGACAGATCAGCCATGATCTTATTGAATGGCGGGGCAGGCTCGAAGGGCTAGATGGCCTGCTCCTGCTCCTATTTCTTAGGTTCTTATGTTAAAAGCTGCAAGCTTTCGGGACAGGCTGTGCCTTTATCAGGCAGCTGGGAGTTCTGATCATAAACAGGGCACAAAGACACAAACTCAATTTACATGCATAATGATTGGAATGTGAGTCTTTACAGCTAATCAATTCTTAAAGGTACAGACAATGTGAGTGGAGAGCTTTAAGCACAGGTTAAAGAGATGTGTATTGTTTCCAGCCAGGAAAGTTAGTGAGATTTTACAAGTCCAGGCAAGTTGTGGGAGTTACAGTGCAACAAGAACCCAAGATCCCGGTTGAGGCTGTCCTCACGTGTGCAGAACTTGGCTTTCAGTTTCTGCTCAGCGACTCTGCGCTGTCGTGTGTTGTGAAGGCCACCTTGGAGAATGCTTACCCAAAGATCAGAGGCCGAATGCCCATGACTGCTGAAGTGTTCCCCAACAGGAAGAGAACAGTCTGCCTGGTGATTGTGGAGTGGCGTTCATTCATCCGTTGTCGTAATGTCTGCATGGTTTCCCCAATGTACCAAATCTCGGACATCCTTTCCTGCAGCGTATCAGGTAGACAACGTTGGCCGAGTTGCAAGAGTATGTACCACGTACCTGGTGGATGATGTTCTTACATGAGATGATGGCATCTGTATCGATGATCTGGCACGTCTTACAGAGGTTGCTGTGGCAGGGTTGTGTGGTGTCATGGTCATTGTTCTGGAGGCTGCGAACAATGGTCTGTTTGAGGTTGTGCAGTTGTTTGAAGGCAAGAAGTGGGGGTTGAGGATGGCCTTGGCAAGATGTTCGTCTTCAGACTCCGGAGAAGATATCGTAGCTTCTCCGCTCCGGGGAAGTACTGGACGAAGGGTACTCTATCCACCATCTCCTGTATTTGTCTTCTGAGGAGGTCGGTGCGGTTTTTAGCTGTGGTGCGTTGGAACTGTCAATCGATGAGTCAAGCACCATATCCTGTTCTTATGAGGGCATCTTTAAGCATCTGGAGGTGTCTGTTGTGATCCTCCTCATCTGAACAGATCCTGTGTAGATGGAGGGCTTCTCCATGAGGGAGGGCTTCTTTAATGTGTTTAAGGTGGAAGCTGGAGAAGTGGAGCATCGTGAGGTTATCCGTGGGCACGCAGTACAGTGAGGTGCTGAGGTGACTGTTCTTAATGGAGATGCACGTGTCCGAGAATGTAATCAATTCCGGAGAGTAGTCCATGGTGAGTCTGATGGTGGGATGGAACTTGTTGATGTCCTCATATAGTTGTTTCTGTGACTGTTTGCCATGAGTCCAAAGGAAGAAAATGTCATCGTTTTATCTAGTGTATAGCATTGTTTGAAGGTCCTGTGCGGTGAAGAAGTCTTGTTCAACCCTGTGCTTGGTACATTGGGGAAACCATGCAGATGTTACGACAACGGATGAATGAACACCGCTTGATAATCACCAGGCAAGACTGTTCTCTTCCTGTTGGGGAACACTTCAGCGGTCATGGGCATTCGGCCCCTGATCTTCGGGTAAGCATTCTCCAAGGCAGCCTTCATGACACACGACAGCGCACAGTCACTGAGCAGAGACTGATAGCCAAGTCCCGCACACATGAGAACGGCCTCAACTGGGATCTTGGGTTCATGTCACACTATCTGTAACCCCTACAACTTGCCTGGACTTTCAAAATCTCACTAACTTTCCTGGCTGGAAACAATACACATCTCTTTAACCTGTGCTTAAAGCTCTCTCCACTCACATTGTCTGTACCTTTAAGAATTGATTAGCTGTAAAGACTCAATTACAATCATTATGCATGTAAATTAAGTTTGTGTCCTGTTTATGATCAGAACTCCCAGCCAGCTGATGAAGGGACAGCCTGTCCCGAAAGCTTGCAGCTTTTGCTACAAATAAACCTGTTTGGACTTCAAGCTGGTGTTGTGGGATTTCTTTCTGTTTTGCCCCAGTCCAACACCAGCATCTCCACATCAATGGAGGAAGAGCCAGGACTTATTTCCACTTAGATTAAGCATTAAATTGAGTTTAAGGTATTTAACAATGTTGTTCTATACCACAGCAGGTGCAGACATGTCTGGTGACCCCAACAGAAAATTGTGGGAGGAATTCTCCCGTCCCACCTGCCACAGGAATCATAGCGGGCGGGGGGTGGATCATGTAAAGGTCCATTGACCTCGGACAGGATTCTCCGGTTTTGGGACAAGCGCGGCCAAAGAATCCCACCCTATATATTTGACCGTATATTAGTGGGCTTGGGATGTTATTGTTGCTTTAAACAGAAGGAAAGTCGCCAGTGTGACTAATAGAGTTTCACTTTATCTCAAGGCAAGCTGTAGAAGTACTTTACAAATAGCTGATTTATCTATTGGAGGAACAATTTTGAGCTGTGAGCATCATTTTTGCCACCCTGTTGTCACGTGTAAGATTAATGATGAAAGTTTATGTAGTTCTGTTGAAAAGAAGCAGAAAATATTTAAAAACTGGGTCCCAGTTCTGGCTAAAGACCTAATTTGTCTTTTCCCATAAGTGGCTGGCAGGTCTCCTCTACCTTTCTAGTATTTTCTGTCTTTATGTAAGTTTGTTGATGAAGGTAAGTTTCCCATTAAATCAACTTTGTGCAAGAGTTCACATTTTATTTCTGTGCAGAGAAACTTGGCAACTAACCAACAGAAAATAATTTTTGCATGTATCAGAATGAGAAGAAAGCCAGTTGACCTCTAATTGACCTGATGATCTTGTCTAAGAGCAATCAACCTCCAGATGAATTCTCAAGATGTCTACATATAGCAATTAGTACCAATTTTAATCTATTTACACTGCATGGCTCTTAGTTTCTATAAAAATAAGAAACAGTGGGTTCTAAACCCTGACTTGGTTTGCCTTCAAGTTTGAAAAACACACAGGGGACACACAACTCCATCTTAATAGCAGAATAATATGATACCATCTTTATAAAACTGTGTTTCCTCTAATTTATGGACAGCATTGCTCTCTGAGGCCAATTGTGGTGATCCTATTAGTCTCCCAGGCAGCTTATATCAACTAACAATACGGAACAGGATCACAAAATGGGATTGTCCTGTGCTATAAGGCATGGTTTCCATGGCAAGATGTGCAATTATTGTACGTTACTAGTTAAATTCTATGCCAGAAAGAATTCAGTCATAACAACGTAAAAAAAAGCCTGACTATAATCAATTGCTTTAATAAATCTAATTTCAAAACATTGATCTTTGCCATTCCTTCCTGAACCTGTTTTGAACCATTTGATATTATTTAGGTAGCAGGTGGGTTCTGCCTGAGTTTTTCAAAGTTGAAGGCGAACCAAGTCAGGGTTTAGAACTCACTATTTCTTATTTTTATAGAAACTGAGAGCCATGCAGTGTAAATAGATTAAAATTGGTACTAAACATTCTCACTAGGCAGGAACAAAATACAAAACACGCGTTGCAATGGTTTTTCTAATAATTGGGTGAGTGAATAGAATAATGCTTAAAATATTTGCAGCCATCAGAATTCCTACAGGAAGGAAGAGGATTGTAACTTATGTCCCATGAGGATGGGGTATACCCGTTGGTTAACTATTCTCCATTGTGTTGTATAGTATATTTGAGTTTTGAAAATAAAATAGTTTTCATAAAATGTGACTTTGTAATGGCTCAGAAATTAAATGCACTAGCTGATATGCTATTGAGCCATGCATAGCAAGAGGCACCCATATATGGTCTTAGCTAAGTAAGCATAAATGGCAAATTTGATGGATTGCCATTAACTCCAGCATTCCTAGGTTACAATTACCCCACTGCCATACTCCATCCTCTCAATTCCATTCCTAGACCACACTGGGTGGGATTTTACGGCCTTGCTCAACCCGAGAACGGAAAATCCCACCAGAGGTAAACGGGCATTTCCACTGTCCGCCCCTCGCCCGCCTGATTCTATTGCAGCTGGAGTGGTAGAATTCCAGCAAGACTAGGATCAAGGATTGCTGAAATGCTTACATGGACATTTAACCTGCTGGTCCACTTCCTGAGCGCTCTCAGTGAAGAAAGGTATAATAATATACTGTTGGCCTGCTGGGACCCCAAGCATGAGTCAGTGCCTTTGAGAGAAATTAGTAGGTGGCACAAGGGTGGACCAGTTTAACAAATATTGCTTCAAGTCAGTATTACTCGTATTAACAAATCCTATTGAAAGAGATCTCCTGTTCCAAAGTGGTGAAAGGCTGGAATGGTCTTGTACTATGGTTAGTTCATTCTGAGCCAATCTTGCAAATTCTAGCCTGAAAACGAAAAGAGAAAATGGTTTGTAAAGGGGTGAAATTGCTTGAGTTTGCCAAACAATTTTCTTCAACTGAAGCTGTATTGTTCTTGGAGTGGACTGTTCAAGATAAGAATAAGCCAATGTGAATTATTGATCTAAGTTGTCCCTCTGTTGGAGATGTGTTTGTACAGGCTGTCGATGCCATCACCAGGTTCCATTTGCAGATTTCTGAGGGGACTTTGGAGGAGAGGGCCCCTTTGACGGCAAGTCGTGTTCTGCCACATTGACAAGAATGGAAAAGTTTGTAGATTTTCTCTGCTTTTCCCAACCTACACAGGTCAATAAAATGGGATCCTGTATCTAAACGTGTTCCAAAATGCTGGAGAAAAGTTTACCCCGGATTTCATTTCTGCATCTTCCCTTCAAATCATCGAAAGGATGCTAATTATCTGCATGATTTCTTTTTGTTTTCTTTAATAAATGCTTTTGGTTCAGATAACATTCATTTACTCAGGAGGGTCATTCAACATTGAATCGTAAAGCAGGATGTGAAATTGTGCTAAGATGCCTTAGAAGAAAATCTCTTGTGAAAATCTAGTTTTAGTTAAAGTGTGGAGCATAAAATCCAAGACCACATGAAGGCTTTGCGGGTGTCAGATTTTGTCCCATTTTAACTTTGACTATCAAAAATCCTGAACCAGTGAATGGGTGACCTGCTAATGGACCACTGCCAAATCTACCAGGAAGAGTGTGAGATTGGGATGTTTGGAATGACTCTTTCCAACCCGTGAACATAGAAGATAGGAGCAAGAGGAGGCCATTTGGCCCTTCGAGCCTGCTCTGCCATTCATCACAATCATGGTTGATCATCCAGCTGAATACCTGATCTCCCTTTCTCCCCATAACCTTTGATCACTAGGAAACACTGTGACCAAATAGTTATCCCCCTTCCTCCATATGAGAATTGAAAGACTGTTGTGTTAAGACTATGGCGTCAAAACCATGGCAACAGACCGGAACTTCTGTTAACCTTTGTTGAACATGTTTTTTTAAATCCTGAATATATTTGAAAATTTTGTTGCCTCCTAAGGTCATGCCTATCTTTTCTGGAATTCCACATTCAAATCCTTCCAATGAGGTTTCTGCCACTGCTACAGAATCAGAATAGCTCTTATCAAAGTTGCAAATTACATTTTGTATTATTATAGGTAACTCTGTCCTCCTCTTGCTCGACTTTCTACAGTGCTTGATACAGTTGACCACACAATCCTGTTGTCCAGCTGGGTGGAACTGCTCTCACCTTGTTCCATTCTTAGCTATTTTCTCATCACCAAAATATCACTTGCAATAGCTTCTCTTCCTGCTCCCACACCATTTCCACTGATTTCGTCCAAGGATCTAAACTTTACTCTTTCATATTTCTCTTTTACATGCTGTCCCATGGTGATATTGTCCAAAAGCACAGCTGAGGGGGGAATCTTACCAAAAAATGGCAGAGTTTCCGGTGACAAAACAGGTGTTTCTCTCCAGAGAAACACACCGTTTTTTTCTCTAGATTCTACAATACTCTGTCAAAAAAAAATCAAAGGGGTGTGTTTCACGCCATCATACAGGGGTGCGGTGCCTCAGCATGCCAGAAAACCCAGCTGCAGAGAGATTGGGGCATCATTTTGAAAGAGTGCCTGATCAGAATATGTATAAATCTCCCCTCCAGCCCAGCATGGAGATATCATGGACTCCCAGTCCACCCACTGATTGGAGTTGGCACTTCCTCTCCCCTCCCCCCAAATCTTCAACCCCTTTTTTCCCAGCCCACCCCCCATTTCCCCCCAACTCAAGTTTGAGCCAGTACCTACCCAACCAATAGCCATCACCGGCATCCCATGCTCCTCCATTTGGTCCTGGTCCACAAGCAATTCTAAATGAACCCCACCCCCCAACTTCCCTAAGAGGCTCAGTGGAGCCTACTGCATGGTGCCAATATGAAAGTGCCAACCTGTGCAGAACATTAAGATGTATTTAAATCAGGTGGATGTGATCATGATTACATCGCCAGCAGTGAAAATTGGAAGTTGCAATCTAGCCGGCGAGATTCATGACTTCCAGCTTCCGCTGGATATTGAGCGTCGACCGTCTGTCACACGGACGGCAAAAGTGGGCTCAAAATTTCAATGTATGTTGATAGCTTTGAGGTAGAGTTCAATGTTATCTCTCCAGATACTTCTTTTATTGCTAAATTATCGGACTGCTTCTCCAACACCCAATACTGGATGAGTAGAAATTTCCTCCAATTAAATCATTGTTTTCAGTCTCTCAACTCCAAACTCTTATTTAATAGTTACCAACTCCATTCCCCTCCCTGACAATAGTCTGTGACTAAACCAGTCAATTCACAATATTTGACCCTGAAATAATATCCAATGTATATTCGTGTCATCACTAAGATTGCCTATTTCCACATCCATAACATCACGCAACATCACCCCACTTCAGCTCAGTGGCTGCTGAAATCCTTGTTCATGCATTTATTCACTAAATTTGACTATTCCAATGTACAGCTAGCTGATCTCCCATATTCTACTCATCCTAAACTTGAGGTCACCAAGTATCCTCTGAATTCACACCAAGACTTGTTTATCTATCTTGCTGACCTACACTGGCTCCCAGTCAAGCAAGCTTTTGGTTTTAAAATTTTCATCCATGTTTCCAAATCCCTCCATAACTTCACCCTTCCTATCTCTGTAATCTCCAACTCCCTGAGATCAGGTTTGCCTACTGTGATTCAATGTATTCCTGGAAATATAATCACGTGCCATGTCCCAATGCTAATATCCACCCATGTGACACACTGCCTTCCTACAACAATCAGAGGCCTGGTGCCTTGGACCCCGAGGAGGTCTATCCAGTGGCCATTGGTTGTGTTTATGATTATGTTCCTTCACGCTTGAATGAATCTCAAGAACCCTGTTGACCCTGACCTCAATGTTGACCGAGTCTAAGCCTGATTGACAACCTGTGATTTCTTCAAAATGATTGTGGTTTATAAAAGAGGAAGTCCAGCACACCATGTCCTCGCTTGTGGGTAACACATGTAATGCCCATCTGGTGCCATTCCCACTGGTGGGCCAGTTGAATGGCATGAGGCTGATGAATGGCCTGTCAAATCCGCTGATAATATTCAAATTAGTGGGTTTGCAAAATAATCAGGTTGCTGTTTGCTGTGGGTGAGAACCCTCTCGGGGCTAATAGAATGAGCCTGGTGAATCCTGAGAGCCCTCACACCCATTGGGAATCCGAATCTTTGGCCAATGCCCCATTCACCAGGGCATTGGGATTCCTACTGGCTATCTGACAAAGTCAGACAATCAGGCCTATTATGTTTTTATAATGCTCTTGAGGAGTTGTCTAGTCAGAGGGATAGTCAAATGTACAGCTACTTTTATTCTCAATCTATTGAAAATGATAACTATATTTCTTGAGATTTTTTTTATTATAGTTCCTGATATTTTTAAGGTGATATAGAAATTCATATTTGGCTATATTCCCCCTTCAACTTCTTGGCTTTCCCTCTGTCATGTGGCAACCAGTGTTGTTTGATGTATGCTACCAAGCTTCTGAAAGTTGCTTATTGGAGATTTGCAGGAGTGACCCAGAATTTTCTCCCAGCCCTCAACCCACCCCAATCTAAAGAAGTGTTTGGACTCTTCAGCTCTCCCCTACAGACTGGAAGCAAAACAGGCCCAAACCGTTGACGTGCTCTTGGTTGATGCTTCAACATAGAACGTCTTTCTAAAAAGTTTGTTGATACTCATATGATCTCACCTAGTGACGGTTTCATTTCCATGAACTGGAAATATGTTTTGATAAAGTTTAGAAATTGCTCATTGTGACGAGATTTTTTTTCTTTCTCTGAATTTCCTGAAGGCAGCAAGTTGCACTTTGAGCATGATTCCATGAGCATCCTCTGGTGACCTTGCCCACTTGATCCTTGAGTGCCTCGAGGCTATTCAACTGTATCATTGTTGAGTCTGAACTGGTCACCACCGAGATCCATGTGGACAGATTTTGCTAAAAAAAAGGTCACTGGATAATGATTAGGGAGAATCCTATCTGACTTTTTTTCCTTCCCTAGCCCGGGGTGTTCTGTGACCATCTGTAACACCCCTACAACTTCAGCTGACACCTGCTACAATTTTTGAATGAAAGTTTTAAATAAATCTCTCATTTTCTAATGTATTTTGAGAATATTGAATATAATCCGTTTCCAGATTGCTCACTGTGGTATAATAATTATAGCTGCAATCTCAAAGGTTATCTTTACTGCCATTGTGGTATCAGGAAAACAGATTAGTTCTCATGGAGCTTGCGATGTTAAATGACCCCCCTTTTTCCAGAATCAGGAGTGACCTGGGAGGTAAATGAATCTTTGCTTAGCGTCATAACATTCTGAATCTTGTTACTTCATTCCCATAAGTCTGTCTGATGCCAGCCCTAGGCCATGTTATATCTCACACAGAATCGAACGCCATTACTGTTTCAGCGTATGGAGCCACCGTCACCCACACAGGAGATGGATCCAGGGCAGAATGCCTTACCTGACCCCCAGCAGATCTCTGGAAATGGCCTGTAAGTTGCAATGTCAATGAATTACCATTTAAAACAACTAAGTTCAATGATTAACATATTACATGATGTGGAATAAAACAGTCAATAGATCAGTGAGTAAAACACAAACCCTTGTCAAAAACCCTTCAGAGCAATTATGCAAAATATCATATTGATTTGTATAATGTACAGAAGTACCTGTTTTATTTTTCAGGTTTGTAATCTGTCATTTACTCCTTTATGATTTTGTTTCCTCCATCTCACCCCCACTGGATCTAAACTATTCTTGAGTTAGGAGGATGAAATGGTCTAACTCCACTCCATTTTCATTGACATGATTGATATTACTATTTACCTGAAGCACTGGAAAACATTGACCAGAATGTCCAAGGACCTTCACCCTTCACCCTTCATTCCCAGCCTACCCAATAGGTTTCTCCATTGAGACTAATGAAATGGTACTTCTTAGGAGAAGTTTATGTATTTAAGAATTAGTCAATTAGTGAATTGTACCTAGGTTTGATAATTAAGGTTGGGAATTCAATCCATGTTTCCTTGTTAGTATTGGAATACTCAATTGCTAATAGGAATTGAGTATTCCAATAGGAATTGAGTATCCTAGTTGAGCTCAGTTCTATTTAGTATTGTAATTTATATTCTAGTTAGAATCACAGAATTATTGAAACTTGGGGTACAGGAAAAGGCCATTCAACCCATCATGTCTATGCTGGCCAAGGAAGAGCGATCCAGCTAAATCCCACTTACAAGTGCTTGGGTCAAAGCCTTGTTGGCTGCAGCACTTCAAGCGTGTATCCAGGTTTTTTAAAACATTTGGTGAGGGTTTCTGCCTCTACTACCCTTGGCACTACATTCCAGACTTCCACAACCACCAGATGAAACCAATTTCTCTACTATTCCCCTCTAATTCTCCTATCAATTATTGTAAATCGGGTTAGAATTGGTATTTATACCCAAATATCTGAGTTGTTACTGCAATTACCATTTTCTAGTCGAATTTGAGAACCCGGTTTTATCTATTGATGCTGGACACCATCCAAAATAATTTCTACATTTTCTAATTGAATTAACCAGAGTGGATACTCCTAAACAGTTAGTTCATATTTACAGCATAGAAACAGGTTACTCAGACCTATCAATCAATTATTCAGTCTGTGCTGGTTTTTATGCTCCACGTAGGCCCACAGGCTTCTACTCCTTTCTCCCTCACATGTATGTCTAGTTTCGACTTGTACTCATCAGTGCTATTCTCCCCACCCACTACGTGTGGTCGTGAGTTCCATATTTTCACCACTCTATTATTTCCCATGTTATTTTGCATATTCAGTCCAACAATTGGACAGTTTATTATACATAATACAGTGAATGACTTTGGATGAAGAAGATTGTAATTCACAGCACTTTTCTCTGTGTAAGGCTAAAGCTATATTTTTCTTACAGGATTGATTTAAATAAACTACTGTTACATAAAAGCTGTTTACAGAACGAATATTAAAATGCTGATGATGCAATTGATGAACAGTCATTTAATTTTCATTTCTACACATACCCAGTTATATGTTTGCGCTGTGGTTATGGCATTACAGAAGACATTCAACTGTTCCACATTGTTTTAAAATGTACATACCTACTGGTGTCATGCTTCAAACATCTTAAGAATGAGGGTGGCATGGCAGCATAGTGGTTAGCACTGCTGCCTCATAGCACCAGGGATCGTGGTTTGATTCCTGCTTGGGTCACTTTCTGTGCAGAGTTTGCACATTCTTCTTGTGTCTGTGTGGGTTTTCTCTGGATGTTCCGATTTCCTCCCACAGTTTGAAAGATGTGCTGGTTAGGTGAAGTGGCCATGCTAAAATTCTCCCTCAGTACAGCCAAACAAGCACCAGAGTGTGACAACTAGGGATTTTCACAATAACTTCATTGCAGTGTTAACATAAGCCTATTTGTGACACTAATAAATAAACTTTAAACTTTAAAATCATTTTTACTGAACCATTCATTCAAGTCATTGATAAAAATTGTAAATAGTTGAGATCCCAATATTGATCGCTGTGGCACTCTATTTTTCACATCTTGTCAACCTGAAAATGACCCACTTATGTATTTTCTTTGTTTACTATTAACCAACTATCCATGCTAATATGTTACCCTTTACACTATGAGCTCTTGTGCAGTAGCTTTTGATATAGCACCTTGCCTTCTGGAAATCTAAGTACAGCAGATCCAAAAATTTTTATCCATTCTGATTTGATTTGATTTATTATTATCATGATTTATTATTATCACATTTATTATTATACAGTGAAAAGTATTGTTTCTTGCGTGCTATACTCACAAAGCATACCGTTCATAGGGGAGAAGGAAAGGAGAGAATGCAGAATGTAGTGTTACAGTCATAGCTAGGGTGTAGAGGAAGATCAACTTAATGCGAGGTAAGTTCATTCAAAAGTCTCATGGCAGCCAGAAAGAAGCTGTTCTTGAGTCAGTTGGTACATGACTTCAGACTTTTGTATCTTTATCCCCAGTGGAAGAAGGTGGAAGAGAGCATGTCCAGAATGCTTTCTATGGTATATCTTTAAACGTTGGTGAGAATTGTGGCAGGCATGCCAAATTTCCTTTGTCTCCTGAGAAAGCAGAGGCATTGATGGGCTTTCTTAAATATAGCATCAGCATGGAGGGACCAGGACAGGTTGTTGGTGACCTGGATACCTTAAAACTTGAAGCTCTCGACCCTTTCTACTTCGCCCCCATTGATGTATACACAGCCGTGTTCTCCACTATGCTTCCTGAGGTCTGTGACTAGTATCTTCTTCATTTTGTTGACGGAGAGATTATTGCATCGTACCAGTTCCACAGATTCTCTATCTCTTTCCTGTACTCCGTCTCATCATTGTTTGACCCACTACAGTGGCGACATCAGCAAACTTAAAAATCAAGTTGGAAGGGAATTTGGCCACACAGTCATAGGTGTATAAAGAGTATAGTAGGGCAGCCTTGTAGGGCAGCGATGTTGAAGATGATTGTGGAGGGGTGTTGCTGCCTATCCTTACTGATTGCGCTCTGTGGGTTAGGAAGTTGAGGATCCAATTGCAAAGGGAGGAGCCCAGCCCCAGGCCATGGAGTTTGGAGATGAGTTTCATAGGAATAATGGTGTTGAAGGTTGAGCTGTAGTCAATAAATACAAGTCTGACGTGGGTGTCTTTTTTATCAATGTGTTCCAGGGTTGAGTTTTGGGCGAGTGAGGTGGCAACTACTATGGACCTTTTGCAGAGGTAGACAAACTTTAGTGGATCCAGGCAATCTGGGAGGCCAGAATTCATTTGTGCTGTGGTTAACCTTTCAAAGCACTTCATAATGATGGATGTCAGAGCCACGCTTGTTACTTCCTCAAAGAACTCCCAAAAAGTTACTCAAACACAATTTTCCTGTTACAATATCATGTTGACGCTGCCTGTTTGCATTGAGATTTTTGAAATGCCCCACTATAACATTCTTAATAATAGATTCCAGCAATTTTCCTGTGACAGATATTAAGCTAACCTGCCTGAAGTTTCCTGATTCCTATCTCTCTTGAATAGAGGAGTTACTTTCACTTATTTCCAACTGGAAGAGACCTTTTCAGAGTCTGGGGAATTTTGGAAAATTAAAAGCAAAGCTAGGTAGCTACTTCTTTTAAGATCAAAGGATAAAGTCCATAAGGACCTGGGAACTTTTTAGCTTTAGAAGGAAGTGGATAGCAGATGCAAAATAATTGGTAATTTCCATGAAACATGATTTTTCTCTCCTCTTTTTCTGCTCACTGTTTGTCACTGGTAGTCACCCTGCTGAATTTCAATCAGATATGTCACACTATTTTCTAATGCATGAGAACCTTACCCCCATCCACGTTTCTACGTTACTGGAAGAACAAACTATGATTACTTGACGGTCTGAGCTATGTTCTCCTTTAATATATCATTGTGTAGATGATGTCTCTCATGTTTTGTCTAATATTGAATTCTGGCTTCCTTACTACTGCTCTTAATAAATATGCAATTCCTTTTCCCAAAGTGCACAAGATGGGATTATGAAGGAGAGTCAATCTTGGGTCACTGATCGAGCTCAAAAAATGTTTCAGAAGACAGGAGCTTGGAGTCCTGAAAGAGGTCACTCGGAGGAAGTAGAAGACACACGGCCAAACTCTCAGGTATGAATTGATAAAATGTATCTCACTTTTATTGCTTGGCACCATAACAATTAAGTTGTTTACTTTACAAAATTGGGATTGTTTGTTACAATCCTGGCAAAAAATTGCCTGCCACACCAATAGTGAATTTTGCCAGTTCTACACTGGTTTATTAACAATAATTTAAATGCCTTTTCCTGGCAGAGTCAGAAAACACTGGCTTCTGTTGTCTTTTACCCTTGTTCCCGCAGACTATTTGTAACCCTGTGTTAGGTTGGACAGTCTGAATCTACAGGCAGTAATCTTTCATCAAAACGACTTAGCATTCTCAATACAATAGGCTTTAAAGTACACACCTGAAAATAATTTGAGATATTTTGTTCTATTGAACAATAGCAGATGTAGATATTTGAACTGATGTTAATATTCCTGACTCCTTAAAAATACTTGTAAGAATTTTCATCTTATTTTGAGAATATTTTCCTTTAAGTTTGAATAGGCTTCTCCAGAAACCTACCTAGGCCTTTGCCAAAGCTGCACTACAGGTAGCTGTGTGGAGTTGTATCTGAGCTAGAGGTTGAACTTCATCCTCTAACCTCTCAATATTCCTAGTGGGAGACATCTGTCCTTCCAAGCCATCCCTGACAGATGATTGAATTGAAAAACATGGGTAATCATGAATGCCAATGTACTGGAACTCTGCTCAAAACCTTTTGAGTGCCCAAGAAGTATCTATATCTTTCCCAACATTTTATTCCTTTCTTTATTATTTTTCACTTTTCCTTTAGCTTCAACAAATAAAATTATTTCCCAGCTGAGTGGCCCTGTGTTTGACCTGCTGCTGAATTCCCTATCAGTGCCACCCAGTAATTGGACTCATTCTGTTGTACTTTGTTTGTGTTTATATCACCCTGTGTCCTTTAAATAACCCTCATTAGGAGGAGTTCATTGATTTGAGAGTCAAATTATTATCAATCAACATTTAGTGTTAGAAAATAAACTTTTCACCAATATGAATGACACCTAAAACTCTGCAGAAGTTTAAAATATTTGGAATGTATCATTTAAAATGCATTCACTTAAAATGAATTACTTTGAAATGCAGTGACTGTTGTTATATAGACAAATGTGAATGCAGCTTCAAACAAGCAGCAGCTGGATGACTGTTTTCTGCAGGTGGCCTGATGGTGAGAACAACATTTATGTAGTTGACAACTTTTAAGTTTATATTGTTCATTTGCCATCATCAGCTGGGCATGCTGAGCAGAGGAGCAAGAATAGATGAGGAATGGGAAAGGAATTCGGTTGAATGGACAAAAAGAACACAGTAATATCACATTCCATATGGTTTAAGATTCAATGCCACAGCCTTTGAGACCTTTTCAGCAGCATGTTATTAAACTCGACATATTCTATGTTAATATACCAGTCACAGATCAGCGTGGCCTTGTTCAGGATGAGCCAGAGGATACTCTTTTTTATGCAGGGTATAATAACCAAAGCATAGTGTAGCTGGTGTGAAAGCACAATATTGCAAGAAGCTAATGTGATTCTTATAGTAACTGAATGCTGCGTAAAAATAAATTCCTATGTCACATTATTATGGAACATGTTGGACTATATTACATTCCCCATCCCATCTATTTGCCCCAGTGGAAATAATGAAGTCCTTTCTCTCATGCTAGAATGTAATTCTAACCTGACATAATAGTAAATGCCCTGGAAAACATAAGTGTGCACACAAAAATTATAATGGAAATATCAAAATATTGACATAATGACTTTGAATATGGGAACTGTATTTCATCTGTACCTTTAGTTCGGCTATCCCTTGCCTCCTATTCCAACTTTAACTGAGGACTACACTTTGCACTTTCTGTATAAAACTTCAAGGAAGCTTGAGTGTATAATTATGTTTGTCCACACTTTGAATCAACTTTTCCATTTTAAATTCAGAATTTATGATGGGACTTGTTATGTGTAAATTTGTACACCTTCCCATCTGTGATATTTTACCATATCCTGTACAATAAACCACATTGTATGACACAGCAATTTGACATATCTTGGCCAAGGAATCCCCTGATAACTACAAATTGTTTTTCAATAGACATCCGTGAACCTGCTCAGTGCAAAAATAGACCCAGAGCTTGATCAAATGCATCCCAAAATAACAAAATTAGTCTGTGTTACAGAAAAAGTGTTATCCTGGAGTGATTTCAAGACATTTAATCTCACCAGTCAAGACTTGTTCTTATAATTTTCAGTGATATATGTACCTCCCACTCCACCAGTTAGACTACTAACTTGTAATTATTACCAAGTGACCATTATTTTCTATGAAGCCCATGTTGAGATAGCCTGCATAATAACACTCCAAAAGCAATTAATTACACAGAGCACTTTCAGACATTTCAACAATGTGATGAGGCATTCTATAAATATATTATAATAAGCTTGTCATGTTTCAATGTTTATATGACCACACTTACAACCAACAGTGCTATGAGTGAGAATGTATTTTGCCATAAGGTAGAGTGATCTCTATCCTGAAGTTGATTAGGAACTGGTGCCTGCTTACCAGAACAGAATGATTAGTCCTCATCTGTATACCTGTTTATGAATTCTTCTCATGATATCAAGTAACTGACAGTTTTGACAATATTGCAGCACTTTACATTTCCACTGAGAAGCTAGACATTGAACCACAAAGAAATATAGGAGGGAGCACTGTCCTGTTAACTCTAATCCAGCCCAGACTCATTTGAATGAAAGTTTCACATAATGTAAGTCATGACAATCTCAAATAACAATGGAAAATGCTACAAATACTCAGCAGGTCTGGCAGTTTCTGTGGAGAAAGAAACAGAGTTAACATTTTAGATCAATGAGCCTTAGTCATTGACCCTGACGAAATGTTAACTCACTCATTTCTCTCTCCATAGATTATACTAGGCCTCATTATTTCCAAAATTTGCAAATTTAATTCCAGACTTCCAGTACTTTGCTCTTGTATCAGGTCAATCTCAACTCAGGTCACAATTGCTCACAGCTGTTCTCATTGTTCTTCTTGAGTTCATTGCAGAAAGCAGATCCTTGGTGATTACTCAGCGAATCTTGTCAAAGTGCCAGGATATTTTTCCATGGGTAGGGTGAGGAGACAGGCTCCGAGTCTGCCTCAGCCAGAATAGGGCTAACCCAGTTCAAGTTAATATGATCCATGTACTTGCCATCTAGCCAATTGAGCTAACTTGGCCCCAGTCTAACTCATAATTGTGAAGGATAATGGTGTGGGGAAATGGAAATGTCCCACTGGCATATGTGAAGGTTAAACAGCATTTTATAGTATAGTAGAGGGAACATTACTCTGTATTTAAGCTATGTATTGCCTGACCTGGAAAGTCTTGATGATGTTCCTGAGGGCAGGAACTGGGGAAATGTTTCCCAAGCTCATGTGGAAGTTTACCACAAAATTTAAGGATAAATAATTAAAATTAATGTAAGTACGTAGATTTTAGTTATGAGACTGAAGAGTTGATCATGTAACTCACTACCTATAATAGCATTATGAGAATACCATTATCTTACGGACTGTTGCAGTTCAAGGAAACAGTTAACCATCATTTTCACAGGACGCCTCTGAATGGACAATAAAAATAGCGCTACTAGTGATGCCTATGCTCCAGAATGAAAAGACAAATCATAGTTGATAGGTTAATTCTCTCGTGTATACACCTTCTAAGTTGTAATAATATCCCTTACATTCCTTTGATGTTTGTTTATGTCGACACATCAAACATGTAGCAGGGATTACACCTTACAAATTTACACTCAGGAATAGCAGATGGTATGAGGAGCCTTCCAGCTCACTCAGTTCCAGCTGAGGCTGACGTTTCCTCCCCTTTAATACCCCCCCAAATTTGGCTTTGTATTGCAGGCTGTGGAGATGCAAGAAATGGGGAGGGACGGCTACTCGGACAGCGACCATTACCTCCCGATGGAAGGCCAAAGTCGAGCAGCCTCCATGCCACGGCTACCTGCAGAAAACCAAGTGAGCTCAGTGAGATGTACTCAGCTGCATCCTATATCATTTGCCATTATTTTAACTCTTTCAATGCAACAAGTGCCAATGTATTCGATGAGTTCTCATTTAAAGCATCACAATAGTAATTATTCAATTATAAACACGCCCAAATGAATTGTTCTTTCAGTTAATTTACATTGGAGAAAACTAATAACAAATAAAACGTTTAAAGGGGATTTAACACTGGAAACTTCTGTGTCGCAAACTAGAAATCACTGGAGAGGTATTTAACACATATTTTTCAAAGACATGATTTTCCTTCCAAGTTTCAAGTGAAGATCTGCCCTTGAAAGTTACTTAAAATGCTGTGCGGCTCACACATTGTACACGTCATTTGTATGCTGTCAGTTAGATCCTACCCATTGACTCCTGCCTGTTAGGTGCAACCATTTTACAGGGAGTGAGGTTGAAGATTCTCTGCCTGAATCTAGATTAAAATGTTATTTATTTTTGGCAAATATGAATATAGAACTAGTCAGGGACCCAGCATTTTACTGCAGTTCAATAAGGCCCAAATCATTAAGCTAGATTGAAGAAAGATAAGGTCAGATGTCATATGTTAATTTCTAACAAGGGAAAAAATTGCTCCTTTTAAAAGAAAATTCTATATTTGGGTGATGCAGCACTGAAAGAGTTAAAGTGAGATCATTAATTTTACACAAAGGATTGTTGGCTTTTTTATCTGCATGTTCTCCTTTTTTTTAAGTTCTCCACCACTACTCGAACATTCCTGAAAAGGGATAGTATCTCATTTGCTAACGCTGTAGGAATGCTTTTGGTAATCTATGCCAGATGATTTCCTCTGGGTGGTTGAGAGTGAATCTTTAAGATCTTGAACATAATTGATTCATTGAAGACTGTCATCATGATTGTTGGCCTTCGATCTTCAAATTAAGTGCTGATAATGATGATGCTGCAGTGGCATATTTCAAACTGAAATGTTGAAAACATCGTGAAGACAAAGATATTTCAGTGAAGAATTATTGATAATTATTGTCTTTTTTGAAAAAGTGATGTAATAATTACTTATTTCTACCCAACTTCCAAAATATGCTCAAAAATCAGCCCTGTTTATGATAATAATGAGTGAACCGATTTGTACATTTCTGTGCTCTTTTCTAAAAATAAGTGGTGTTTCTGTTTTCATTAAATAACAGATAAAGGACAACCCATTTACATAAGAAATGATTAATTGATGACTTTATATCAAATTTTTCTTCTTCCCCTCTGGTACTAGGATAATAAACATATTCACAGTTGTGCTTAGAATTGTGTTTAGCACGGTAACAAGAACATCAAAATAATCATCCAATATGAGCACATTTCTGCAGGAGTCACTAATCCAACCGAGTCTCCTCCTGCCTTCCTTAGACACCCATGAATGCAGACCTTCCAGCACTGACCCAGTAGACAATGATTAGGAACTCTTTAATTTTTGCCTTCCCAAGCTCAAAAACACTAAATTCAATTTTTGTGACCTCCCCCCCTCCCTTCACCACTTTGAAAGAAACCTTAGTAAAGAACAAATATCAAACTGGGATGTTCTAAGTCTTGATTTCCTCTTCCCCAAGAACTCAGTATTCAAATGAAATTACCTGACTTATAGGTCGTGCTTACAATGCTGATATCTATGTTGTTACAAACTGCAATCAACTCTGAAGTCCATTACCATCTTATTGGCACTACTTTGAAATTCTTTCACTACTTTTTTGGAAGATAGTAGGCTTTTCCATTTAATGTAACTAAAAGACTTTGCACTTCTCATTTCATATTGCCACAGCCATCCCTTATATTGCCTCATGGCCACAGCTAAACAGCATGTATGACTTGTATTATTACACCTTTTCATAAATATGTGATTTGTGAATGATGGAGGTTATTCTGCTGTTTTGTTATTCACCAGCTCCTTGGGGCCTAATTTTAAGTGTGCAAGTGAATGAGTTTTGAGTGATTTAAAATCAGGCCTGAAGTTGCACAGCACTCTGGCCGGAATTTTGCCGGCATGCCTGTCCTGATTTCAGGGGCAGGTGAGCTCGGAGAATGGCACTCTCTGTTGGCCTCGGGCGAGATCGTACAAAGCTTGGGTGCACGTGCCGGTAAAATTCTGTCCTCTATAAATAGATTTTGGCAAACATCTTTATAGTTTAAGTTAGTGACATCTAGTGGTGGAACTTGTAGACAGTATTGATATTTATTTTTAAAATATATTGACAAACTGTGCTATTTTGGGCAATTATAATCTCTAGCATAGTGTATCCAACTAGACATTTAAGCGTGCATTGAATAGCTACTCTAGCATGAGTGTTACTTGTGGGAAAGATGATCATAATGTGTTCTCATGTTTGTCATTCTAAGAGAAAATTGACTGATTTCAAGAAAAGATCTTTCTGAAATGATAAAAATGGAAAGTCGTGATTTTCTCTGTGAAGTGAAGGATAACAGATAGAGTTGGGCAATGGAAATATGCGTTAGAAAGCTGTCAACTACATTAAACCTGTACGTTAATAAAACTGAACATATTTATCCCTGCGCTGAAAAGGAAACATTAAAACCTTTTGTCACGTTGAAACATTCTCTCTCACCACTTTTCCCCCACATGGCAAATTTTGCATTTATTCTCACCATCTCCCTTTCTCTTACTCTCCTTTTCATGCTATCTTTTCACCAATGTTCTCTTGTAATTTCTCTCACATTTGTTCACTCTGATTAATTCTCTCTGTCTCTTGCTCTTCATTCTGCTTGCTTATGAACACTTTCACTCTCATATTTAGAAAGTTTAAGCGGAAGGTTGCTACTCAGTAAGCCTTGATGAAAGCAGCATAGCGACGCTCCCAAATCTAGCACATATTCTATTGGCCAGTTTGATTGACATGCTGAAACTAGTGAGGAAGAAATTGAACCTTGCTGTGCTGTATCTTTTGCAGAACAGTGACAAAAAGCAACAATACAAAATACATCCAACAACAATTTGGTTTAGATTGGTTTCTCAAGCACCCACAGCTACATGCCTTAGGCTGTTTACATGTGTGAGCCTAATGCCTGTATTTAGGACTGCTCTCTAAAAATTGGAGAGTGATAATTGGAGTGCATGTTATGGACATAGAGAGAAATTACTGGAAATGTCAAGCAAGTAAGACTTGCTCTGTTCCTGGTGTTTGTTGCTATAATAAGCAGCAGCCACCAGCGAGAACGTAAGTCAATTTTTCAGATTTGCCATGGAGCCTGGAGAAGTACTCCTGAGGACTGCTACCAATTTGCTCCCATTGTTTCACACCCCATCTACCCACCTCAGCTCCTGATTCCCAGGACTTACTGGAGGATCACTGGCACTGAGGGAAGCAGCCCAAAATTGATCTCCTTGAAATGGACAAATTGCATGTGAATGCACAATGAGTCCCAGCAGAGTTCCCAGATTATTGAAATGAAATCAAAGGCTCAATTTAGGATAAGGACTCCTGGTTCAAATCTCATGTCTTTAACTTGGTAGAGTTGTTACTCATTGCGGGATCCCTGCCTGAATTTAGTGGCTTCAGCTCAGTTTTATCTGTGATTGAGAATGAATACTTATGAACTTCACACAGTTTCCTGAGTTAATCATAAATGCCTCCCAGTGGTTACGTTACAGTTGGTGCGTTCTATTTGTTTTCTTTTTATTTGTTTTTTTAACTTGATGTAATAAATGCTTAAATATAATTCACTGAATCTCTTGAATTAGAGCAGTTACACTGACAAAATGAACTGGGTGAGACTCTCACAGTACCAGGGACCCAGTTTCGATTCCCTGCTTAGGGCACTCACTGCCTGTGCAGAGTTTGCACGTTCTCCTCTCTAGTCCAAAGATGTGCGGGTTGAGTGGATTGGCCATGTTAAATTGCCTCTTAGTGTCAGGAGGACTAGCTGGTGTAAGTACATGGGGTTATGGAGACAGGACCTGAGTGGGATTGTGGTCAGTGCAGACTCGATGAGCCGAATCACCACCTGCTGCACTGTAGGATTCTATGAAAATAGGCTGAGGCATATTGCAGGAAAATCTTGAAACTATGAAACTACAACAGGCAATAGTCATCAAATTCAGTTTGATAGAACTTACAATTAAAGGCTGTTAAATAAGTGAATCTTAAGTCTGAACCTATTTAAACCCAGGTTTACAAAATAGATCACTTCCATGTTTGATATGACCGTTCTCTTGGTTTTTGAGTCTGAATTGTCAGCTTGTAATGCATGATAATGAAGCCCTTTGGCCTCACCCTAAGTAGATAGCAGTGGGGTTAAGTTAGATTAAAAAAAACATAAATCTGAAAACTTTTGCACTGCTAAAATTCCACTGTCATTTCAGCAATGTTATCCATAGCTCCAACACCAACCTAACATTACACGTTCTCATTGCTAAGCTCAAACATGGAACAGGTTAAATGCCCTACTCCTCCTATATGCTACAAAAGGGCTCACGTGTTTTTTTCATACTTACCAACCACTTGCTATAATAAAATAATTCATAATTTACCAGGCTTCACAAAATGCCATCACAGAATCTTACAGTGCAGAAGGAGGCCATTTGGCCCATCAAGTCTGCACTGACCACAATCCCAGCCAGGCATTATCCCCATAACTCCATGCATTTATCCTAGCTAGTCCCCTGATACTAAGGGTCAATTTAGCGTGGCCAATCCACGACCCTGCACATCTTTGGACTGTGGGAGGAAACCAGGGCACCGAGAGGAAAACCACACAGACACAGGGAGAATTGCAGACTCCACACAGACAGTGACCCAAATCGGGAATTAAACCCGGATCCCTGGCACTGTGAGACAGCATTGCTAACCACTGTGCCACTGTGCTGCCCAAATCATGTTCTTTATGTTTATCGGACCAAATTGGCAGTTGCCTTATTCTCTCTTGCTACTGTGCTCTTTAAATACATTTTTGATTTAATTTGATTTATTGTTGTCACATGTATAACTATACAGTGAAAAGCATTGTTTCTTGCGCGCTATACAAAGCATACCATTCATAGAGTACATGGGGTAAAGGAAAGGAGAGGGTACAGAATGCAGTGTAACAGTCATAACTAGGGTGTAGCAAAAGATTAACTTATGTAAGGTAGGTCCATTCAAAAATCTGATGGCAGTAAGGAAGAAGCTGTTCTTGCATCAGTTGGTACGTGATCTCAGATTTTTGTATCTGTTTCCCGACAGAAAAAGGTGGAAGAGAGAACATCCGGGGTGCGTGGGGTCCTTCGTTTGCGTGATGTTTGCAATGGCTATAGAGTTGGGTTCTCAGAAACAATTAATAGTTGGAAACAGTTTTTAATAGATTGTTCAGCAGTTTATTGTTCTGAATCTTTGTGATGGTTTTATGAACTGAAACTCCTGGAGATCTTTCCTAATGAGGTTCATGTTTCTCGCCAGTATTTGCTGAGACGGTCACAGATATGGCTATTCTTTCTAAAACCCCTGCTCTCTAGAATTTCAAAGTATTTTTCTAAATCAGTATTTGGAAAGTTTCTTCCCAATTTATAGTCAGTCAAGGTGTCTATTTGTTAGTTTAATAATCAGATAACGTGTTGATTTAATGGTTGAAGCTCTAACACTCAAGAGTTTCCAACTGTGTTGCACTGAGGTTCCAGTATGTAATCCTTCATGACTGGCTTTGCAATTGTTTCATGATACAACATGGAGGTCGACCATAGAATGTCGTGTCAGGCTGAGAGCATTGCCTTGCATGATTTAAAGGACAATATAAAGAATCATGGAATCCCTACAGTACAGTAGGAGGCCATTTAGCCCATCGAGCCTGCACCGACCACAATCCCACCCGGGTCCTATCCTCATAATCCCACATATTTACCCTGCTAATCCCCTGACACTAGGGTCAATTTAGCATGGCTAATCAACCCAACCCACACATCTTTGGACTTTGGATTATGGGAGGAAATCAGAGCACCAGGAGGAAACCCATGCAGACATCGGGAGAATATGCAAATTCCTCACAGACAGTGACCTGAGGCCAGAATTGAATCTGAGTCCCTGGTACTGTGAGGCAGCAGTGTTAACCACTGTGCCACTGTGCAGGTTAAGTTGATCGGTCATGATAAATTGCCCCTTAGTGCCAGGGGGGAACTATAGAAGATCATTGAGCCCTACAGTACAGAAAGAGGCCCTTCGGCCCATCGAGTCTGCACCAAACACAATCCCACCCAGGCCCTACCCCCATATCCCTACATATTATACCCACTAATCCCTCTAACCTATGTTCCCTGGACATTAAGGGGCAATTTCTTAGCCTGGCCAATCAACCTAACCCGCACATCTTTGAAGTGTGGGAGGAAACCGGAGTACCTGGAGGAAACCCATGCAGACTCGAGGAGAATGTGCAAACTCCACACAGTGACCCGAGCTGAGAATCGAACCCAGGAGCTGTGAAGCAGCAGTGTTAGCCACTGTGCTACCATGCTACCCGACTAGCAGGATAAATATATCAGGTTATGGAGATAGGGCCTAGGTGGGATTGTTGTCGGTGTAGACTCGATGGGCTGAATGGCGGCCTCTTGTACTGTTTTAAAAAAACATGAATTGTTGCCATTAACATTAAAATTGGAGAAACTGGGTCGAGGCAGCCTGCCTTATGATCAGAGAAAGATACTGTTACTGGGGAAAAAAAACAATCCAGAAAGGATATATATTTACACAAGAACATAAGAAATAGGAACAGGAATAGGCCATCTAGCCCCTCGAGCCTGCCCCGCCATTCAATAAGATCATAGCTGATCTGAAATGGATCAGTTCCACTTACCCGCCTGCTCCCCATAACCCTTAATTCCCTCATCGATCAGAAATCTATCTACCCATGACTTAAACATATTCAACGAGGTAGCCTCCACCACTTCAATGGGCAGACAATTCCCGAGATTCACTACCCTCTGAGAGAAAAAGTTCCTCCTCAACTGTTCTAAACTGACACCCCCCCTCGCTTATTTTGAGGCTGCACCCTCTAGTCCTGGTTTCCTTTCTAAGTGGAAAGAATCTCTCTACCTCTATCCTATCCAGCCCCTTCATTATCTTATATGTCTCTGTAAGATCACCCCTTAGCCTTCTAAACTCTAGCGAGTACAGGCCCAGTCTACTCAATCTCTCCTCATAAGCTAACCCCCTCATCTCCGGTATCAACCTGGTGAACCTTCTCTGTACTCCCTGCAAGGCCAATATATTCTTTCGCAAATAAGGGAACCAAAACTGCACTCAGTACTCTAGTTGAGGCCTTACCAGTGCCTTGTACAGTTGCAGCAAGACCTCCCTGCATTTATATTCTATTCCCCTCAATATAAAGGCCAACATTTCATTCGCCTTCTTGATCACCAGCTGCACCTGCAGACTGAGTTTTTGCGATTCATGCACAAGGACCCCCAGGTCCCTCTGCACAATAGCATGTTGTAATTTTTCACCATTTAAATAATATTCCATTTTACTATTATTTCTTCCAAAGTGGATAGCCTCACATTTGCCAACGTTATACTCCATCTGCCAGATCCTCGCCACTCACTCGGCCTATCCAAATCTCTCTGCAGACTTTCCGCATCCTCCACACAATTCGCTTTCCCACTCATCTTCATGTGATCAGCAAACTTTGTTACCCTACACTCAGTCCTCTCCTCCAGAGTGTCTATATATATGGTAAACAGTTGAGGCCCCAGCACTGATCCCTGTGGCACACCACTAGTCACCAACTGCCAACCAGAAAAGCACCCATTTATTCCAACTCTCTGCTTCCTGTTAGATAGCCAATCCTCAATCCACGCTAATACTTTACCCCCAACTCTGTGTACCCTAACCTTCTGCAGCAACCTTTTGTGAGGCACCTTATCAGACGCCTTCTGGAAATCTAAAGCTTAAATCCATATAATTTAAACCTTGATTCTGCTTTTTACACTCATGATTCATCAGTTTCTGTAGTAAGAGGGATAACTTCTGCAAAGAGATGCTACTATATGTATGTTTAACCTCCATGCAATGAATGACAGTCAAGCTTTGCAAACACAGACATAAAGATACAATAAATAGATAAATTGGATGAGTAGTTCTGCCATGCTTAAACAATTAATGACAAAAAGAACTTTCACAATGGCTACTTGCTTAAATAGCACAAGCTTAATGTTGAAAGCTGCTGTACCCACATGTGCCAAACTCTTGGCAAAATGTTTTAATGTGACCTGACAATTTGGAGCATTGTTTGAGCAACTATGGAACCTGAAATTGAAGATAACTTAAACATAATCATTAATTCAAGTACGGGTTTACTCCATTCGTAGACCAAAGCAGTATTATACCATCAAGTAAGGCCATAACCCTTTCTAGTAGAAATACTGGGAAGGAATCCTCCTCCTGTGTAAATATTTCCCATTTCCAAACAACCTGGCAAAAATTAATGGTTTGGCAAGACAGGAGTTTATAATCAAACTCTGCTGGGGGAGACCACCATTTTACTATAATGCTTGCATTTATACTTTGCCTTATTGCATCAAACTGTTCACGAAATTAACTACTTTCAAAGTCTAGTGACCCTTGTTAGTAGGGAAATGCCAGTTATTCTGCTTCAGTAACATTCTGGAAACTGGTGAAACACCTTACTTTTTGAATATAGCCAAGGAATCTTTAACTAGCTGAATGTTGTTGAGATTTATCATCTAATCTGAAGAATATCGCCTGACTCCCTCAGCACCAAATTGGAGTGCAGATCGTAAACTCAGCTCCTTGGGGCTCGGACCCACAACTCTCTGACATAGCAATAATAGTTGAGCTGATCTGACATCCTGCTGCATATATTACACAAGTATAATTCCTGAATGAAATTCAGTGGTAAATGTATCATTGTCTGGATGTTAAATGCAACTTTAAACAAACTCTGGCGAGTCTATTCTATACAGCCACTCATTACTGTTGACTAGTTTATTTAAGAACATAAGAAATAGGAGCAGGAGTAGGCCATCTGGCCCCTCGAGCCTGCCCCACCATTCAATAAGATCATGGCTGATCTGTCGTGGCTCAGTTCCACATTCCCGCCCTCTCCCCATAACCCTTAATCCCCTCTCTTATCAAAAACCCATCAACCCGCTTCTTAAAAATATTTCGCGAGGTAGCCTCCACCACTTCAACGGGCAGAGAATTCCAGAGATTCACCACCCTTTGAGTGAAGAAGTTCTTCCTCAACTCTGTTCTAAACCGCCCCCCCTTTATCTTGAGGCTGTGCCCCCTAGTCCTACTGTCCTTTCTGAGCGGGAAGAGTCTCTCCACCTCTATCCTATCCATCCCATTCATCATCTTATACGTCTCAATGAGATCTCCCCTCATTCTTCTAAACTCTAACAAGTACAAGCCTAGTTTATTCAGCCTCTCCTCATAGCTCAACCCCCTCAACTCCGGCATCAGCCTAGTAAACCTCCTCTGCACTCCCTCCAAGGCCAAAATATCCTTGCGTAAGTACGGCGCCCAAAACTGCACACAGTACTCATATCCATTATTTCCCTTAATTGGAATGCTCTTGATGGGTGTTATTCTTCCCAGGGTATTTACTTCCCTTTGAGTTATGAAATCCACATTCACTCATATATCTACTCATGAAAGAAAAGAATAGCACTCTATTGCTTTACTTCAGCCAATTGTCAGCTTAACAGAAATCAATGTTTCTAAACCCCTTAAAGTGAAAGTGAAACATTTCTACCAAGTTGCATACAATTCTGTATACAGTTTCTTGGTACTGTGTACAGTTCCATAATTCTTTACAGTTCCATGATCCTGTTTACAATTCTTTGGTTATCTATGTGTACATTATGTTGCTATGGAGAATCTAAAGACACCCAACACAGAGTCAGCTGTTGGTAAAGAAAGTAGAGTTTATTCAATCTAAGTATTCGTATAGGAAATGCTCTTTCAGTATGCTCTAAGAAGCAATTCAATGAGACACAGTTTCCATCAGTAATTTATACTATCTTTGTGATATCTCATCATTCACTTACAATTTATCATTTTGTACACCTAGTCCGGTATGTCCACAATTATAGATGTGTTTATAAAATAGTCATAGATGATCTTGCCTTTAACACAAACAATCAGAACCCGCCCCATAAAATACTATCCTATGTTCCCCCCCACCTCACACAATCCCTCCACCCTCCCCCCCATGGATAACCACCCAACCCCCCCTTTGCACTGTCCATGCTGGGGCATGGGGGTGGGGTTCAGGGAAGATTAAGCAGTGAAGTCTCCCCCCGAGTGTAGAAGTCATTTTGTGGCTCTCACTTGATTTGCCACCCCATCCACTGTTCCCACCCCTGAAAATGGGGGGAGGGGGGAAATTACCCCGAGGTCTTTGATCTGCTCAATGTCTTTAGGTAATATTCATATAGAGCGATAAATGCAATTGCCTAGTTCTTCCTCTGGGTCAGGTCCATTCACGATTCTCTCTGTCAGTTGTGAAGAAAAGCTTAATACATAATGAAATCTTACCCTTCACATTATGTTACAATGAAAGAAAGAGAAAAGGATCTGTCACTAGAGGACAGTTCTACTCTGGTGTTTTGATAATCACAACCCCTTTCTGGGAGCCAACAGGATCAAACATATCTCACAATTTCCCTTGTGACAATTTCTCTAATTTCCCTCAATTTGAATCAAAGTGAACTAGACACTAGGACCTTTAACTTGTGTCCACAGAGACCAACTAGCCACCTCCCACACCCCCTCCCATCCAAAGCCCCCTCCACCCAAACCCCCAAAGGAAGAATGTCAGTCAAGGGTGTTACCTCCTTCCTGATAGTCTAAAATCCAACAGTTTTTAGCCAGATTGTAATTTCCCGGATATTGTATGGATCCAGATGAAACACCTTGGAAAATATTCCCTTACCAAAGGGAAATAGAATATAAAAGCAGGGAGGTCTTGCTGCAACTGTACAGGGTACTGGTGAGGCTGCAGCTGGAGTACTGTGTGCAGTTTTGGTCGCCGCACTTGCGGAAGGATATATTGGCCTTGGAGGGAGTGCAGAAAAGGTTCACTAGGCTGATACCGGAGATGAGGTTAGCCTATGAAGAGAGACTGAATAGACTGGGTCTGTACTCGTTGGAGTTTAGAAGGTTGAGGGGTGATCTTATGGAGACATTTAAGATAATGAAGGGGATAGATAGGGTAGACGTAGAGAGACTCTTCCCGCTTAGAAAGGACAGCAGGACTAGAGGGCACAGCCTCAAAATAAGAGGGGAGGGGGAGGCAGTTTAGATCGGAGTTGAGGAGGAACTTCTTCACTCAAAGGGTGGTAAATCTCTGGAATTCTCTGCCCATTGAAGTGGTGGAGGCTACCTCGCTGAATATATTTAAGTCACGGGTAGATAGGTTTTTGATAGACAGGGGAATTAAGGGTTAAGGGGAGAAAGCGGGAAAGTGGAACTGATCCACTTCAAATCAGCCATGATCTTATTGAATGGCGGGGCAGGCTCGAAGGGCTAGATGGCCTACTCCTGCTCCTATTTCTTATGTTCTTATGTTGTTAGTTCAGAATGGATCTGATGCGAAGGTGACCACTACTAACAACTCTCCTCTAATGAATCTAACAATTGAAATTATGTTGGGATATTTATAATTTTTTTGGTGTTGTATAACTAAAAGATGGCATGGAACATGGTCATTTGCTCAATAATAAATCACCCCTAATCATTATACCATATTAAATGAGCAGGCCATCCTATTTTAATTAGTTTGCCCATTCAGTTTATAAAAAAATTAAAGTTATATTCTTGAAAACTAAGGTTGGGTAAGGGTCAGGTTGGCCATTGTTCTTGGGAACATACGTCTGGGAAGATGGTAAGACTTGGGTCTAGTGTTTCTTTATCAGGTTGTGGTTTTACTTATCTTAACTAGCATTGCACTTCATTGCTAGTTGTCATTGCAAGGATCTTCAGAATATTGCCTGTGTAATCTTTATCAGCACTGATGTGAAGAGAGTTAATCATGTTGGGTTTAGGTCAAGTTTTCCTTGGAAAAATGCAGCTAGCTGTGAGCTTTCCTAAAAAATAATTTTTCATTTCTTGTATTTATCTCATATAATTTAGCCTTATTCCTTCATAGCACCTCCTACCTACCTACCTGTTCAAGAGCAAAGTTGGCAGAGACTGGAAGCAAATTTGCTTTCCACCTACTTGGTCAGACAATGGACTGCCAATACATAGAGGAAATTTAATGAATTATTTTGGAGCTTTGGTTTTGGTAGTAAATAAATTGTCCAATCTGCCACTGAAACACACAGATCAAGAAGGCTCCCAGTTCTGGATCATTACTTGTCTCACTCTTAACAATGATAGAAGGATTGCAATTATCCTCAGAAATCCTAGGTTAGGGAGAAAAACATCAATCAGGGTTATCTCACTATTCAGTATTCTCTGCTGAAAGTTTCTTTTACCTCTGAACACTAAGTACAATTAACACAAATGACAGGATATTGAGTCTTCTGTACCAGCTGTAATTGAAACCAGTTTGGGGAGGTTTCAAACCAGTACTTTAACCTATGCGATTCCACAGCAATATCCAGAATTTAGCACTAGTTAGCATTCTCAGAAGATCTACAGCGAAGTGGAAAAGGAGAATAATTTTATGTTGACACAGGGATTGTAGTGCTATATCCCATTTGTTTCTTTCCTAATTCTGACAATCGAGTTCCAATTTTAATCTAATGCATTCAGCGAGAAGGGAATTACGCCAATGAAGAATATCCTGAAATGGGTGTTTGACCTGAATGTACCCCAATTTCCACTGAGCAGGTTAGGAAAAATTTCTATTGTAGGAACATTGGAACAGGAAGAGGTAATTTGATCCCTTGAGCCTGTTCTATGCCATTCAGTGAGATGATTACTGATCTGCAAGCTAACTCCATGTGGAGGCTGTTTGGCTGTTTCTTGCCCAGTTGAAACAGATTGCTTGCTGAGGAAGTGTCAGAAGTCACTGGAGTGTAAAGAGGGAATTAGAGATTTGGCAGAGAATAGGATTAAGGAGCAGCTGAAATTATGTATGGGAACATTTAAAATGTGGACCAGCCATAAGTCAACAGTGGTTATCTTTCCTGTTCCAAAAAAATTGTTCACAGAATCTCAAATAATGTTCATCCTTCTAAATCCTCCTCAAAAACTATTTAGTCTTTCATCTTGAAGAAATTCTGTTGGTCTAACCTAACCTCTTCTCTTTAATGAATATTAAATAGCTAGGTGTTTTCTATTCTGCTCTTTCTACCTGCTTATTGTATATAACTGTTATATCTTTGTGCTCTTTTCCTTCTTCCCCTTCTCTTTTCTCGTGTTTTGTTCTTAAAATCCCAACTGTGTTATTTTGACAAAACTTCATTGTCTGTGTTTCCACACCCTGGACATTCTTGCTGTGCCTTATTTTTCTGGGTTTTTCATGTCTCCCTTTTCTTTTTGACGTGGGGTATTCTTGCTCCCATTTCCTGTCACTTCTGTCCTGTCTCTGCCTCCTCCCCCGTCCCTTGTTTGTCGTGTTTTCTTCTATACCCTTCTCGGTATGCACCCTCTCTTGTGGCTGTTAGCAGAGGAGAAAAGTGCGGAACCGTGGAAATAACCTCAGTGTATGTACCCTGTCTTAGTCTCTTCTCTTATGTTTGATTACACTTGTCTGTCTCTAAGTTTCATTTTGCCAAATGTGGAACTTGCTGGTGTCTCCCTTAAAGGGCCTGTTCAGTTGTTGAAGGGACAATGTCTAAATAGGGCAAAAAGAGATCAAATTTTTCCCCCAAAATATTTGTTTGCATAAATAAAACAAAATGATGTAAATTACTTTAAAATCTATAATTGTAATAGACAAATCATGCCACTATTCCCAGAAGAACAGAAGGTTTGCCCAACATTTTCTTTGTGAAGAGAATGGCCTTTTAATCTACAGTGTTGCTTAAACAACTCCCTGGGTACTCTTTCCAACTAATATGTTGTTAAGTATGCATGTGCTTATTAATACACAAGTATTTTAAGTTATTTTGAATTTTGTTGATGGCAGGTATCAGAGGCATTCAGGCAGGAGAATTTTGTGAGTTTTCTTTTTGTTTTGGGTATTTTCACCCCTTTTTTTTGTTCATCAAGTCTGGAACTATACAGAAAAGGCATCAGCTGCAAGTTCTCCTGATAAGCTAAGTGATGCCAGGATTTGTTCACCACCTCTCAAATTTCCCCAGCACATCCTCAATCAGATTCTACTGCAGGCACATGTTGCACCGGCATTTCACCCTTTGCCTCAGGAAACCAGCAGAACATTGTTCAAAATTGCATCCACTCTGTGACAATGCCATGTTCCTGAGCCTAGTTGTCCCACTCTCATTGACTGAGATAGCTCAATACAGATCAGTTACTGAAACTGGATCCTTCCAGACTCATGTCTCCATACCACACAAGACAATGTACATATCCATTAGGATGCTATTGTGCATTTCTTTCAAAAACAAAACCTAATGTGATGACAACTGAACGTGTCCTTTCGATTGCATGCATGCCAAGGGCTTTGTACCCAATCAGGTATTTTGACCTAAGCTTGACCTAATTTTGTTTTAGGAGATTGTAGGCAGCTGAGAAACCAGCTGAAGAATTGCATGTTCCTGAGAACTTGCTAGAATGTTAACGCATGATGTAACTTAAAATACAGCGCCAGCATGTGATGTGGTCTTTAACTGTTTGGCAAATAGCTCTGATGTAAGAAAAACACCTTTGTCAGATGGGGAGGGAAGAAACAGAACTCAATTTAGATGATAGTGATAGACCGATATTGAAATGTGTTGGAAATAAGCAAAAGACTCATTATTCAATGTAAATTGATGTCTTATGATGTCACTGAGACCCCAATGATATTTTGCTATTGTTAATTGCAGGGCCTGTTGAGGCCAGTCCAGTGTACACAGCTGGAAGTAGTCAGTGTCCCTTAAAAGCATAATTGGAAATAGATCTGAGAACACAAAATAATATTTGCTGCATTTTTAGCAATATGTGCCTTACTACTAATCATCTTCCCCTTGATTGGCCCAGCCATTCCTGTAAGCCCCTGCTGCAGGCCTGTGCTCAATGAATGGTCCACTGGATTTCTTATTCACCCATAACGCATGCTGCTTATCACTGCTCAGAATAGGCTGGCAGCTCACCTGTCGAGTGCAAATGTGACTGGACCATCAAAATGCTTCATCGGCTGAGTGTTTCAATCACTTTTCACAGACTCCATTCCTGGCTGGTGAAAATCGACTCCTTCTCTGTTCAGTCTCAGAATCAGATGTTGGCAGCACCAGGAAAAGTCACAGACACCACTCAAAATAAATACGATACAGAGTTCACTCACCTGTAATCTAATACAAATAATGGACATGATAAGTGTACGGAGAATTCAATTGCTCAGAAGCTGTTCTCATGCTTAATGTTCAAAAAGTCAAATCTAACGTTAATTGTATTTTGTCCTTCAACAGGCCATAATATATTGGATGTTTTCATATTGTACATTAAGTGCACATTAAGGGACAGCTTTGTTCCTTATTCGTCAATATGTTACAGAATCAATGCAAATATTTTGCACTATTTATACCGGTCTATCACTAAGCTCAAGAGGGATTGTTAATTTCATACCATGTTGCTTTTTAAACAGCTAACAGTGTCGTGATGTTCTTTGAACAATAACAATGTTCATGGTTTGTTACTGTGCCTGAAAGAGAAAGGTAAGAATGAAGGGGAAAGCAGTCTGCAGTAGGCTCAGGAGACCTACAAATATTTCCTCCATTGAGCAGTGGGAACACACTGACACTATTGTTATTGGACAGTGGGACACACTGACACTATTGCTAACTATAACCAAGATGCGTAAAATATATTTATAAAATACTAACTTTGATGCTGCTCGTAACAGATAAAAGATAAATTAAAATTTGTTGTTTGAAGTAAGGCAGTGCATGGACATAAAACATTTAATAAGATATTTGTTTTAAAATATAAAATATACATATAAATAAATGCATGGTATATATGTAAAGATGTGATAAGTTTAATGCATTTTCCCAGGAGAGGGGCTAGTTATTGAGAACATGGCAGAATTCTTTTGTAATAGGTTGAGCAGATGTATGACTAATATGTGTCACTTCTCCAAGTGCTGTGCATTTCCACGCAATCCAATTTTCTGCAGCGTTATTTGGATAATTATAGAAAGTGTGTGCTAAATATAGACTTTGAATACATGTATAGATTCTGGGGACTATTGTAACCTAACCCAGGAAATTGATGGGATCAGATGCAATGCTGACTTTTCACAGCAACCTGTTTTACACTGCATTAAAGTGTAGAACAACTTTCCATCTGATCCCATGAAATTTCTCTTAGTTAGGTCAAATTTCTCACATACTTATCTATAACTTTTTTTTAAAGCTGCACGTATAAGCATCTTTATGTGGTAGAATATGTAATAGCATTATCTCAGCTGTTTCTAGGTGGAATGTATAACTACATACAGTAAGTTTATAAACTGGATAAACGCAAATTACTGCGGATGATGGAATCTGAAACTAAAAGAGAAAATGCTGGAAAATCTCAGCAAGTCTGGCAGCATCTGTAAGGAGAGAAAAGAGCTGATGTTTCGAGTGCCTTTGTCAAAGCACTTTATACAGTTTATAAACTGTATTTGTGCCAACAGATAATATATGTGCAGTGTATCGATATGTACAAGGTTGCATAGTTTGTGTCGAAACACTGCATTAGAATACCATGTATGTTAATGCATATACATATATTACCACTATACATAACAGTTCCCACATTTATGCTGAAGAATAGACGCACTGTAACACCATGTCTGGAAAGAGGTTGCCTTTCTCATGTGACAGGTTTAACCAGGCAGTTCGCCTTATAAACGTGGAATAGAAATTCACAATTTATAAAGTTGATACATCCTTGTGTCAAAACAGGGTGTAAGACAGGAGGTAAGATTTTGTAGATAGGACAATGCATAGATATAAAACTATGAATGAGGTATATAGTTTTATAATATAAAACATGCATATACATAAATAAATGTTTGGCATTGTGTGTATAATATATATGATGAGTTTAATTTTTTTGTCCCAGAAGAAGGGCTGGTATTTGAGAACATGACAGGATCCTTTAGTAATGGAGGAAACTGCAGTAATTGTGTAATGAAGGTGTGTTCAGTAGATGTATAAATACTGTCACCTCTCCAATTGCTGTGCATTTCCACGCAATCCTTTTGCTTTTCACATGCTGCACACTTCACACTAACTTCATGACTTTACTTTTGATGACAACAGTGTGTTCTTTGAAGTAATACATATTTTCTTTTACACCAGACTATCGAAGATACGAGTCCAATTAAGAGATCAGCATCCACACTGGGCCATCAGCGCTCCAAAGGAATGCGCCTGGATGACTATTCGCTAGAGCGGGTCATCCCAGAGGAATCACAACGTCCTCATCGCCGCAGGGAGAGGGGTCACAGGACTTCTGAAAGGTCACTGAGCCGATATACAGATGCTGATACGGGTAAGTTTTATCATTCTACTAAAAGATTACAGCAAACTTTTGGATAGTACTAAAAGTTCCCTGAGGGAACTAACCTAAACACTTTTCCCAAAATACATAGGAGAAATATCTCCTTTGGCCCTAATGATGACTGCAGTGCCCACTGTACTACGAAGCCATATGGACTAAGCAGGGCTCAGGTTCTATCATTCATCTGTGGGTAATCAGGGCAATATTAAGATTACAATTCAGTCTCTTTCAGTGAGAAACAATAAAAAATACAGTCAGAAACAAGCTCCTGATGATTACATAATGACACCTTCTGGAAAGCAAGGTTAGAGTATAGGAAAAGATTGGATTTAGAAGGATCGAATAGCCTTATTCATTGTAAAGAATGCCTGTTTCAATGAGATGGCAGACGACATGTTACAACCTTAGAATTTTACCTTATTATTTCTTTGGAAAGGAAGGAAAACAAGAAAGAAAATTGAAGAGGAACAAACACAGAAGATCTTCAAATACAACCTGACACACAACATCCTTTGTTGCTTATCTTCATTCATATGAAAAATGCCATGGCCCCAGTATCTGTATAATTTTATATGTAAATATATATTCATATGAAAACCTCTTCTGTTGGAAGTTATATTTTTAATAGCATAATGAAAGTTAAGCCACAATTATGCTGATAAAGTTGGCCTATACAAATTAGACATATTAACTAAAGGATAATAATAAGGATTATTATTTAAAAATGAGGAGCAAATGAGGAATAATCCAAACAGGTCAGAAGATAATGAAGAGTGACTCATCAGGAAAAGCCATCAAAACAAACAATATATAAGAGATTGAGACTACATTTAATGTGTTGCTTAAGAAAAGGGATTTTGGAAAAGTGGGCTGATAACCAGTTTTAAAAAAAGTATTCTTTCCACTTTTCATAAAATTTTGAAGTTTCTTATTCTATTCTTTTCACGTATGGTACTCACTGGCCAGAACTCTACCACCTTGCCCACCACGGAATCAGAACGGGTGAGGGTCCGACAGTGGAAATCTCCATTGACCTTAGGTGGGAATTTCCAGTCTTGCTCGAGCAAGCCGTAAAATCCCGCCCACCATTCTGTTCTTTAACGGGTAAAAGTACATCATTGCTTTAGAACATAGAACATAGAACACTACAGCACAAACAGGCCCTTCGGCCCACGAGTTGCACCGATCACATCAACACCTACCAATCCATAGACCTATCTATAACCCCCAATCCCATTAAATCCCATATACTCATCCAGAAGTCTTTTCAAAGACCCCAGCGAGTTCGCCTCCACCACCACTGACGGCAGCCGATTCCATTCACTCACCACCCTCTGAGTGAAAAACTTACCCCTAACATCACTTCTGTACTTGCCTCCCCGCACCTTAAATCTGTGTCCTCTCGTAGCGACCATTTCAACCCGGGGAAATAGCCTCTGAGAATCCACCCTATCTATTCCTCTCAACATTTTATAAACCTCTATCAGGTCGCCTCTCAACCTTCGTCTCTCCAGGGAGAAGAGTCCCAGCTCACTCAACCTAACTTCATAAGGCATGCCTCCCAGTCCAGGCAACATCCTTGTAAATCTCCTCTGTACCCTTTCAATAGCTTCTACATCCTTCCTATAGTGAGGCGACCAGAACTGCGCACAGTACTCCAAGTGAGGCCTGACAAGGGTCTTATAAAGTTGCAGCATTACCTCCCGATTCCTAAACTCAATCCCTCGATTAATGAAGGCCAGTACACCATACGCCTTCTTGACCACATCCTCCACCTGCGAGGCCGATTTAAGAGTCCTGTGGACCCGGACCCCAAGATCCTTCTGCTCTTCAACACTACTAAGACTCCTGCCCTTGATAGTGTACTCGTTCATCCCATTGGTCCTGCCAAAATGGACGACTACACATTTATCTGCGTTGAAGTCCATCTGCCACTTCTCCGCCCAGTCCTGCATCCTATTTATGTCCTGCTGCAACTTCTGACATCCTTCCAGACCATCCACAATACCACCGACCTTCGTGCCATCGGCGAACTTACTAACCCATCCCTCCACTTCCTCATCTAGGTCATTTATGAAAATGACAAACAGCAAGGGTCCTAGAACAGATCCCTGGGGCACTCCACTGGTGACTGACCTCCATGCAGAAAAAGACCCATCCACAACCACTCTCTGCCTTCTGCAGGCAAGCCAGTTCTGGATCCACAAGGCCAAAGGCCCTTGGATCCCATGCCCTCTCACCTTCTCAAGAAGTCTTGCATGGGGGACCTTATCAAACGCCTTGCTGAAGTCCATGTACATCACGTCCACTGCACTTCCTTCGTCAATGTGTTCAGTCACATTTTCGAAGAGCTCAACTAGGCTCGTAAGGCACGACCTGCCCTTGACAAAACCATGCTGACTATTTCTGATCATGTCAAACCTCTCCAAATGCTCATAAATCTTGTCCCTCAGAAGCCTCTCCATCAGCTTACCAACCACTGAGGTCAGACTCACCGGTCGGTAATTTCCCGGGCTATCTCTGTTCCCTTTCTTGAAAATAGGAACCACATCCGCAATCCTCCAATCTTCCAGAATCTCTCCCGTCTCCATTGACGACGCAAAGATCATCGCCAGGGGCTCTGCAATCACTTCCCTCACCTCCCACAGTATCCTGGGGTACATCCCATCTGGTCCCGGCAACTTATCTATCTTGATAGAATTCAAAAGTTCCAACACATCCTCCTCCTTAATATCCACATACTCAATCTTTTCCATCTGCTGCAAATCCGTAGCAAAATCTCCCAGATCAGTTTCCACGGTGAATACTGAGGCAAAGTACTCATTAAGCACCTCTGCCATTTCTTCTGGTTCCACACAGACCTTTCCCCCTTCACCTTTTATAGGTCCTATCCCTTCTCTTCTCATCCTTTTACTTTTCACATATTTATAGAAGGCCTTGGGATTCTCCTTAATCTTACCCGCCAAGGCCTTCTCATGACCCCTTCTGGCTCTCCTAATTTCCCTTTTAAGCTCCTTTCTACAATCCTTATACTCCTCTAGATCCTTAACATCTCCTAGTTCCCTGAACCTTTTGTACACCTTCCTTTTCCTCCTGACTAGGCTCACCACAGCCTTCGTGCACCACGGTTCCCGCGACCTACCAAAACCCCCTTGTCTCATCGGAACGTTGTCATGCAGAGCTCCAGACAAACATTCCTTGAATATCCGCCACCTTCCTTCGGTACTTTTCCCTAAGAACGCCTCCTTCCAGTTTATTTGTCCAAGTAACTTCCTGACGTCTTCGTATTTCCCCTTACTCCAGACAAACTCCTTCCTATCCTTCCTGATCCTATCTCGTTCCAATGCAATTGTGAAGGAGATAGAATTATGATCTCCATTCCCAAGATGCTCTCCTACCGAGAGATCCATCACCTGTCCTGGTTCATTCGCCAGTACCAGGTCAAGTACAGCCTCTCCTCTCATAGGCTTATCCACGTACTGTGTCAGGAAACCTTCCTGAACACACCTAACAAACTCCTCCCCATCCAAACCCCTTACCCTTGGGATATTCCAATCGATGTTTGGGAAATTGAAGTCTCCCATCACGACAACTCTGTTATTACTACATCTCTCTAGAATCTGTTTCCCTATCTGCACCTCAACTTCCCTGTCACTATTGGGCGGCCTATAGAATACACCCAGCAAAGTTTTCGACCCTTTGCTGTTCCTAACTTCCACCCACAGAGACTCTGTAGATAGTCCCTCCACGGCATCCTCCTTCTCTGCAGCCATGACACTGTCCCTGATCAACAGCGCCACTCCACCACCTCTTTTGCCTCCCTCCCTGTCCTTCCTGAAGCATCTGAATCCTGGCACCTGAAGTACCCAGTCCTGTCCCTGAGACATCCAAGTCTCCGTAATGGCCACCACATCACATTCCCAAGCAGCAATCCACGCCATCTTTTGTTTGGTAGTCTATATTTTGAAGGGTTGGAAGGGGGGGGATTAGTGCTAGTACTTTTCATTATTCCTTCTTGGTATGATAGTTTAAATAAATCTATTTGATAGTTTTCATAATGGTGGAAGATGCAGTTGAGGAAAACAAGCTCACAAAAGGATTAAACACAAGATGTTTTATCAGAACGCTAAAGACCTTTCCACACATACTTGGTCATGATGGGTAGCACAGTTGCACAGTGGTTAGCACTGCTGTCTTACAGCACCAAGGACCTGGGTTTGATTCCCAGCTTGGGTCACTGTCTGTGTGGAGTCTGCATGTTCTCCCTGTGTCTGCGTGGGTTTCCGCCAGGTGCTCCGGTTTCCTCCCACAGTCCAAAAGACGTGCTGGCTAGATGCATTGGCCATGTTAAATTCTCCCTCAGTGTACCCAAACAGGTGCCAGAGTTTGGTGACTGGGGGATTTTCACAGTAACTTCATTGCAGTGTTAATGTAAGCCTATTTATGGCACTGATAAATAAACCAAATAAATAAATGTTAGAAGAAAACTGTCTTCACTACCTCAACTTCACAGATTACATTTTCACAGAATCCTACATGAAATTTGAATATCTTGCCTTGGAAGTGATGAATATCATTGCACAAAGTTTCCATACTATTGGAACTACAGGCTGGGAATAATTTGATATGTTAGGCAGTTTGCCGTGGACATAATATCAAGCAAGTGACAAATTCTTATGTTTGCAAAGAGCCACAGCTTCATGAAATTTCCATTGGACAGGAGGTCTGAAGCTGGTACGGTTGCAGAACTTCACAGTGTTGCATTGAGTGCCAGGTATTGCAGATGGTACACCATTTCAGTGCTTTACACATCGACGCCACAATCCAATCCCAATCTCCAGTAATCACAATCCAATCCCAATCTCCAGTAATCGCAATCCAATCCCAATCTACAGTAATCGCAATCCAATCCTAATCTACAGTAATCACAATCCAATCCTAATCTACAGTAATCACAATCCAATCCTAATCTACAGTAATCACAATCCAATCCCAATCTGCAGTAATCACAATCCAATCCCAATCTACAGTAATCACAATCCAATCCTAATCTACAGTAATCACAATCCAATCCCAATCTACAGTAATCACAATCCAATCCCAATCTGCAGTAATCACAATCCAATCCCAATCTACAGTAATCACAATCCAATCCCAATCTACAGTAATCACAATCCAATCCCAATCTACAGTAATCGCAATCCAATCCCAATCTACAGTATTTGCAATCTCTATCTCAGCACTTTGCATTCAACCGATGTTGAATCATAGAATCGTGGAAAATTTCCAGCGTAGAAATAGGCCACTTGGCCCATCGTTTGTGTACCAAACGAGCCAAGAAACAAGCCACCAGTTCAATCTCACTTTCCAGCATTTGGTCCTTAACCCAGCAGGAGAATATCTAATCACCTTTTAAATGTGTTGAGGGTTTCTGCCTCTGCTAGCCCTTCAGGCAGTGAGTTCCAGGCCCCTGAAACCTTCTAGGTGAAAAGAAATTCCTCATCTCATCTCTCTAATCCTACCAAGCCCTTCAAATATATGCCCGCTAGTAAAGAAAGTGGGCACTTTCGTCCAGTCTATCCAGGCCCCTCTATTTTGAGTATTAATAGACAAATAGTGTATGTCAATGTCCATTATTCTGCTTCTTTATAATTGATGTGACATGCCTGAGTTTCCACAGTTATTGATGATGAGCCACTGAGAGACAGGTGCATTAAGAAATCAATATTCAAAATAGATTCCAACAGTCAATTTTAAAATAATTTATTTTTTGTAAAATATTTTGAAATGCTTGTAAGAGAAATGAAAGGTGCTGTAAAAATACAACTCTTTCTTTCTAAACATTGTCGTTGCCTCAATAATCTGCTTTTATTGACATAGGGCTTGGAACAGACCTCAGTACCACAACGCAGTCAGGTGATCTCCCTCCAAAGGAAAAGGATCGTGAGCGAGGAAGACCCAAGGACAGGAAACATCATCATCACCATCATCACCACACATCATCAGACAAGGAGCGTTACTCACAGGAACGGCATGAGTACAGCAGACCTCGATCGAGGGACAGGCGATGGTCTCGATCTCCCAGTGCAGGCCGCGAGTGTCTCCCCCATAGACAGGTGGGTCTGCAGATTTCACAGACCTTGGATACGAAACAAACTATAGACAATACATTTATGCACCATGACTAGTATAACGTCAGCAAGTAGGGAAATCATTATTTATTTCAAAACAGTCTGAACAATGGCGTCACTACAAAAAGTCTAAATCCAACCTATTTCAGTTAAAAACGCCAACCACAGTTTACTATTAACAAAATCCTAATCTACAGTAATCACAATCCAAACCTGATCTACAGTAATCACAATCCAATCCCAATCTACAGTAATCACATCCAATCCCAATCTGCAGTAATCACAATCCAATCCCAATCTACAGTAATCACATCCAATCCCAATCTGCAGTAATCACAATCCAATCCCAATCTACAGTAATCACAATCCAAACCTTATCTACAGTAATCACAATCCAATCCCAATCTACAGTAATCGCAATCCAATCCCAATCTACAGTAATCACAATCCAAACCTGATCTACAGTAATCACAATCCAATCCCAATCTACAGTAATCACAATCCAGTCCTAATCTACAGTAATCACAATCCAATCCCAATCTACAGTAATCACAATCCAATCCCAATCTACACCATTTGCAATCCAATCCCAATCTACAGTAATCACAATCCAATCCCAATCTACAGTAATCACAATCCAATCCTAATCTACAGTAATCGCAATCCAATCCCAATCTACAGTAATCACAATCCAATCCCAATCTACAGTAATCACAATCCAATCCCAATCTACAGTAATCACAATCCAATCCTAATCTACAGTAATCGCAATCCAATCCCTCGCAATCCAATCCCAATCTACAGTAATCGCAATCCAATCCCAATCTACAGTAATCACAATCCAATCCCAATCTACAGTAATCGCAATCCAATCCCAATCTACAGTATTTGCAATCTAATCCCAATCTTCAGTAATCACAATCCAACCTCAATCTACAATAATTACCAAAGTTTCCCCAACCTCACTTTTCTACAATAAACACAATTGCAGCCCTAATCTAGTGTCATCAAACTATAAACCCAAACCTACTGTGATAAGAACCCCAACCTCCTGTACTCATCCCCATATTGATCTCTCGCAACTATTTTAATTAATAACCTGAACTCCAGATACTTTGATTAATAACTTTACTCCTAACATTATGCCAGTGGAACTAGTTCAATTAACAGTTAATATCCTCATCCCACGTACTGAACCTGTCTCATTCATGAATTTTCTTTCAGTGAGGTAGCCAGCAGGAGGAGACACTCCTTGGTCCCAAGGATTTCAAACAGTGACGAACTATAGCTCTGTATTTTTCCCTCTGCATAATGTGATCTTTAGCAAAACACAGGGGCTCAACAGTAAATTTGGAGCATACTGCCATCCTATTCTCTTCCTATTCAAGGTTAAGTATATTTATTAGAGAAGGAAATGGTAAGATGTAAATGATCGTTAAATCAGACGGGTGCTAAATTACTCAGAATGACAAGTGGACCTGTGCAGTTACACTCTCAGCCAATTTCTAGTGTAAACTTGTGACTGACTTGTAATAAATTTGAGGTGATAAATCGATAACATACATTCATGCTGCACCTGTCATTAGCTAGTGGAGTCGGGCAAGAATCAGTGAACAGCAAGATGATAACGTTCCCAAAAGATAAAAGATTAAAGGGTAAGATATTTCAGAAACAATCCCCCCATCAAGTTTCAGAGGATGTTATCTCAAAATTCCTTAGGCTGATATAGAATCAACTTCTGATGAGTTAGCTGACTCAGCCACTTTATATTTAGCCCTCTTGCACTGACCTCGAGAGAAAATCATCTCAGGTTCTCACTCCTGATCACTATCTGTATGAACCTCATTACTGCAGCATTGTCAGTAGATGGGTATAGTTAGGCTGAGTTCTGATGTTCTCATGGCCAATCTACTTATCATCTGGACAATGAAAATATAACCCTGCACAGAGTAGTGATCTTCCATCTCCATGGAAAAGAAAACAGACATTGACCATGTCTGTTCAAACTTTACATCCCTCAGTTACCGGCATCCCTTCTGCCCCACACTGAGTTGAAATGTAGTTCCTACTAAATCCAATTGTGCAGCAGAATGGATGTTCATACATCCCAGGGGCCTGTTTTGGAGAAGGCAAGTATATTGTTGAGGTATTCTGTCTAAGAGTCAATTAGAAGGAGATAGTCATTTTAATTAAGAGTTGGTCTACTGAACTGAAGGAGAATGGGAGCATGATTCAGGCAACTGTTTTGCATGGTGCTTTTTTTGAGTTTATTGGGCTCAAAATGTTGCAAAGAAATGGCTGAAATGTACGGTTATTCATTTCCTGTTTTACTGAGATCCAATATTTTACACCATGAATGCTGTTCCTCTTGCCTTCTGCATTTCTGAAAAGCTGTTAGGCCATACAGGTTAAATATATCGACAAGAGATATTTCACAAAACACTTACATTTCACTGCATGTAATCTGTTTACTTACACATTTCTCGTTAGCACTGCTGCCTCACAGTGACAGGGACCTGGGTTCGATTCCCAGCTTGGATCTGTGTGTGGTTTACACGTTCTCCCCATGTCTGCATGAGTTTCCTCCAGGTACTCCGGTTTCCTCCCACATTCTGAAAGATGTGCTGGTTAGGTGCATTGACCTGAACAGGCGCAGCACTGTGGCGACTAGGGGATTTTCACAGTTACTTCATTGCAGTGTTAATGTAAGCCTTACTTATGATTAATAAATAAACATTACTCTTTGGAAATGCCCCATAAGGAGAAGGAGATCACATAAACATATTGCAAAATTATTTGATTTTTCTTTCAAAGTATTTGAACTCTATAAAACCTGGAAGTTTTTAACTATTTGAGTGCGGTTGCTCTGAAAGCCCCACGCCCCCTTCACACAAGTATACAGACACACACACAATTACATTCACCTGCTGCCCTCTCCCTCATTCAATACAGAAACCTTCAGAGATTAACAGATTGGAATCTGTGTCAATCTTTAGATGTTGATCAATTGTTTGCTTGACAGTTCATCTTTTAGAGTTGCTTTTTAGCCAGCGTGGTATTTATATTTTGCATCCACCTCCAGAAAAAGATTTCTGCCTTCATCCTCTCATGTTTAAGTGCTGATCTTTGTTCCTAAGTTTCCAGTTTCTCCCCTCTCACCGAATCACGAAAGATGGAAAAATAAATTAACATTGCTGGAAGAGAGTTAATTATTCAGGAAGCTTAGAATTCATTCATTTTTAAATGACAGCGTGTAAGAGATTAGGAGGAAAATAAACAATAGAAGAACGTGTAAATTTATTTAAATATTTAAAATTGTAAAATTATATTTTAATTGGTCCTTCAGCTTTAGTTTAAAATATAAAGAGTTTAATTTCAGATGAACGAGTTGACAGCTAATTCTGATGTACGGGTAGTTCTATAACTTTAATATTAGTGTTTCTTTGAGCTTATGTAACAGCACTTCACGTTAAATCATTGTGTGCCAAGCACTTTGAGATTTTCCTGACAGTTGTGATAAAGCACAAAATGAATTCTGGTTTTCTTCCCACAATACAAAGTAAAGATAAACAAATCCAGCCAGACCAGGCAATAGGAATTTCCCCAGTGATTACTGCTACATTTTTATTCATTTATCAAGGTACCCTATGCCATAATTAATATCAGCAAAGAGTAGAAATTGCTGGCAACATTGTTCCAGGTTCTAAACATGCTTATGTCTAGCAATCTTCCCCAGCATTTGGTGAAGATGTTAAGCAGGTTAACACCACCCTGAAATGAACGCAGAGAATTGGATACAAGTGTATGAAATGATCATACAATAATAAATGCAGCTAATTTGTTCTTATGAAAGATTTTAGTCAATTGCCGAAACAATAATCAGTAATCTGCACTAAAAATAGCTTAACATAGTTACAGGATTTAAACGTATGTAAAGGTGTAGGTGTTGCATTATATATGGATGTCAATGCATTGCACTATGAAGTGATGTTTTCATCAATTTTCCCTTCCGCCAGGGAATCAGTGCCTTGGTGGGAGTTACCAAATAAAAGCGTGGGAGGAAGATAGGATTGTGAGTCATATGTTCATTGGGGAATTCAGTCCTGGACCATTTTCACTTAGCTCCCAGATGCTGAGGTATTGTCATTGACAGAAGTCTATAACAGCAAGTCATCTATTTGCTACAAGCTCTCTACAGATCAGGGCACTTGTCAGAAAAACTTGATTTCCTTCTTCATCCTCTCCCTCTTTGGTGCTGAGTTTTGCTCCTAAGATTCTAGCTGCCTCTCTAGAACCTCATCATTCTATTACTTTTGAGCACAAAATGTGGAGGCTGTTCCATAAGTTTCATCTTCTCACCAGCTGTTCACACAATGTATTTCCCAGCACAATTCACGAGACTGTGATCAGAAACAAGAAAATTGACCAATTTATTCATTTCTTAGCCCAGCAGAGACTGAGGCAAATTGTAGCATTACCTTTCCAGCTGCCTTACTGAGATTAGATAATTTGAAAAATTAGCAGAGGGTTTTTTCCCTGCACATTCATCGCTTCTTAATGGTGATGTGGCACAGTCTTTTCACCAACTTGTAGTAAAATCCAAACAAAATTTACAGAAAATCTCAAGATGAACACAAAGTGCTGGAGACATTTAGTAGGTTGGGCAGCATTTGTCAAGAGCACAAGGCATTTGGGACCGCAGTTATATTAGCTGAGACATTAAGATAGTAACTACTTTCTTGACAATGCTGAGTTTCTTGAATAATGCAATTCTTTAACAGCCAATTTATACAGAATATATCTATGAACAGTTCAGGGGGAGGTGCAGTTTTATTAATCTGAAAGTTAATTTGTTAGCTCTTCAGTTTAACAGTGCTTTGTAAAACAAATATATTTATTCAAAAGTTGAATTCTATAGGAATTAATACATTACAAATTGACAGCAGTTACAATAAAGTGAACTTTATTTCCTATGCTAGTACATTGCAAGACTGAAAGTTTCCAAAAACTGGTAGAATTTGAAGGAATCTGTAAACACATGTATAAGTTTAAACTGTTTGTGTGATAGTTGAGGGGGAGGGAGGTGACTGAGCAATAGCTCTAGCCACAAAGCCTCATTTGAAGTCCCTTCCACAATATTGTCCCTCCTAACTGCAGTAACTGACTCCTCGATTAATAATGCAATGCTACCTCCTCTTCTACATCCTCCCCTGTTTCGCCTGAAGATCCTATTCCCTAGAATGTTGAGTCCTATCCCTCCCTCAACCACGTATCTGTGGTAACAACAATGTCACAATTCCAGGGTCAATTCAAGCCCTCAGTCTTACCTATATTGCTCCTGACATTAAAGTAGAGGCCATCAAGTCTCGCTTTACACCCTTGGAACTCAAATGGCTGAATTTCCTCTGTCTTGTTTCCTTTACTATAGTATGCTGTGTCCATATTGTATTAACACTCTGTGTCCCCTCCCCCCTGTCAAACTAGTTGAAACTCCTCCCAACAGCACTAGCAAATTGATATCCTGAAAGGTCCCATTCTGGTTCAGATGCAGACTGTCCAGCTTGTCCCATCTTCCCAGAAACGGTCCCAGTAATCCCTCCTCTAAAAATCGTCTCTCCTGAACCAACTCTTGAGCTATGCATTCATCTGTCCTATTTTCCTACTTCCATACTGGCTAACACATAGCACAGGGAGTAACCCAGAGATTACAATCTTTGATGTCCTCTTTTTGATCTGCTGCTCAGCTCCCTGAGTTCTTGATGCAAGACCCCATCCTTCATTCTACCAGAGTTTGACTTATCACCATTCCACTTTCAGGATGCCTGGCAGCCGCTCAGTGACATCCCTGTCCCCGGCCTCAGGGATGCAATACGCCATCCTGGAGTCACGTATGCACCCTTAGAAATGCCTGTCTGCTCACCTAATTAATGAATAGCCCATCGCAATCTCTCTTCTTTCCTTGAGTTGATTCACTTGGTTCCTTATTCTAACATCGCATGTGAGATGGGAGAATTGTGGAACAATGTAACTTCATTATTTCCTCCCCTTTTCATTTTTCATTTATTTCCCTCCCGCTCAACACTGTCCCTCACTTAGGACCTGATCTGCAGCTCTTCTGATGATGGTACTCTTGGGTCAACCAAGCAGGGGGTTGCAACATACATGCAGATATTGAATGCCATCTGGACCATTTGAGCACACCATTCAGAACAAACCTACTTTTCTTCATCATGCCACCTAACTTCTCTTAGACTCTGCCAAGATTTCTATCTCAGTGCCCAGAAATATTAAAAGATAAAGAGTGGCTAAGGTAAACTTTGGCTCTTTAGAGGATGAGGAGGGGGATTTAATAATGGGAAATGACCGAAGCATTGAACAGGTATTTTGTGTCAGCCAAATATGTCAAAAATTGATGACAAGGAGGCTAAGGCAAGTGAGGATCTAGAAATGATCATTATCACTAAAGAAGCCATGTTATGTAAACTAATGGGGCTAAAGGTAGACAAGTCTCCTGGCCCAGATGGAATGCATTCCATGGTAGTAAAGAGAGGACGGGAGAAATTACTGATGGTAATTTACCAAAATTTGCTGAACTCTGGGGTGGTTCCACTAGATTGGAAAACAGCAAATGTGATGCCACTATTTATAAAAGGAGGTAATTATATGCCAGTTAGCTTAATTCTGTAGTGGGGAAAATGCTTGAATCTATCATCAAGCAAGAAATAGCGAGACATCACGATAGAAATTGTCCCATTGGGAAGACGCACAATGGTTCATGAAAGGCAGGTCATGTTTAACTAATTTACTGGAGTTCTTTGAGGACATTACGAGCACGATGGACAACAGGGAACCAGTGGATGCAGTGTATCTGGATATCCAGAAGGCATTCTACAAGGTGCTGCAGAAAAGGCTGCTGCAACTGCTGCATAAGATAAAGGTGCATGGCGTTACTGGTAATGTATTAGCTTAAATAGGGGATTGGTTAACTAACAGAATGCAAAGAGAGGGGATAAATGGGCATTTTACTGGATGGTGATCAGTGACTAGTGGCGTGCCTCAGAGATCAATACTGGGACCGTAATTGTTTACGATTTACATTGATGATTTGGAGTTGGGGACCAAGTGTAGTGTGTCAAAATTCGCAGATGACACTACGATGAGTGGCAGAACAAAGTGTGCAGAGGATGCTGAAAGTCTGCAAAGGGATATAGATAGTCTAAGTGAGTGGGTGAGGGTCTGGCAGATGGAGTACAGTGTTGGTAAATGCGAGGTTATCCATTTTGGTAGGAATAACAGCAAAATAGACTATTATTTAAATAGTAAAAAATTGCAGCATGCTGCTGTGCAGGGGGACCTGGGTGTCCTTGTGCAGGAATCACAAGGAGTTGGTTTGCAGGTGCAGCAGGTTATTAAGATGGCAAATAGAATTTTGTCCTTCATTGCTAGAGGGATGGAGTTTAAAAACAACGAGGTTATGTTGCACACCTGGACTACTGTATACAGTTTTGGTCTCCTTACTTGAGAAAGAATATACAGGCACTAGAGGGTGCAGAGAAGATTCACTAGGTTGATTCTATCAGGTATCCCCTCCACCACTCCAGAGAAAACAATCCTAGCCTCTCCTTATAGCTCATACTCTCTAATCCAGGCAGCATCCTGGTGAACCTCTTCTGCACCCTCTCCAAAGCCTTCACGTCCTTCCTGTAATGTGGTGAGCAGAATTGAATGCAGTCCTCTAAGTGCGGCTACCCAATGTTTTATAAAGCTGCAACACGACACCCTGACTCATGTACTCAGTGCCTTGATCAATAAAGGCAAGCATGCCTTCTTTATCATCCTATGTACTTGTGTGGCCAATTTCAGTGAGCTATGGACTTGAACTCCAAGATCCATCTGTAAACCAATGCTGTTCAGGGTTCTGTCATTAACTGTTCTTTCCGTTTAATTTGAAGTTAAACCTACTTTTTCTGTATTGTCTGTTATCTTCACACTTCACTTCCATTTGCAAAAGCAGGCTGCCTTGACCTTCCCATCATCAGCAGCAGCATAGCTAACACTCTCCAGATGTGGAGAAATGAAGACAACGATCTACAGCTTTCAAAAAACATTCAGGCTGGCAAAGACGTTCACGTTGTACTACTCCACCTCTTTGTTGGTGCTGCCTATGAAGCTATATCTTAGACTACAAGGGGTACAGAGAAAGACTCGACTGATTCAGGTTGAATCCCTAATTTGTGTGAAATCTGATCCAAGCTTAGCTGACACAGGGAGCTATAATCCATCACAGTATTCCGATGCTAGGGAGAGCAGGAATTAACTGGAAATCACAATCCAGAAACCTCCCATTGGAAACTGCATATGTGTAAACACTACATGAGGACAGGATTTACCTCTGCTAAAATGCCCTGCAGCATCCAATAGCCTGCCTAGACTGGCTGTCTACTTTCATTTATGAAGGATCTGATGGGGTGAGAGCTCCTGATAAGCTGTACCCCAGCAAGCATCAGCACCATCAGGAAAGGAGAGAGGAAAGACTGAAAAAAGCAGGCAGCAGCTTAATGGCTAAGGCACACACATCAGTCTGTATTGGTGCCAGTACAATCCAATCCAGTAAGAAAGGATCTGAGGATTAAGTGAAAATTCCCATAACTTGCCCAGTACACAATTATAACTGCATCTTGCAAAATTCTGCTGTCAGTTCCTCAATATATATCTGTGACCTATTATCATCATGTCTTTTTATATACCTGCCTAATTTTGTCTTATCCTAAATCTTATATTTATTTGTCTGTATATTTTATTCTGAGATTCTCATTTGTTCTGTCCTTTGTATGTGGGAGTCAGTTGTCTAATTAATAGTCACAAAAGTGCCACATAAGGACTGCCATACTGTAAGCGGTCTATTTGGTCATTATATAATTAATTAATCGATCCACAATTTCAATATCAATTTTATTCATAGCAAGTGTTCTATTGTGTGATGTACCATCAACTATTATCACTCAGTAATTGAGGGATAATTTCACACTTTTAATTCTTCAATACAATGTGACATTCTGTGCACCAGTATCAGGCATGAAACTTGTCTTCAGCATGTAGGAGGATATGAAATATAAACGAAAAAAAGAAGTTTTCTCCATGATCCTACATTGTAAATTATTACAAAATAATAAATACACAGGGGCTATAGAAACCCTATCTGAGGGTTAGGATGATAAAGCATCTTTGTACTGATCTATCAAGCAGTCCTAAGGTTCAACCCTTGGTGTGCACTGAGTGAGCTCATCCCAATCTAGGTGGCAGCAAATTGTCCCAAAGAAACTGACACAAAAGCACTTTAAGGGTTGTAAATAAAGCTTCAAGAGATATGGATAGCAAAAGATTTGCGAATGGCACAATATCGTAAATGTGAAGTTGGAAATAAAGTATGAACTGAATGTTTTTCATAGATAATCACATTTCAGAAAGAAGGTTGACACTCATTCTTCTAAATTCCAGAGAGTATAGGCCTAAACTGTTCAATCTCCCTTCATACGACAAACCCCTCATCTCTGGAATAAAGAAGGTAAACGCACGTGGGATACAGGGTAATTTGATAAAGTAGATTCAAAATTGGTTCAGTTGTAAGAGACAGAGGGTGATGACAGGCTTCTTTAGTGACTGGAAACCAGTGTTCAGTGGCATACCACAGGGATCTATGCTGGATTCCCTATTATTCATCATTTATATAAATGACATTGATGACTATGTGGGGGGGTAGGATTAGTAAATTTATGTATGACACAAAGATTGGCTGGGTGGTTAACAGTGAGGCAGAGTGTCTTGGGCTACAATAGGATATAGATGGATGGTCAGATAGGCAGATCAGAGGCAGATGGAATGTAACCCTGAAAAGTGTGAGGTCATACACTTTGGAAGGAGTAATTTGACAAGAAAGTATTCAATGAATGGCAGGACACTAGGAAGTTCTGTGGAACTAAGGGACCTTGATGTGTTTGTCAATAGATTTCTGAAGGCAGATGGACATGTTAGTAGAGTGGTGAAAAAGGCATATGGGACACTTGCCTTTATCAATTGAGGCATAGATTACATAAGCAGGGAAGTCGTGTTGAAGTTGTATAGAACTTAGGTGAGCACTGTGTGCAATTCTGATCACCACATTATAGGAAGGATGTGATTGCACTGAAGGGGGTGCAGAGGAGATTCACCAGGATGCTGCCTGGGATGGAATATTTAAGTTATGAAGAGAGGTTGGGTAGGCTTGGGGTGTTTTCGTTGGAGCAGAGAAGACTGAGGGGCGACCTGATCGAGGTGTACAAGATTATGAGGGGCAGGGACAGAGTGGATAAGGAACAGCTGTTTTCCTTAGTTGAAGAGTCAGTCATGAGGGAACACAAGTTCAAGGTGAGGGGCAGGAGGTTTCGGCGGGATTTGAGGAAAAATTTTTTTACCCAGAGGATGGCGACTGTCTGGAATGTGCTGCCTGGGAGGGTGGTAGAGGCAGGTTGCCTCACATCCTTTAAAAAGTACCTGGATGAGCACTTGGCACGTCATAACATTCAGGGCTATGGGCCAAGTGCTGGCAAGTGGGATTAGGTGGGAGTGCAGACTCGATGGGCCAAAGGGGCTTTTCTGTGCTGTATAATTCTGTGATTCAGAATAAAGACAGTCTAAAAATATTAAATGGTGATGACAGAATAAAATGAGAATATTACTTCGCATTAAGATGTGAGTACAGTATTGGAGGTGCAATTGGTGAAAAGTAAATTGTAAACAGATAGTCTTTATTGGACATACTATAAATGTTTTGAATAATCTACCATATAAAATAATGGAGGCAAACACATTGGAAATATTCAAAGTGTAATTGGATGTTATAATGGATATTTTAATATTGAAGTCTGTAGGTGACACAGGGAAAACTCCCTGCCATTTGGAGATATATCAAACATAGTGGAAGGTGGTTGTGGCTGTTAGAAGTCAGTCACCTCAGCTCCAGAATGTCACTGCATAAATTCCTAACGGTATTGTCTTCAACCCAACCATCTTCAGTCACCTTATCAGTGATCTTCCTTCCATCAAAATATCGGATGTGGGGATGTTTTCTGCTGATTACACAAAGTTCAGCATCATTCACAACTCCTCAGATACTGAAGCAGTCCATGCAACTATGCAGCAAGACCTGGACAACATTCAAGCTTGGGTTGGCAAGTGGCAAGTAATTTCAAGCCACATAAGTGCCAGGTAAAGACCATCTCCAACAACAGAAAATCTAGCCTCCCCCCTTGACATTCAGTGGGAATACCATCACTGAATCCCACTACTATCAACATCCTGCTAGTCATTATTAACCAGTCATATAAATACTAGAACAGGTCAGAGGCTGGGAATTCTGAAGTGAGTAACTCATCTCCTGACTCCCTAAAGCTGTCCATCATTTACAAGGCAGTAGTTGGATTGAATATTCTCCAGTCCCTCCGTCACCCACGCATAGCAGCAGCAGTGCCCCATCTACAAGATGCACTGCAGCAACTCACCAAGACTCTTTTGACAGCAACTTCCAAACCAACCTCTACCATGGAAAGAACAATAACAGCAGATGCAAGGAACCACCACTACTTACAAGTTTGCCTTCTTACCACACACCACCCTGATTTAAAATGATATCACATTTCTTCACTGCCGCTAGATCAAAACGCTGAAACCCCCTCCCTAACGGCACTGTGGATATACCTGTGTCACATGGACTGCAACAGTTCAAGAAGGTGGCTCACCACCACCTTCTCAAGGGCAATTAGGGATGTGCAACAAATGTTGATGTCAGCAACATTCACATCCCACAAAAGAACCGTAAAAAGCTTCAATGGGAGAGACAGGCACAAGAGAGATGATGCAATTGCAGAAAAACTATAAGGGATGATTTTTGATTGGAGTGTCAGCAGAATTAGCTGCGACCGTAGAGTTAGGGCACTTCAAGGAGGGTTTCAATGGGAGAATTAGGATTTAGAGAGAGGAAGATCAGTGGGACTATTAAGATACTAGGCTTTGCAGAGTTAGGGTACCAGAGGGACAAGATTCAGTGGGAGGGTTAGGTGACTGAATTGAGGAAGTTCAATATGAGAATGAGGGTGTAGAGAGATGAGCTTTGATCAGCAGATTAGCACATTTCAACAGGATATGATCATAACAAGAACCCTGGCTAACCTTCCTTCCTTCCTGAACCTAAAGACTGGACCTAACACCAGCTGACTGAATATAGATAGGAATTTAAACTGAGAGCTTGTCCATTCAACTCAGTAATACATTGGGCAGTGCGTTTACCCACTGAGCTATTGGAGGAAACCATCAGAGTTCTTAATTGTCTGCAATGTCCCCATGCCAGACTTATTTACTCTTCTTGTTTTCAGATATCAGGCTGCAACAAGAACATTTATATTGTGCCCTTAACATAGTACACCAGCTTGAGGAGTTTCACAAGATTTGATACTGAGTCACATTAGAAGATATTAGGACAAGTGACCAACTTGGTCAAGGAAGTAGATTTTAAGATGTGTCATAAGGAGGAGTGACAGAAATCTTGTGTGGGTATTCCCGAGATTAAGACCGAGGCAACTAATGGTATCGCTGTCAATGATAGAGTGATGGATACATTGGAGGAGTGCAGATGTTTTAGCTCATTGTCAAGCTGGAGGAGCATTTAAGAAGTTAAGTTTATTTATTAGTCACAAGTAGGCTTACATTAACACCGCAATTCCCTGGAATTCTCTGCCCGTTGAAGTGGTGGAGGCTACCTCGCTAAATATATTTAAGACGCTGGTAGATAGGTTTTTGGTAGGCAAGGGGATTAAGGGTTATGGGGAGAAAGCGGGAAAGTGGAACTGAGCCACTTCAGATCAGCCATGATCTCATTGAATGGCGGGGCAGGCTCGAAGGGCTAGATGGCCTCCTCCTGCTCCTATTTCTTATGTTCTTATGTTCAACGAAGTTAGTGTGAAAATCCCCTAGTCGCCATACTCTGGTGCCTGTTCGGGTACACTGAGGGAAAACTTAGCATGACCACAGCATCTAACCAGCATGTCTTTCAGACTGTGGAAGGAAGTAGGAGGAAACCACGCAGACACAGGGAGAATGTGCAGACTGTGCACAGACAGTGACCCGAGCTGAGAATCGAATCCTGGTCCCTGGCACTGTGAGGCAGCAGTGCCAACCACTATGCCACAGGACAATGAGGAAAAGGCCAGGACTGGTTCACACAGTTGTGGAATGAATTATCATGAAAACAATGTTATAGTGGACAGTTTAATTAGATATAAGATTATTCAATCTGTTTCTAAAGAGAGAATGGAATTTAAATAAATGGGTAGATCAGAGATAATGTGCAGAACAGGATGATTGTTAGGCCAAAGATCATTTTCCTGTCACTAAAAATACTTATGTTTTTACTGGGTTCAACAAAAGTTTGTGTGGCTCAGGATTATAACAAGTGAATCTTAAACAGAAGAGAGAGAGGATATCCCAGGGATTTGTCAGATGGAAATGGATTTCTCAGGGACATTATTTTTGGGGGGGTGGGGCAGTTTGTGCCCCACTGAGGTGGAGATGCCAGAATGTTGCTTTCGTTATCAGTGAAAGGCGAGTTGTGTTTGACCTATATGTATTATGTATGGCATAGCAGAAGGAGACCATTTGGGCCATCAAACCCATACAGGCACTCCATAGGACAATCCAGTGAATTCCACTACACCCCCTCCCTGATCTGGCTCCTTTTACATTCTATGCACCTGAGCACACCCAGGAAAATCTCCCCTAACATATCAGATGCAGCTGTGATTGAAATAAAATAAATGTTCCTAAAATGCACAATAGTTTGGTCAACTTCTAAATGAGGACGATAAATTAGCTTTTCAAAGGGGCAGTATTCTTCAGTTTACCTCTTGTTAAGGGCAAACATATGCAAGTCCAGAGTGAATGGGAGAAAATCAGATTCCTCCAGCAAGAGCCTGGGTCACAACCCCTAAAAACATTAACCAATCTTTCCTACTTCCATACATCTCTGTAGTTGCAGCATTTCCTGCTTAGGTTTTGGATTTCTCGATAGCTTCCGAGCTGTTTAATGTGTATGGCCTAACATTATTATTTTAAACCCATGTAAACTAAAAGTCATGTCTGCTCTTTAACCCCTTGACTTACAGACGTCACTTTCTCTTTTTACTTTCTTTTGACTTTTTGTTCTGTGATTGTTGCTTCCCCTTTTCTTTCGTTATCTCTTTGCTTTCTTCGATGTTTTTCTGTCTGTGTTTTTTCTCCTGGTTTTTTATTTTTTGATTTGCTTTGTTTCAATTTTCATGTAGGGCAGTAGTTCTGTGAGTGGGAGTCCAGTACCTTCCACTTCTGGCACCAGCACACCGAGGCGCGGACGCAGGCAACTTCCCCAGACTCCCTCCACACCTAGGCCGCATGTCACCTACTCCCCAGTGGTCCGCAAAGCCATGAATACGTCACAGCAGGGCAGGATACCAACCCCCGTGCCACGCAGATATTCGCCACCACCCCCGGAGCATCAGAGGGGGGAGCGGCAGAGCAGCAGCAGGTCTCCCGCCATGGAGAGAAGCACCATCCCCCGCAACGAGTCCCCTCGGCTAAATCGTCAAAGCAGCAGCCGCTGGTCCACTCCCAGCTCCCACGTATCTGAGCCTTACCTGGGTTCTCACAATGATGACTATTACTGCAGCCCTGACTATGATGTGCCAAGTGAGGAAACTCTGACCTTTGAGGCTGCCATGGCGACAAGTTCTGGAAGGTCACCCAGGACTTCTCGGGTGACGTCATCATCCGTGTCCCCATCACGGCATGGGCGACGCGTACCCAACGGGTACTATCACAATCTCGGGGTGACGAAAACGAAAGGACCTGGCACAAGAAAAGGAATGCACGAACCCTACAGTGAAACTGATGAGGATGACTGGTGCTAGCCCCAACATTCGTCTTACATTGCCAAGCACGTCAGGGGGATTCTTTGGGCCTCTTAAGACCTGAGGAGCTCTAGCCTTCTAAAAAAATGTTTGAAAAAATCAAAAAATAGGAGAAAGGAAAAAAAAATTGAAAAAAATTTTAAACTCATCTTTATTGGGGTGGGGGTTTGGAGCATGTGTAAAAATAAATCAAAATGGGGGCATAGCAAAGAAAATGGGATTCGTGTGGGTCCTTCTAACAGGTTTAACTGTCTCCAACGCAAATAAGGAGAGGAAGAGAGAAGTAAACTAAATCCTAAAAGGACTTTGGAAACTGTTGGGTTTCATTGATGAGTTTTATCATCCGTTACCTGTTAATATATATTGATATTGTATGGGGGAATGAAGGTTATCCAGTGCACAACATGTTCAGTCACATAAATTCATCCGAATGCCTGCAATGCGACTGACATCTCTGAGGAGTGGGCTCTAAGCGATGACAAACAAGAAGAAAAAATAACAAATCCACCTACGTGTTGTTCTTGCCTCAACAGAACAGCCTATCACAGCATGGAATTCTCATGAAGCTCTCACACAATGGAAAGAGCATGTCCTGTTGAAGAACACTTTGATTTTGCATACGTACAGGGGAGGGAGGGAGGGATTGGGAGGGAAGAGATGGGGATGGTTAGGGGAAGAAGTTGCCAGATCAATAACTTTTTAACTCTTGTGAGATCATTTCCATTTCATTTGTAATTCTGCTTTTTTCAAACCTGTAAATTGAACAAGTTTGGAAACACTCACTCCTCACCAGGGGGCCCTGGATTGATGAGAGGAGCAGAGTAAGGTGAATCACTCTTGTGTAGGACATTCAAAATGAACACTAGAGCAAGCAAACGATACCAGCCCATTGCGCAAAACAAAGTGCATGTTTTTTTGTGTGAAACTCTATCTCCTGTGTCTTTGTGATTCAATCCATTAGGATTGTTTGTAAGTTTATCAAACTTGCATTCTTTCCCTGCACCTCTCCTTTTTAATCCAGGATTTTGTGGATTCTGCATGCTTTACTCAGCGCAGTGTCCGGGAGCTCTGATTATTGTCAAACCCCATAACAGACAGTGTTGGGGAGTTGGAAGGGATGGTAATGCAAGTTCTGGTTTTAGTTCGCTACAGACTGATTAAAAGCTTACTAATTGCTAATATCTCTTTTAAAAAAATGGGGCGTAAAACCAGCTTCTATTTTTAATGAAACAAGACTTCTATTCCTGAATGCTGTCAAACACCAGCCAGCAAGCAGCCAGATTGGACAAATCTTTGAGTTTCCTTCATTCTCATATCCTCACTGTTCACCTGCCCAGGGTATATTCCTTTGGATCTAAAGTTACTGTTAATTCTCTCCACAAGTCAACAGGTTCATTGAGATCCTTTAGAAATGGGCAGAAATGACCTTTCCCAGATCCTGCATGCATTATGAGAATAAAAGTCAAGGCAAGATTAATTGAGGAGAGGTCGGGTGACACCGGGGTTGCAAATTATGACAGCAAAACAAAGACCGAGGGAGAAGTTTCCACATCGTTTGAAGGCCTTGAGAAATACGACCTAGAGTAGCAAATGCTTATGGGAAAGGGGCTGGGATAGTCTGCTTGAAACTTAAAAGAAATAAGTACCGACAGCATTTTGTTTAGGGAAACTATTTCTCAAGAGCAATGACTTGCTCCTCTACCTCGCCCCTAGGAGATGGACCTGTCAGTGAACTTTATGAGAGATATTCTCTTGTAATCACAAAAGCATGTGATTGGTTCTGGCAAATATTCTAAGGAGGAATGTGATGCAAAACGCAAAAGATGTCAAACAAAACAGAAAGAGTGCAATCAGCTTCGCTATCCGCTTTCTGAATCAGTAAATGCGTCCCCATTTTGCAAGAGTGCTGAGTTGCTGGTAGTATTGAGATAGTATCAATCAGTGTGTGCACCCCACACATGCACAGTCTATTAGCTCTGCTTCTTCTTAAGTATTGGTTTCACTTTGCTACTCATCCTTCTCCATTGCAGCCAAGCCTCCCTGAGGCAGCAGGCAAGCAGAGGGAAGGAGGTGTGAAACAAAAATATAGGCTTTGCATGAGTAATTACTTGCATCAGTGCATTTTTCTTGCTTGACCAGTTATCAATCAGTCAATAAATCTGAACTATTCCATGAGATTTTTAACAACATGGATTCTAATGCATGTTTCCAAAATTGGGGAAATGGTAATAGGCTGAAAGTGTAGCTCCAGAATATGACAGGAGGTGGTACAGAGCCCACATAGCATTCCCAGCCCCCATCCCCAGATCCCCAGTGCAATACTGCCCTCAGATGAGCATTTGCAAAAATTACAAGCCTTAAAATATCCAGTTGCGCTTACCTGTTGGTACAGCAGGAATGTGCACTCGCCAAATGTGTCTGTCAAAGGGGGATGACAGCAAAGTCCACTTTGATATCTGAGTGCTGTGTGTGAGTGTGCTGTCCTTAGGTCCACATACAGCAAGGGGTATCACCCTTCCTGAGCTGTCCAGCATCTTGTAAAATATCAGCACTATTCTCAGAATGTCTGAAACGGCAGGTAATACTGGGAAAACTTATGGGAACGCAGGACCCTGTAAACAGCAACATGACTTTTAATAATGAACACAGCATTTTTGTGTAAAAGTGTTTGCTGAGGCTATGCATTCTCCTTATTGTAAATACTTTAATGGTTCTCTTAGAATAAGATAATGATTTGAGTTTATAATTAAATAGTTCCAAAAACAGAGATTATAAATTTCTGGGAAATATATAAATATATAGATACATATATTTATGTATGAAGAATATTTATTAATATAAAACACCTTATAAGACACTACAGGGGCAAACAGTAATGTTACTGTTACCCGAGATATGAAAACGGGTAGAACAGGAAAAAGAGAATTACAAAATACACAAGTGTCGAATCTTAATGGAGGTGATCTCGTAAAGTTTTGACTGCATTCTATTCTCCAACTTCAGTTATAACATCTTTGCTCATTGTCATTCTGATCCACTTGGCTGCCGGATCTTGTCCTGACCTCCTTTCTTGTGTAATGTTTTTGTTGTTTACATTCTGCTATGTTCTCAAGTATAAGATTGGATGTTTATGTTCTTGTGTGGGGCTAAATGCAGGGAGGTAAGGACGGGCAATTGGTTGTCCCGTACAACGATCGTATCCTCTTTGCCAGGGGAGCAATTTCTTCAACAGAAGCTTCAACCATACTAGTACTTTTCAGCTCCCAGCCTTTGGTTTGGCCTGCTGCCAGAGACTGCCCAACAGGAATACAGACAAGGGTCACCATCTAATACCACTGGCCGGATTCACAGCTGTGAAAATTGTGGTTCAAATATTCCAGTGCTGTGGGAGCCAATAGAAATATGCTGATTACAATGCAAAAAAAGCAAGAGGGAAATGTATCTGTACCAGCAGCAGATTTAGTGGAGGCGGGTCCTGAAACCTACAATTAGAAATATTTTTTATACTTTTATCTCCTATTTTTGCGACAGAAGTTGAGCCATCACCAAATTCTCAATCACGTGAATGGTGCAAAACACTACCCAACTTACAATGTACTTTTGAAATTATAATGCAAACAAAATAACAGAAATATTTCAGAGTAAAGTATTTAAAATACTGGAAACCAATTGTGAAATAGTAATTTTGATAGCCATAGTTTCCCAGCAGTCTTATAAAATGTAAAGTTCTAACCCAGTCTTAAGCTGAAACTCTTTCATTGTTTTAACCTCAGGCTCTCCCTCTTTCTGCTTGGTGTTTTAATCCAGCTTCTTTTCAGTTTCTGCAAATGGGGAGGGAAATATATTTATATATTTAAATATATTTATTTTGCCATCATTTGAAAGATGTGCTCTTAAACCTGTTCCACAGTACAACCCCATTTCACAAACAGGAAATTGATTCAACGGCGCAACTATTATGACTTACTCCAATAATGTAAACCAAATATTTAAACCATCCATCCAGATACCAGCACAATGGCAACAAAAAGAAACTTTACACAAAAAAACTTTTAATGGTATCTTTTTCGAGGAAGTCGTCAGCCCAATGGACATATGCTTATATTCCCAGTGTTAAATATAATTTTGGACAGTGATTTAGTTTGTCAGAGATCGATAAACATTATCCTCAGTCTTTATTTTGACGTACATTTTATTGTGTTATTTTGCCAGTATTTTCTGAATGTTACTGTATGGATGCAATTAGACTTGCAACAACTTCCTACCTGGTGTATGGGTTATTTGGCAAGATGTAATATTTATTATAATGAATTTTGCTTATGAGAGGTATGTGTTTTGTTGAGCAGGGTTTTGCCAGACAGAAGATGCTTTAGCCTACTTAATTTCTCTATTTGGCACATCTACTCAAGAAACACACACAAAATTTTCTATCTCTTTTGTGAATTAAAGACATCACATGAATCATTCTCACTGACAGTACAACTCAGCTCTGATCCCATTTTTAGGACCCAAACATTATTAGATAAAGTTTAATATCCATCTTAAGAGTTTAATAATTCTTTTCTTGTTTGGGAATTATTTTATATTTCTCCCCCTCTCCCGTCTGTTGAAATATCTTTCTAAGCAATGAAAAGATGGACCTCATATCGCTGTTTTGTGAGGGTCATGCAGGTGCAATAAGATAGGGTTTTGATTTTTATTTCCCTGCTCTCCTGAATAAGGAAGAAACCTACCATCTGCTCAATATGGGAGAGTTCGAAATGCAAATAGCAGCACCACTCAAACTCTATCATTCAGCATTATGTCACTGCTCAATCCATCATTCCGAACTGAATCAAATAGCAACTCATCTGGTCTCGGCCTAGACATTGTTTGGAGCTAGAGTTGTCCCTCAGTCCTCAAACAGGGATTGGGGAGGGATGCTCGCGATTACTATTCTATTGGAACACACTATATTTGTATGGATATTGGAAAACAACAGGATCAGGATTATATCCATAGTTTAATAGCCTCGCAAGATGCATTATCACGGCTGAGACTGTTATGGGTACTTTTACAGTCTGGTGTTCATACCCTGAGAAAAATTGGCACATTCAGAAGTAAAGGGGAGGCAACTGGGGGTGAGGTCATCTACTTTATTCTAGTGATCCCCTCAGCAATCTTGCCAAGGCTCGTACCACTTTGAAATTTCTAAGTGCATGTTGGAGTGAGGAATTTTGCATACAAGTGAAAATTGTAGTCAGTATACCTGTGAGATTCCAGTACTCAGAATCCAGCCCAGAATCTCCAGAGCTTCCTCATTCTCATAAATTATCCCTTCCATCAATTCAAGCTTATACCATCATGTAATTCTACAATCCACCCTCTCTTTTCAAATTCTGCATAACAATCTTCCTGAGAAAAAAATCTCATATTGAAAAATACCGTGAATGTAAAAAGTTCTTTGTGAACCATTTACTGCAGCTTTTGGGAAGAACCTTCTAAGCTTCTTAAAAAGGAAGCAAATTATACAATTTGAAGATTTTAACAGGCAAATGTAATTCAGTGTCATTGAAAGCTTGCCTGTATTTTCAGAAAATGTGGAGTCCAGAAGTTTGAGCTGTTAGATGCTCAGAGTGGACTGAACTCCTAGTTATTGTAGTCACAGACCTTTATGTTTGTCGGTTTATTTCTTGTTAGCATGTGGGAGGATGCAGCATTTATTGAACACTGTGACACCCTTGTTTTGAAGAAGGGAGAGGCAATTGGGGAAATATTTGAGGAAACTGAATCTCTGTAGCTGTGGACGGAAAAGAATCAAAACGCATTGTATTTGTTTTGGTGGCAACACCATGTAGCTTCAGAAGCTGTAGGCCCAGAATTTCCTCAGAACTGTGCTCAATCTGCCCAGCTTACAGAGCTTCTGCTGCACTAGCAGCAAAGCCCCAAGAACAGAGCCCGAGAATTTGGAAGAAATTCCCTGTATTAGCTTCTGCAGTATGCCGTCTGCAATGATTCCTTTCTAACATATGGGTTTCAAATGACTGTGAAGAAATCAAACCATTAATTGAACTAGCAGACAATGAAGTAGTGGCGTTATAGGTCTGACCATTTACATGTCTCTTCATGAGGAAAAATACAGCCATAGTTTCTCAGTTGGCTTTGGTCCTCCATCGGTAACAAAGCCTCCCTTGGAGCATCACTGGTGTAGTAGTTATGTTACTGGACTGGTAATCCAAAGCTTGGTCAAATGGCCCAGCAAACATGAGTTCAGATCCCATCAGTGCAGTTGGAGAAGAAGAATTCAGTTTAAAAAATGGTTAAAGGAAATCTATCAGATTGGCATAAGCTCCAACTGGTTTATTGTTTTTTAGGAAAATAAACCTGCCATCTTTTTACTGCCTGTGACTCCAGTCCCACACCAACATAATTGCCTCTGAGGTGGCCTAACAAGCCACTCAGTTCTATTGAACAACCAGTGGTTCAAGAAGTACCACATTTCAAGACACTTAAAGATGGGCACTAAATGCCCACCTTCCCATGAATGCCTACATAAATAATTTATGTACCTGCAAAGGAGGACGTGGTGGGAAAGCGTGGCTCACTCCTGACATCAGTTTGACATATCTAAGAAATCCACAGCCTGGACTGTTTTGCTCTCCTGACTGGAATTACAAGCATTATATCTACCCTACAAGAGGGGAGTGAACTCAACCAATGCCAGATAACAGGCAGAATTTCACAGAATCATAGAATCCATACAGCGCAAAAGGAGACCATTTGGCCCATTGAGTCTAAACCGACTACAAAGCCACTCAGGTCCTATCCCTGTAACCCCACCTATTTACCCTGCTAGTTCCCCTGACACTAAGGGGCAATTTAGCAGGGCCAATTCACCTAACCCGCACATCTTTGGAGTGTGGGAGGAAACCGGAGCACCTGGAGGAAACCCGCACAGACACAGGGCCTTGCTCAAATGGGATTTTACGGCCTCACTCAAACTAAAACTGTAAAATCCCCGCTGACATCAATGAACTTTCCATGGTCTTCCCCTTGTCCATTCCCATTCCTGTGGCAGGCAGCACGGTAAAATTCTGGCCTATGTGTCAGATCTGTTATCTTAGTGTGTGTGTTTCTGTCCATGATCAAATTATCTTAATTTAGACACTTTAACAATCATTTCTAAACCAATCACAAATATCACTTTGCTAAAATATTTACCTCTACTGCTTATTTCGAGATAGTACATGATAGGTTAAATGGTTAGTTAGTCAAGATAACATAAGATTAAAGATTCATAACTCCAGCACAGCTGACCGTCACAAACTGCTTTAGCTCTTCTTCTCTGATTGTCTTTTTGAAGACCTTACATTGTTTTCCCTTTTTTCAAATCCCTTTTGTATTCACTTCCAAACTTATCCAGTTTCCCACAACCTCATGTTCCTTCACTATCTCTTCCAGTCTCTATTCTGTTCCTATATGAACACTGGCATACTCCACCCTACTACTATGACATTGCCATGGACTAAGTTGAATGTAGTGATCAAACTACTATAGATGTAATACTGAAGCTAATTACTACCCTCCAACAGTTAAAATCCTCTCTTTGGAAGGTACCCAGTGCCTTAGCCATCATCGATGATAATTACAGACATGCACTAACTCACAGCCTGAGGAGCACAATGCGACATGGAAAATATTTTTAAAGATAGCAAAGGGACATTAACTTCAGATATAACTTGGAAATAATTTTAAATCATTTTCATTTGGAAGTTATTTAAGACGTAAACACAAGTTGCTGATCAGCATTACATAGAAAATAGATGCAGGAGTAGGCCATTCGAGCCTGCACCTCCATTCAGTATGATCATGACAGATTGTGCGCTCCAGCTCCATTTTCCAATCTGCTCCCTATATTCCTTGATTCCCTGAGAGATCAAATATTTTTCTATCTCAGCCTTAAATATATTCAACAGTGGAGCACTCACAATGCTCTGGGATAGAGAATTCCAAAGATTTGCAACCTCGTGTGAAGAAATTTCTCCTCATATCCTTATCCTAAAACTGTGTTCCTTTGTTCTAGATTCCCCAGCCAGGAGAATCAACGCTTGAGTATCTACCCATCAAACCACCCCCCCACCCTTAATCTTCAGAGTATATACTCAGCCTCTCATCATAAAACAACTCTCTAATTCCAGGATTAATCTAGTGAACATTCACTGTACTGCTTTCAATGCGAGTATATCCTTTCTTAAATATTGAGACCAAGATTAGTCTCGCCAAAGCCTGTACAATTGTAGCAAGACTTTCTTATTCTTGTATTCCAGTCCCCTTGCAATAAATGCCAACATCCATTTTTCTTTCCTAATTATTTGCTATACTTACATGCTAACTTCTTGTGTTCCTTATACAAGTATAGCCAAGTATCTCTGAACATTAACACTTACATGTTTCATACCTTTTTAAAAACATTTTGCTTTACTATTCTAATGACTAAATTGAAAAAATGTACTCTACCCCATGCCATAATCCATTTGCCACATTGTTCCCCACTCACTTAACCTGCCTATATCTCTTTACAGCCTCTTAGTGTCTTCCTCACAGCCTGAATTCCCAGCTACTTTTGTATTATCCGTAAACTTACTCTCTTGTCTTTTCATGTAAGTCATTAATATAGATTGTAAATAGCTGAGGTCCAGCACTGGTTGATTAGTCGCATCCTGATGACTTGAAAGTGCCCCATTTATTCCTATTCTCTGCTTCCTGTCCATTAACCTATCTTCTATCCATATATCACTCACAACTCCATGACCCTTTATCTTGTCTATTAACCTTTTGTGTGGCATCTTATCAAATTTCTTTTGGAAATCTAAGTCTACTGATTGCCCTTTATCTACCCTATTAGTTACTTACTCAAAAATCTCCAATAAATTTGTCAAACAGAATTTTCCTTTTGTAAAATCATGTTCACTTGTATTAATCATGCTATACTTTTCTAAGTGGATTTCTAAGACATCCCTAATAACATATTTCAGCACTTTCCCAATGACTGTTATCAGGCTAACTGACCTGAATCCCTGTTTTCCCTCTCCCTCCTTTTTTGAATAGAGGTGTTACATTTGTTAACTTCTAATCTGCTGGGACTGTTTGGAACCAAGGGAATTCTGGAAAACCATAACCAACACATCTGTTATCTCTGCAACTATCTCATTCAGAACCCTAAGATGTAGACTATCAGGTTCTAGGGATTTATCAAGTCTTATTCCTTTGACTTTCTCCAGTACTACTTCTCTGCTGATATTAATTACCTTAATCTCCTCACTCTTATTAGCTGCAGGTTATCGTCCACTCCTGGTATGTAACCTGTGTCTTCAATTATGAGGACAGATGCAAAATATTTGTTCAATGTCTCTGCCGTTTTTCCTTTAATATGAACAGAGGAAATAGTAAACTTATAAAGACGCATTGTTTTGTTTTAACAAGTCCAAGTGAATTGTAATTATTGAGAAGAAGTTTTTAAAAGCTAGAAAATCAGGGACAATTGGAATGGACGCTATAAACAGATGTGTAAATTACAAAACCATCAGGTTATCGAAACTGTTTGAAATCTTCTTGATTTTTTTCCCTCTGGTTGATTTCAGTCACAAATATGTTTCCCTAACCTCAGTTTTCTCAAAGAAAAATCTCCTATACTCTTCATAATTCCCTCTGCTGACTGCCAGCTGAACTGCCTTAATGTAGCTTCATATTAATCAATGGTAGGTAAATGAGAAGCCAAAAGAGACTAGTCAAATCATCCTCCCAACTTCATTCATCTCCTTCTCTCTGGAGATTATCTTCTCCCCAACCTCTGTCCAGTGAACTGTCAACTACACCCGCACGTAGCAACAAATGTCATGACCAGCAATGCAATCTAAAGAAACGTAACTTGTGCCAATAAAGAGGGGAGAGTAGGCTTGCTGGTTGTAAAGATATTTGTAGAAGAGTTTCTGAAGAAGTCCCAGGTCTTGTTCTTGTTTTTTATTAATCCACAGAGCTCCTCTGGCCCTTTCCTGATCTTTCGATAGAGATATGTTTCAAGATGTAATTTTCTTTTGCAAACATTTCCTCAGTTCAGATTAATGTCATACATAACTTTCTGCAAACTATTAGGAGTAAATGTTAAATGATTTTGCTGAGTCTCACTCAAGTTCCTTGTGGCCTGAGTCTACAGCCCAGAAACAGTCAGAATTTAGCCCAGTCACGTTACACCTGTCTGCTGAGTGCTTGATGTGTAAGTGGGAATGTATCCTGTTGTGACCCTCCTCAACTCACAGAAAGCAAGCAGGAATTAAACTTACATACAAGGCAGTTAATGCTGATCAATTGGAACCTTCCTGTCCATTGTTGAATGGATGATGCAGCTTAAGAAAATGTTCCAGATTAAATTGTACCCTTGGTTAAAGGAAGCACAATGTGTTTGTGTCAAACTTCTAAAACGTCACAATCATCTTGTTGAGGATTTACAAGGGGAGTGAATGCAATAATTTAGAGCTGTGAAAGTCAACTCAAGTAATGATATATTTAAATTAATGTTTATGATATTTTACACAAACTTAAATCACTTTACAGACCTCATCACCGGCTGACACTTAACCACGATCAACAAATGACGTCATGTGAACCCGACAGCACTCAAACTGTAGCAAAACTGATGCAAGGGCAAATTTCAAATTAGTCCCTTTTCTAAGTCAAAGAATGAAATAAACTGGGTGGAGTGTTCGTGTTAAGGCAGATTGACTTTCTGTCCTGGTTTCATGTTGTAGGGTTTTTTTTAAATAACTGTTTAATTGACCAAAACTTGATGATTGAAAAAACGTTTTTGTAAAGAGTAATGTAAGACAGTAATTGTCAGGTGGTTAATAGGTAGCTGCATCTCTGAAGAACATTATAAATAAAACCTTTCCAAAGACTGGAACATGTAATTGGCATTGGGAAAAGAGGGGGAGTTTCAAAAATGCATCTTTTGTGTTTTGGTAATATTTACACTAGTCCCTGTCTGTCACCTCTCTGCTTAACCCATACACTGTTAAAGAAGGAATGGGAAACATGTATTAGTAGGATAAAAAGGCAGCCTTTGTAACGCTATGCCTGATGTATTGAAGGACTCTTTCAAAAACAAGCCTAGGAATGACTGATGATGTTAATACTGACCAAGCACATAATGTGTTCATGTGACATTCCTCTATAATAATGGTGGTGTTAACTTGTTTAAAATGTCATATGAGTGTGTTAAGTGTTTGCTGGTGTCACAAATCATTTCTAGATTTATATATAGAAGTTATTTTATTCCATGTTAATATATCATACCTCAGGCATCAAATTTTAGACTGGCTGCCTGTGAATGAAAAATAAGCAATAGTTTTTTGTCTGAGTATCTCAGTGGCTTATATAAAACATAAATACTGTTTTTTTAAATGAATTGGAAATACTGATACAAATATGTCAAAAAGTCAAGTAACATTAGATACCTCAAAACTAGCATGTTAGAAATTATTTTATGGGACATGGGCATGGCTGGCAAGGCCAGCATTAATTGCCAGTCCCTAATTGTCCTTGAGCTTTTTTTTTAAGTGGGCAGTTTGCCCTCCAAAAAAAAATTCAAAAGACAATTAGAGATTTGCAATAAATGTTTGGCCTTGCTTGCAATGCCCACATCCCATGAAGCAATAAAAAAATTGCTGTTGAGATATCTATTCAATACTCTTGGAAATTACTGGGATACATAATACAGTCACTGAAATCTGTTTTAATGTTAGAGAAGAGGTTGTTGCAAGCCTAATATGCAAGTGTGGAATGTTTATATCCTCATGTGTTTGTATTGTGATAAAATGACGTCCCAGAATATTCTTTTTTTGAGTACCAGTGGACAAACATGTGCTGAACTAGAAGATCCTAAATGACCTGGTTTGTCACGAGGTGGTTCGACCAGTCCAAGTTTGTTGCATTTTGCCGTTGCTTCCCTGCACACATCCACTGTTGCAATTCTAACAACGTTAAAGGATTTTCATTCATGTTTCCTCCAACCTTTTCTATAAGTTGGTGACAAGATTTTATAAAGCGCTTCCCTTGACTTTCAATGCCATCCCTGCAATCATCCGATCATCTGCTATTGGCATCACTCACAACTTACGGCACCAGCAGTCTCCTTGGTGAAAGTGAACTTGATTCAGCTGAAGAAAGGAATTTGGGATGACTAAGATGCTGCTGCTGTAAAGAGGTGTGAATGTACTGAGGGTTTCTGTCTGTCAGACTCTTTTTTTATTCTCTCTCATTTCAAATATAAATTGTGTTAATGAAGATAATGTCTAACTATTGAAAGTTGTTGTTGCAGAAAATTGAATGACATTTGTGTAACTGGTTCAATAAGTCAGCAAGGTTCAGGATTGAACCATGGTTTAAGTGCAGGCTCCCTGCTTTGTGTATTCCCATTGATGCTTCACTAACTGTTACACTACTGAGTGGTAGCCTTATACACTAAACTATCTCTGCTACCCAAAATGCATTACTTCTCCTTTTCACTTTGTCAACTAAGTTACACAGTCAACAGTCATTCTGAAAATTTTTTCCATCTCTGGGATCACCATGTCAGTGTATCCCAGACTAAATGGCTGAAAGTCCCCTCTTTCTGCTTTGTGAAATGAAGTTTGCAGAAAGTCTGAACTCTTGTGCAGGTCTAAACTTCCTATTATATAATCATTGTGATCTCATTCAGAAATCATAATGGAGGCTGGAGTAACCTCTTCTGTTCAAGTTTCAGTTCAAGTGTTACATTTTAGGATTATCTTTTATATTTAATAACTTAACATGTTATCCAAAAATACAAGCAGATCCAACACCTTCAGGTTTAAGGCAATTCTATGACCCCCAGACATGACACTGAGCCAATTTCTGCCTATACTGTAATCTCCTCCCACAATCTGAATGACTTAGGTCAGTTAATATTGAACTGAAGCTGCCCATTCAGTGATTGATGTATGGTAAGATTCAGTAAAGAACTCAGCCTCATGGATTAGGATGGTACCAGCTTTAATACATTGCTGCACACTGTGTTAGCTGATTTCAATCAGGGTGGCAGCTGAGGTGTATTAGCTTTATTGCCCTTGGCTGGGAAAAGGTTCCATACCTGTTCACTAGGAGAATAACTGGCTTCTGAAGGTGAGGAGAGCGTGTGATGAATCCCACAGCTAGATTACCTACAGCGCTGCTTGGGTGAGGTGACCGAGTGTGAAAGCATCATCTAGGTTAAGAAGTAAGGTTACAAAAATTTCTCTGTAGTCTGTCTGGGTGCCATTCATCCGACAGAGAGACATAACTGGGGCCAATGCCATTATTTTTTCCTTGTTCTATATTTGAGGAGGATCACAGCTCATTAACTTGCTGCTATGATCTTGTGCTGTAACCAAAACCATATTAAAATTAGATTTAATAGGAGTCCTGATTGGATGCTGAGTAAATGCCCTGCCTGTATTCCTTAGTTGACCCAAGCAGTGAGCAGTGTGATAGGTGTGAAATCATTGACCCCCCCCCCCCCTCCCCCCACCTTACCTTGGTGAAAGGCAGGGAAAATAAATTGGATGGGGTTCCATCATTGGCAGTTAGTCAGACTGTGCATGTGTTGATGTCAAGTGAAGACTGGGCTCAAGATGAGCTGTGGGTGGCTCATCTATTCACACTCACTGATGACATGATTGTGAAGACTAATCATTTGATCCAACCACTGGAAAGCTGCCTGTGTGAATGGAGCCAAACTCCAGAATAAGTCAATACCTGCAGGACAGGAAGAGAGAACTTTGAGGAGTGAGGAATGGGATGTAATTTGGTGCAAAGGGCTATAAACTGCTCAGTATTCAGTGTTATCAGTTACTGAATGAATACTCTGTATGATTAGGAAGAAAATGTCTGTGGGTGAAATTCTGTCCTGAACTTTTTACTGAAGGTCAGACTAAATCTCTGGTTTCTAGGACAAAGTAAATGGTGTTTTTTTATCTGCCCCCCCCCCCCCCCCCCATCCAGTTACTATCAATAGCTCTGCCTACCTCTCTTCCTATTTATCTCGATGTTCCATGTCCCTGCTCCACCCTCTGCAGTGCAGACAAGCTTCTCAGGAAATGGTATTGTTTAACAGAAGATGGTATTCCCTTCCCTAGCTTACAGAGCAGTTTGTCTTACTGTAATGTGTACGTGTTCAGTGGTGATATTGTTGAAATTGAATTCTGATGTTCATTCAGTCTTGTGAAAATTCTTGGAGAAGCACAAGCCATATGCTTAGTCATCATAAACTGATTCTAAATGTCAAAGTTATGTAAAAGAAAGTCAGTCATTTCATGGTGGTTTTTCTAACTTTGATAATCTGGCCTCTCCCCCAAGACTGGAAATGTTCTAGACAGTCTCCAATACAGAAAAAGCTTCCTTCGTTAGCAAAGTTGCCACTGCCCTCTCAGATTATTTCCATATAGCAAGTACTTGAGCTGTGATGCTATGAGGCTGAACCTGAACAACAGTCTGTGCTCCAGACACGGTTGATCAGTTATTCACCTAGTAATGATTTATCTTGAACTTTGGATTCGGATAATCTGCCCATTGTTAAATTGATATGCTCATTGCTGTCTATAAATAATGGAAACTGCTTTTGGTTAATGAAATACACCCTGTTTGATAAGATGACAGAGTTTGGCAACTTGCCTTTGTGATGTGATTTGGGTCCTTGCAGCTAAATTAGGCTGATAATGGATTAATAGTCACCAGGAATCTAGGAGTAAATCTCTGGAGTTTCCAGAGCTGGAAGAGGTGGGCACATTCCTTCATGGCAACATTCTCCTATTTTCTCCTATTTTCCTGCAAGCAACAAAATTGAAGAAGGAATTATGTTCTTTCAGTTCCTCCTGGAACAGAGTTTGAAAAACTGCTGAAATGATGTACTATGTAAAACAAACAGCAAGAAGGGACAGTGTATGATGAAAAATGTGTGTCTTTTAATAGTGTTTATATATTCCAGGAGGCTAGGAAAGGAAATACTGTCTTGTTAAATTTATAACAACAACCATCTATCAAGTTGAATTCCAACATGACGGATCCTATCCAGGCACAGCCTGTTGATGTGAAACCGTAGGAACAAACAGCAGTTAGATTGATCTGGCTACCAACTGTTGTATCAGTGTGTTGAATATGTCGACGTAAAGAGCAAGGGAGTGATATTGCCGCTTGGACCCTGCAGACTGGTGAGATTGTCTCCAGTAGAGTCCATCCAGAATCCTCCTTAACCAGTTAAAATGTGGTTGCATTAAGAGCAAAGCATCCACATTTTGCAAGTCGCTGGCTTTTCAGTAATGTCCAGGGCAACTGTCAACATATTTCAGTTCTCTACTTTATTTGATTGTCAGTGTACATTTTAAATGCTGCCATTTACTATTTGAATGCTTATTTGCTTTTTCACCTTCCCTCCAATGCAAGATGCAAATATTTACCGTATAATCCCATCTATAAGTGACAACTTCATGCACATTTGTGATGCCTTTAAACATATAGAGAGCAACCTTTTTGTAGCCAAAATGTTTTTTTTTAATAAGGCGAGTGTTACTTATAAGTAGATTTTATGGAAATAACTTCAGCCCGCCATCCCATTGAAGTTAAACTGGATTTACTGATAATTACAGGGCATCCCAGGTGGCACAATCATAAACCTGCTCTAACAGAGACCGGTCTAATGAAGAAATAATGTGGCAGTTGGAGACCTATTGCCGGATTCTCAGTGATGTAGAATGGAACTTGTTGTACCCTTTGTTTGCTGGAAGTTTAGAGTTCTTTCCAGTCACTTGTTATGTGCATGTTTCTTTAACAGATCAGTATTACTTCAGTGATTAACAACCCACAGAAACAAAATCTGGGAAACATCCTGTGGACTATGCAATTCCATAAACTGCCATTCCTCCCCTCTGGTATTTATCCAACAGTATTTGCTTGTTTTGAAGCAGAGGTTACAAGGTTCGTGACTCTGCAAATGAAAGAGACGACCTTGGAATAGTGGTGTCTGTATTCTGCATGGTGTGTAGTAGCATGGCTCTGGCACTGCCCTCCCTCTTTGCTGTTTCCTCTTACCAATCTTTATGTTGCTTACAGTCTGCAGCCAGGCACATCCTGAAGCCACTAAAGCTTGCTCTCTGATCTCTCAATAGGAATGCTGGTCAGTGGTGAATGAATGTAGGAGTACTGGTATGCTCCCTGTCTGCCACTGGCATATTAAGCACATATCTCAAATGACAGCTGATTGGGTGAAACTTTAAATTGAACAAGATTATTAGATAACCACCATAACCAGCAGCATTGCAAGAATTTTACTGTCCAGTTCCTGTTAGAATAAAGTTATGCCAGATGACAAACTCAACTATATTTTCAGCATGTGCCTCTCAACATTTAAATTAACTCTAGGTAATTTTTAAAAAAGTATTGCTTAGATAGTTCTGAAATCTTGCATTATTCTTTGTGTGACGTCAGAAACCACAGTTACTGTTACTGCTGCACCAAGGGTTGCTTTTCTCTGAAGTCAGGGTGGCTCCTGGCTCCCCTTCAAGATAACATTGAGTAAACGTGTCCCAGTCCATAATCTCATTCTTCCAACATGCCATTATTTGACAACACAGACTATTCCTCCTTGGGATTTCTTATAGTAACAGTGTACCCATCAGCCATTTTAAAATTGACACCACCAAGTGCTTAGTTCCTCTGTTGGTGAATGCTGGGTTATTGGATCAGAAAGATCCCAGATTGTGTCCTTGGCTCTGTGCTGAGTTAGCCCAGCACTACAGTTTAAATAGACACTAGGGAGAGAGGTTTTAAAAGATTTTGCTCCTGTTCCTAATCAAGTACCGCTCTTGGATAGGGACAGAGGCTGTGTCTGGCAGTGAGTGATTGCCTTCATAGCAGAATGCTGAATTTATTATCTCAATTGACACACTTTGGATGGCAAGTAGGATCCCAGAAATGATCCAGCACATTCCAGAAAGGTGCGGAGAAAAGTGCTCTCCATCTATATCCCAGCTTCATTTTAGTTCTGGACGGAGTTAAAGGGGGTAATGCCCAAGCAAGAAACATTGTGCCAATCTGCTGATTCCAAATTGACAGTTTCCCTTCATTTTTATTCCATTCTATTTTGCTCTTTAAATATTTTTCAGCCACTTATTATTTAAGATCCATATAGTTTGAGATATTTGTGTACTGATGTTGATTTGAAACTACATTAGAGTTATTTTCTTAGTATATCTTAAACTCAATGTCTTGGGTATAAATATATAAAAATGCTTGATATTTAATATTGAAACAGAAAATACATGTCTTCTTGATCAGGGCTCAATAACATTTCCCATTTAAACAGCTTCAGCTTTTCCTTGAATTCATGGTCATGTACGCACATGTGATAATTATTAATAAAAGGAAAGATTATGGGATTATGAAGTGCAGAATTGTATTCAGACTGAGAATTTATCAAGTTTGGGAACGTTTGTCTTGGGTGGTAGCAAATCCACTGCCCAGAGTACTCTCCAATGTTCTGTTCCCGACTGACAAGGTGTAAGACTGGCTAGCAATTCACTCTTACCTGATCAGTGCTACTTCCAAAATCCAGTTTCAGCTATGCTGCCCCCATGGAGCAGAATTGTAACAGCTACTTGCAGTGAGAGAAAGGGCTCAGCATAAACTTTTGGACTTATCAGAGGGAGGGAGAACTGATGCAAAAAAAAAACCCCTCTATGTTACAGTTTTACGTTGCTTTCCTCTTTACAAAAAAAAGAACATTTTCACTGTTCTTGGATTTGGTGATTTTTTTTACATATTAGGTATGTAGAGGAACTATCCCAGAGGCTGGCAGGAAATGTACAGGAAGTTAGCAAAAGGAATTGCATTGTCAGGAAAAGCCTGGTCCCAGTGAAGGAAATGAGACTTGATTCCCTTTCCTGCCTGAACTCTTGGGAAAAGATGATTACAAATTGCACAAAGCATCAGAGCAACTTTTCTATCGTTCCTTGCAGAGCTAACCATGTCATAAGATTTCCTTCCTCGCTATTCTCCTTGTTATTTAAAAAAAAGGATAATGTGAGATTTTGGCACCAATGATCCCAAATTCAACCGGTGCTAATATCCTCACAGAATCATACAGTGCAGAAGAGGCCCTTTGGCCCATCGCATCTGCATCGACATGTGAGAACCATCTGATCTCCCACCTAATCCCATTTACCAGCACTTGGCCCATAGCCCTGAATATGATGATATGCCAAGTGCTCATCCAGGTACTTTTTAAAAGATGTGAGGCGTCCCGCCCCCACCACCCTCCCAGGCAGTGCATTCCAGACCGTCACCACTCCTCTAAACCTCCTGCCCCTCACCTTGAACCTATGTTCCTTCGTGAGTGACCCTTCAACTAAGGGGATCCACCTTCTCCATGCCCCTCATAATCTTGTACACCTCGATCTTATCTGTATTTGCCTAATTGCCTTGGAAAGTTACAGAAAATCAACATAGCCAGTGTTACAAACACTGGACAGTATTTCATGGCCCTTCCTCCTGGTAGGATTTTTCAGTCACGCCAAAGTTAATGGAATTTTGAACGGCTTGTCGCATTTCCAGCCCCGCCTCCATTGCAACAGGGCTGTAAAATTCTGCCCCATTAAGTGCTTTAGACATTAAAGCTGCTTTTCTGCACTCAGATTTACACCCTAAGTAGTAAATACCTTACCTGATATGGTGTGAAGCTACCTTCCAGTGTCCATTAACTAAGCACAGCTGGGACAAGTGCATCTGAACTGAGGGAAAATCAGAGGGTGTCTGATCACCACCAAGGATTTTAGCTACAGACCCAAATATTGGGGTAGGGGAGGAATGGGTCCAGCTGTGATGTTCCTGATACTGTCTAGTTTCAAACATAAATTCACATGAAGGCTGGATTTGACAGTCTCAGCCTCCACTAGCAGTCAATTGGTAACCCCATTTAGAGGTGTTACAGGATGGTAGCTACGGAGAATGGAAAATCATCACCTTGTGAAGTTAGTGCTGGGGCACACAGTTGGAGTAGAGTAGAAGGGTTTTTATTTGGTATCTGAGAGTTTCCTGAGAATTCTTGATCCTGACACTGAAGCTTATAAAGGATAGTATTCAATTCAAAGGACAAAATATTTCTCACTTTCATAAGCACAAAATTTATAACCACAAAAATAGGTCTTTAGGTGAGCTACTAGTTGCTAGGGTGTGTAGAATTGTTTCCCCCAGAGCCAGACAGTTTGGGACAGGAGTAAACTGGGTAAAATCAGTTAAAGCCAAATCCGACAGGCAAAAGGGAGGCATTCCTTAAATATTTCAATGCTGATGATGTTCTGGGAGAAAGGATTAATTTGTGAGGCCGGAAGGGTAAGAGGTTCTTTATTCAGATGACATGCTAATATTATTCAAAATATAACTGGGCCACTTTAATAGTTCCCTCTTCATCATCTCTTTCTCCTCACTCTATCTCCTGTTGCCAAACATCATTTACAAATCAGTCCAATCTAGGCTACGCGCCATCTCAATAATCTGTATTCATACTCCCAACACTAGATGGAGTTGTGATTGACATGGAAAAAAAGACAGCTAATATCAGTTTTATGTTTGATTTCTCCCCTTTATCAACTTATCATTCTTTTGGGAATTCTGGTTATTGAATCTAGCTTAGAAGTGATAAGATATTACTGTGTAACATTTGAAAAACTCATTCTATGTTTGATTTTTGCCCCCGATTGCACCAAGCACCTGAGGGAATGGAGTAGAGACCTATCCTGGTCTCCTCTACACATACAGCTCTGCAAGTGGGCACTTGGGAAATTTCACTCCATATACCTGATTCCTTCTGGAAAAGACTGTGACAGGTAGCACTGCTCACTGTTACTTACTTAATAGTCTGGGGTGTTTCACTATTCACTTAGGATGGCCACTATCAAATAGTTAGTAGAAAAATGTAAAGGAGGATTTGCGAGAATGGACATGCCCTGCTCAAAAATGTATTTTTTAATCCTTTGTAGATAGAAGCCACAAATCAAGGTTTCTAAAAGTAGCCACTGTTTAAAATAGAATTAGAAATTCAGCTTTGCTTGGGGTCTTCAAATTAAAAATTCCTGACTATAAATCTCTGTATGTTTGTGATTGTCAAATTAGTGCAAAAACCTCTGTAATACAGGAGTATTTGGGTGGAAATAATTCTTTTACATGGTTTTTTTCTGCAGACTCAGTCCATTGCATATTAAATTCAGAATTGAATCATAGAATCCCTATAGTGCAGAAGAGGCCATTTGGCCCATCGAGTCTGCCCTGACTCTCTGACAGAGTATCTTCCCCCTGCCCTATATCTGTAACCCATGGCTAATCCCATCTAATTTAGACATCTTGGGATACTGAGGGGCAATTTATCATGGCCAATCAGACTAACCTGCACATCTTTGAAGTGTGAGAAGAAACCACAGCACTTGGAGCAAATCCACGCAGACACAGGGGGAATGTGCAAACTCCACAGACAATGACCTAAGGCCCCTGGAGCCCTGAGAATACCTGAAACCTATTTCATTTCCACAAAACTTAACAGCCACAAGGGGAAGTGCCCTTCCTAAATTCCTCTGCTGTCAGGTTGGATTAGTTTTTAATGGACTCCATGAGATTGAAATGAACCAGCAGTGTTCTGACAGATATGACACCCCCACATAACTTTTCTCATACTCAGTGTCCACTGTCCCACACTGTGGAGCACTCCCATACATCTGGCCATAACTGAGGAGTACAGTATTACAATGTTATTGTGTCCCGACTCCATAGACTTTTCCCAATGCTTTGCACAATGCTAATTTATCTCTAATAAAGCAACTACTTCCAGAATTATAGGCATCAATGGAAATGAGGGATTAAAAATAAACTACTTTGAAAGCAGGTTTGCATGATAATGCCCAAGTAAGGAGGGACCTGATATGTCCATAACTGTTTGAAAAAGCCATCCCTATACAGTGTTTGCTAAATGTTGCTCAGATGTTTTGTGCTTCAGTCTCTGTCCATATGTAAATTCTTATTAAATATGGTGTTGATTGCCTTTCAGCCAATCATTTGTCAGTATTCAGGTGAGCTGTTACAATTGGTCTGTGAGGAACTCTAGGTAATTCTTTAAATTGGGAGGCTGAATAATTACCCAAGTAGGTGATGACATTGAAGATCCATTCAAGTAAACCTATTTCCAACAGTGAAGGCCATCAGGCTTCTTGGTTACAGGTTAGTGTCCATCACATTCATTGTTGCCACAGAACAGGATATTGGAGGAGGGAAGCGAAGCCAAGCATAAAATACAGCGTTTGAACTTTAACCTTTGCACTTGCCAAAATGTCATCCAAAGTTTTTATTATTTTTGGGAAAAAATAAATAATAAAAGGAAAATGGTTAAACTTAAAAATGTTCACATATTTCCCCCCTGCCCAAGAGAAAAGGTTTGTAGAAATATATAATGTGCCCTTGTTCGCCCACCACTGACCAGAAATTGGCTTTTGTCCCAACTTGGGTTTAGTACAGAAAAAGTAGGCCTCAAATGTATGAAATATACCAAACATTTAATTTAGTGTTCTTTTTTCAATTGTTCTATTTCATTCAGAAGACTATAATAGACTAAGTTTTGAAATTATTTAAAAAGAGCATTTAAAAAAATGCATGAGATTTTTAAAATGCATTTTAAGCTTCTTTCATTTTCTCCACTCAATATTGGAAGTGCGCCCCCTGGAGGCTTTGGGCTCACTTTTATCAGGGGGCCTTTGGTGCTCCTCTCCACTATCCCACTCAGTGCACCTTCAATTGATTGCGGAACGTGCAGACATAACATACAGTAGGAGCCGTGGATTAACAAGAGTACTAAAAGTTTAAAAAACTGCATGTGCAATGTGCATGCCACTATATGGGTAAATGTCATCTTCAGGATTCTAGATGTTTTTAGGGCAGTGTGTTCTTTCCTCTATTTTTAACAAATTTGGTAAATTAATGGAAGTTTGTTTGAGATATTTATATACATGCTGTTATCGAGATGGTCGAATCCTTCACCAGATATACCTGAGTAACAAAGTCTAACAAACAGTGACAGGATAAAGCTGCCTGATAATGTAATACTTTGGCTTTGGACTATCAGTGCTGTTTCTACCAGTGCATTTTGTAATCCCAAACAGAACCTTCCTTACCAAACCTGAATAAATCAGAGAGTATGCACATGTGAACTGTCTGCAATGGGTGTAATTATTTAATTAACCTTCCCTCTCTTCCCATCCTAATTTTCTGCCTTCCCGCCCTCTCTATATGGTGTCAGTGATTGCACTCTGCTACTCTAGATCTGTTGAGTGTACTGCTTTGATCCTCCAGACAATTGAGTGGTACTATAGGTAGCATCACTTTGACTCCAAATTCACCGTCCTACAGATTAGGAAATTAGTTGTCCTGCGTATTAGTCATTTACCCCATCTTCTGACTCACGTCCACTGCCTGTAAAACCCAGCCCAGTCTGTAACGTCAACTTAATTCAGGCGAAATAAAAAAAGTGCTAGAGAAGTGTCCCTCTGAAGAGAGAAATCAAATTTACGTTTCAGGTCAGTGATCCTTCAGCCAGCTTTGGGAACATGGTCGTCAAAAACAGCTTTGCTTCCAGTGAATATAACCCTCGTCTTTACATTCCAACTAACGAAATAGGAGCAATAGGCCACTCAGCCCTTGGAGCCTGCTCCACCATTCATTAAAATCATGGTTGATCTGTTAGCCAGCGATCTAATTTCACATCCCTATTTACCTCTGATAATCATTGATTCCTTTGTCTAACTACCTCTACCTTAAAATAGTGATCCTCATCTCCACTGCCTCCTGAGGCACAGTTCCAAAGGTGGACAACTCTCTGAAAGAAACACATTCTCATCTCTGTCTTATAAGGGTGATCTCTAAAACAGTGCCGCTTAGTTCTGGTCTCAGTCAGCAGAGGAAATATCCTTTCCACGTCCACCTTGACAAGACCGTTCAGGGTCTTCAGTCACCCCTCACTCTTCTAAACTCCGGCGGAAGCAAGTCCAGCCCGTCCTTTAGTGCACTGTCCAGTAACATCTTTGCATTTCACCTGAGTGTAAATGTTGTGCCCCATTCAGTGATTTGTTTTGAGATATTATTGGAGCAGCCTGTCTAGATTAGGCGTGAAGCTAAAGTTCTCTCTGTGTGAGGAGAGCAAGACCTTTTAGCTTACTGGACTTCCATCAATCAAAACAAATCAGCTGGCCATTCATCCTATTACTTTTTGTGGCCGATATCTAAACAAGTGGTCAATTTTCCCCAATGCAAACATTTGTTGTTGCAACGTGATAAGGTTATGTGTAAATACGGTCATTTTTGTCCCCACCTACTATTTTCCCCCATTAATTTGCATTAACTGCGTGAGTACAATTATCCAAGAAGTGGTAAACTAGGGGCAGTTTATAAATTGGTTGGTGCCTGGGATAGTAGTGCAGGTTTTTAAACTTTGGGACTGGCCTCAAGTCCAAAATAAAGGAAATGTTCTAATGAGGAAAGTGTCAATTTTTAGTTACTTTAGCGATAGTCTCTTAGCCCCATCGGCAATATTGATGTTTCAATTCGGCAAAGACAGAACTCAACTGGAGAGAAACAATCTAGAAGCTGGAATGTTTAAGCCATCTGTGAGCTACGGGACGTACAGCTGCTTTCATGCATCCAATTTTGCTGGATTTTGAGTAATTCTCTGTGGAAGTTTACTGGTTAAACTGCTCCCACTCCCAGTAACATCAGAGGTTGTTCTAGGTATTCCTGCTATAAAAGAGAAAGGAATCACAGATGACAGGCAGTTCACAATCTCATGAAGGGTTGCAGAGGAACATTGGCTGGAATTCCCACATCCTGCCCGTGGCGGGTTTGACGCTGTGTGAGTTTGGTGCATCTGGAGAATCAAAAAGTCAGAATTCTGCCGATGTAAAATCCCAGAATAAATTCTCAGATGGCAGGTTATCGGCTGTGTGGCTCTGCCCATTGGCCAGAGGTGCTAATGGCATTTGCATTCAGTTGGATCTCATGAATGCTCATTGAAACAGCTGGCTGCTGGAATCCTGTTGGGCCATTCAATCTTGTGTCACGCCAGTGTGAGATCACCTCGGTGTCAAACCCAATTGCTATGGGAGGGAGGGAGGGAGGGAGGGAGGGGAGGGGGGGGGGCGTGCACAAGGCAGTCCTCATTTCACCAGAGACTTCAAGGTGAGTGCAACTTGGAAAGCCTACCTGCCATAGTACTGCACTGCGCCTAATGCCGTGTACACCACTCTGCCAGGACGGACCGATTCCTGTCTCCATCTCCATGGAGATCAGCACCGTCCTGCTGGACGCAGGGGTCCTCCTGTGTCACCGAGTAGAATCAATACTGTGTCTGGGGTTGGGAAGAACAGGGGTCGCCTAGTGCCACACACTAATGTTTATCTGGGCAGCACCGTGCTGTGGGAATCATACCGTAACCACAACAATAGTCCCATTCCGACCAAGGGTGAGGTGCGAGGTGTGGCTGGGCAAATGCAGACACACAGGATAATGTGTAAGGAGGGGGTGAGGGCTCATTTTGGCGGGTAGAGAAACAAGGAGGTGGACCAAGAAGACATTGGAAGGCAGAGGGAAGTCCAAATAAACAAAACACCCCTGGTATTTCATAGCTAGTGAGGCACCTGCTAAATAAACATCCAGTTGTGCAAATCGCTGGATAGAAGCAGCAAGGTTCTGGTTATCAGGGTCAGCACATTAACATGGAATCGCTGATAAGTAGCTGCGGACAGGAAAGCTGTATCCCGACAAGGCCACATAATACAGACAAACAAGGGAGTACATGGTCTAGCACACGTATCACTGGAAGGGGTGCATGCAGGCTGCAGATTAGGGCTGGATGTCTGTTAGTATGGTACATTAGGGATGATTCAAATGAATACTGAACAAGTCAGAACTGCAGAGTTTCTTTGGCAGCTGTTTGTAATAGAACTCGTTGAAAAAGGGAATTATGTCAAGGTTCCTGTTTCAGGGGCTGGCAGACAGAGTATTCTAGGTATTCCTGCTATAAAAGGGAAAGGAGTCACAGATGACAGGCAGTCCAGGGGCAATGTGGACCTCAGTCTGAAGTCAGAGATTGGTGACAGTGCAGAAGGGCAGTAGCAGCAGGAACAATCATTGGGAGCAAGGTTTAACTCCCAGCTACAGGGACAGAAAGGGGCTTTGTGAAGAATGCACAACTGTGTGTGCAGGACTGTTCTACAATCAATGTCCTTGGATGTGGCAAGCTGTGTCCTGGGCTGCAGATGTTATGGTGATGGTTGCCACCACTTTCTTGAGGGCAATTAGGGATGGACAATAAATGCTGATCTTGTTAGTAATACCCAGATCCTGTGAATACATAAAAATGTGCCAGAGACTCTACATTTCCCCCCTAGATTTGCACCAACAACTACTGCACACTCCATTGCACTGTGTTCTCGTGTGGGAAATCTATACTGACTCTGAAGGGCTACAAAATGTACAAAGGAAGGTTTCCAGTGTGTCAGTAACAATAATTCTCACCGTAACCTGGTGCCAAACATGAGGCCAGACCTGTAGGGGGGGCCATACACAAACAATCTTTAACTTGACCATAGAGTAGCGGCGAAGTGTGTAAAGGCAATGGGTAACTGACCACTGCCCACATCCCAAGCCAAGCAAGACCCCTTCCTGATGAAAGTTCATTGTATTTCCAGCTTTTTCTCTTTTTACTTTTATTCTGTGTGGCTAATATATGCTAATTAGCACAGCAATTCCAATCAATGTCAGTCCCAGACCATCAGCAGCACTGGAAAGCAGTATCTGTGTGCGTGGATGTGTGTCCCTGTATGTGTGTGTGTTTGACTGAGTGAGTGCGAACGTGTCTGTGTATGTATGTCTGTCTGTGTGTATGAATGTGAAAGTGTTTGTATATGCTCGTGTGTGTGTGTTCAAGTGCGTGTGTGTGCGCACGTTTGAGTATTTGATTTATTGTCACATGTATTAGTATATAGTGAAAAGTATTGTTTCTTGCACATAATACAGACAAAGCATACCGTTCATAGAGAAGGAAAGGAGAAAGTGCAGAATTTAGTGTTACAGTCATAGCTAAGGTATAGAGAAAGATCAACTTAATGCGAGGTAGCTCCATTCAAAAGTCTGATAGCAGCAGGGAAAAAGCTGTTCTTGAATCGATTGGTACCTGACCTCAAGCTTTAGTATCTTCTTCCTGACAGAAGAAGGTGGAAGAGAGAATGTCCTGGGTGTGTGGGGTCCTTAATTAGGCTGGCTGCTTTTCTGAGGCAGTGAGAAGTGTAGACAGAGTCAATTGATGGGAGGTTGGTTTGCGAGATGGATACATTCACAACCTTTTGTAGTTTCTTCCAGTTTTGGGCAGAGCAGGAGCCCAGACCAAACTGTGATACAACCAGAAAAGGTTGCTTTCTATGGTGCATCTGTAAAAGTTGGTGAGAGTCATAGCTGACATGCCAAATTCCCTTAGAAAGTAGAATCACTGGGGCTTTCTTAACTGTAGCATAGGGGACCAGAACAGGTTGTTGGTGATCTGGACACTTAAAAACCTGAAACTCTCGACCATTTCTTTTACTTCCCCATTGATGTAGACAGGGGCATGTTCTCCTTTATGCTTCCTGAAGTCGATGACAATCTCCTTCATTTTGTTGACATTAAGGGAGAGATTATTGTTGCTGCACCAATTCACCAGATTCTCTATCTCATTCCTGCACTCTGTCTCGTCATTGTCTAAGATCTGATTCACTACAGTGGTGTCGTCAGCAAACTTGAAAATCAAATTGGAGGGGAATTTGGCCACACAATCATAGGTGTATAAGGAGTATAGTAGAGGGCAGGGGACACAGCCTTGTGGGGCACCGGTGTTGAGGATGATCATGGAGTATGTGTATAGGTATGTGTCTGTGTGTGTCTGTGTCTGTGTGTGTCTGTGTCTGTGTGTCCGTGTGTGTTTGAATATGTGTCCGTGTGTGTTTGAATATGTGTCCATGTGTGTCTGTGTGTTTTTGAACGAGTGTGTGTCTGTAATAAGTGGCCCCTTTAATGGGTGTACACCAGGAAGGTCATGTGACCCGATTGCCCAATGGTGAATGAACAGGGATCTTGGTGCCGAGTGCAGGTTTTTGCAGCCAGAGACTGGCAGTGAGTGTTGGGAAACTACTCTGTGTTTGTAACAAAACAGAGTCCAGGGAGATGATGGCCTAGTGACATTATCCCTAGACTATTAATCCAGAAACTCAGCTAATGTCCTGGGGACCTGGGTTCGAATCCTGCCACGGCAGATGGTGGAATTTGAATTCAATAAAAAGTATCTGGAATTAAGAATCTACTGACCATGAAACCATTGCCGATTGTTGGAAAAACCCATCTGGTTCACTAATGTCCCTTTAGGGAAAGAAATCTGTCATCTGGTCTGGCCTACATATGACTTCAGAGCCACAGCAATGTGGTTGACTTTCAACTGCCCTCTTTATAAGGGCAACTAGGGATGGCCAATAAATGCTGACCAGCCAGCGATGCCCATGTCCCACGGATGAATTTAAAAAAAATGAACTGCTGGTCACCAATCCTTCCAATTACTACAGTATCTGTTTGAATGAGTGTGTCTTTGTGTGCATGTGAGAGTGTGTGAGTCAGCACTGTACTCTCTGGAGTGACACTGAATCACTGACAGCAGTTTCTGGCTTTCCATATTATTCAGCGCATGGGAAGACTCCAGAAGTTGCTGTCAGTTTCAATTGAGGAATGATGGCAAATGCTGAGTCGAGATTTCTTCCAAACTCTTCCTGTGGAAAAAATGATGTTAATATCCCCAAAACAAGTCTGATTTCAGTTCATTCACAGCCTCTGCTCTATTATCCTGTTTGGATATTTTGTCAGTGAGCCGTGCAATTCTACATCCTGTATGGTTTTGTTTGTAAGTGCCCCTTGGTAAGGTGAGTTGGTAACAGTACATTGTGTGTGGAAGCTAATCTCACTCTACAGAGCAGGAGGGAGATGAACTCTTTGCTCCTGTTTCAGGCTGTCAGGGATACCAGATTGTCAACATGGTCACAACCTGCCCTCCTCTCCAATATTGACCCTTCTGATATGCAGCGTGTAGCAATTATGTGCCTGATAGTCACACACATGAGTTACTGGCAGGTGTGACTAAATCCTTCCCAGGACCTGGCAATGAGGCGCATACCAGCGACGGTAAGTGAATTGCCTTTTCCACTATGTACACAGTGAGACAGACACACAAACTGAGCAGAAATGAACGAATAGCAGTTTTTACCATTTGCACTGTACACAGAGGAGTTGGCAAACAGAGACTGGTGAGTCATAAAAAAGCAGATGTGAATCATTACTATTCAATCAGCTTCCTCTGTGCAAGCAGAAACTGACACATATAAGGTGCTGCCTCATCTAATCATATAGCCCAGTACCAAGATAGCCTCGTTTCCAGAACTTTCCCTCCAGTCTTTACCGTGAAGCTATGAGGACACAGAGCTCAGATTAAACACTGACAGGATTCTGTGACCTTGCTGAAACCTCTTAGCCCTGCCACTTGACTGAATTTGGCAGCTCAAGAGACCTCGCCAGCTGCCAAAACCTTGGCAACCCAGCAACAAAAGATGGAATAAGTGAGGCTCCTGAAATATTGGCAGAATTCCCTGCCCAATCATTCCAGCATTCCTTATTTTTATACTCCACAGCATTCCACATGGCCTGCTCACTTCCTTCCCTTCCCTTCCCTCCATCCAGAATATCTGCCGAGGTAACTGGGGGGTCACTGGCAATGGGATTCTGTGAATCCTTTCAATGAGACAGGGCAGATACTGGGCAGGTTTGAGTTTGCTGCCCTGTCCCTGCAAAAAAAAACTCTTCCATCTTCATTAGGATCTGACATCAGGCCAACAGGACACAACTCTGAGTCAGGATTTGAAGAGAGAAGGGCAGGGGAGGGATGGGGGTGAGGGGAAGAATAACTGAGACAAGAATTCCACAAGAAATCTTGGAGATTATAAAAAAAGTAGGAGAAAGGAGATCTTAAATACGGCAGGAGACAAGTGGTGACATATCAAATACCTGTCTTAGTCATTCCACAACGCCTCCCTTTTATTATTCAGTCACAGGGTGTGGGTGTCACTGACAAGAGCCCAGTATCTCCTGATCATCCTTCATTGAGGATGTTGTGGTGAGCGACCTTCCTGCTCACAGCTGATTGGTTTGTTGGACTATTTTGGTGGCAGTTAGGTCAAAATATTCCAATCCAGAGGAGTCTGCATGAGATAAAGAGGGAGACAACATTCCCATTGGTGGAAGGATCGGGAACCAGAGGGCACAGATTTCGGATCATTGAGCTACAAGGAGAGATGTTTTGACCCAGTGGTTAGGATCTGGAAGGCGATGCCTGAGAATGAGGTGGAGGCAGGTTCAATCGAAGTGTTCAAAAGGGAATTGGATCCTTGTGTGAAAAGGAAGAATGTGCTGGGTAATGGTGACAAGGTAGGGGGGGCGGCGGTGGTGGGGATGGGGGGGGCGGTGGATTGTGAGTGAAGAGAGGCACTCGGCTCTATCAGAGACCTGTCCAGACAGGGTGGGCTGAAGAGCCTCTTTCCGTGCAGTAACCATCCTATAAGAATCAACCACATTGCTGTGGGTCTGCAGTCACATACAGGTCAGAACATGTAAGGACAGCAGATTTCCTTCCCTAAAGGACATTAGTGAACTCAATGGGTTTTTACAATTCAACATATTTATGGTCTGAGCCTAGCTTTTTATTCCCAGTTTACCTACGTAATTAAATTTAAATTTCCCACTTGCAGTGACCACTAGTGTAGGTCTTTGATTTGATTGATTATTGTCACATGTATTAGCATACAGTAAAAAATATTGTTTCCTGCATGCTAAACAGACAAAGCATACTGTTCATAGAGAAGGAAAGGAGAGAGTGAAGAATTTGGTGTTACAGTCATAGCTAGGGTATAGAGAAAGATCAACTTAATGCGAGGTAGGTATGTGTGGCAGAAGCTGTTCTCGGTCAGTTGGTATATGATCTCAGACTTTTGTATCTCTTTCCCAATGGAAGAAGGTGGAAGAGAGAATGTCGGGGGTGTGTGGAATCCTTAATTATCCTGCTGCTTTCCGAGGCAGCGGGAAGTGTAGACAGAGTCAATGGATGGGAGGCTGGTTTGACTGATAGACTGGGCTTCATTTGTAGTTCCTTGTGGTCTTGGGCAGAGCAGGAGCCATACCAAGTTGTGATACAACCAGAAAGAATGCTTTCTACGCTCCACGTGTAAAAGTTGGTGAGAGTCGTAGCTGACATGCCAAATTTCCTTAGTCTCCTGAGAAAGTAGAGGCATTGGTGGGGCTTTCTTAATTATAGCATCAGCAAGGGGGGACCAAGTCAGTTTGTTGGTGATCTGGATATCTAAAAACCTGAAGTTCGCGACCATTTCTATTTCATCCCTGTTGATGTAGACAGGATCATGCTCTCCACTACAATTGCTGAAGTCAGTGACTATTTTGTTTGTTTTGTTGACAATGAGAGAGAGATCATTGTCATCGCACCAGTTCACCTGATTCTCTTTTTCCTGTACTCTGTCTCGTCATTGTTTGGGATCCAACCCACTACGGTGGTGTTGTCAGCAAACTTGAAAGTCCAGTTGGCGGGGAATTTGGCTACACAGAGCTGTGTGCTGATATTGTGCTTTAGATATATAAACATAATGTTTGTCTATGTTTAAGGGGACTGTTTTAATGTTTAGTTTATTTTCTACAGGCAGTTGGTACTTCTGGGGAGATTAATCTCAGATGCTGGGAAAGAACGAGAATTACTGATAGGAGAAAGCTAATGGATTTCTATTTATAAAAGAAAAAGATCCCCTGGAGGTTTTTGATTAAAGGAAGAAAAGGTGGGTTTAGATATGGAAGGTCATGTGACAATGTAGTTAATGGGAGGAGCTAGGCTCTGGAGCAGAGTAAAGCAGTTTCTATTTTCTGATTGGGATTTGTTTAAAGATAAGAGTTCTGCAAGCTGCTCTCTCCTCAAAACCTGTCTGAAATCTTCCAGACTGGCTACACATCTAATAGCCTATATTTATGGTTGCTAACTGTATTTAAAGTATTTTTGAGCCTGTAAGACGAATGTTGCTTATTTGGAACTGAAGCAGTGATATGTTAGAAACTAAAGTTGTTTCCTTTTCATTTTTAAATAGTGTTCAACTGTGAAGAGCTAAACTGCTTCATTTGTTAGAGTTAAATTTAAACTGTGATATTAAATAAAGTTTGTTTTACTATCAAAGATCCCTCATTTGTCTGCAGAATAAACCCTGGACTAAAGCACCCTGTCCTCAAATTTATGCCAAAATGAAAATATTGTTAGGGTCTAGTCTGACTTCCTGATGTAATTTGGGATGCTGGTCCAGCATCCTAACAACTGGAAAAGGGAGGCAAATGGAACCACTTTCAGAGAACAGAATGGACACAACAGACCGAATGGCCTCCTCCTGTAAACATTCTAGAACCGGTCCATGAACATAACCACCATGCTGCTGTAACCCTGCTATGTGTACATCAGAGGGTCAGTGCTGAGGGAGTGCCGCACTGTCGGAGGGTCAGTGCTGAGGGAGTGCCACACTGTCGGAGGGTCAGTGCTGAGGGAGTGCCGCACTGTCGGAGGGTCAGTGCTGAGGGAGTGCCGCACTGTCGGAGGGTCAGTGCTGAGGGAGCGCCGCACTGCCGGAGGGTCAGTGCTGAGGGAGCACCGCACTGCCAGAGGGTCAGTGCTGAGGGAGTGCCGCACTGTCGGAGGGTCAGCGCTGAGGGAGCACCGCACTGTCGGAGGGTCAGTGCTGAGGGAGCGCCGCACTGTCGGAGGGTCAGTGCTGAGGGAGCGCCGCACTGTCGGAGGGTCAGTGCTGAGGGAGCGCCGCACTGTCGGAGGGTCAGTGCTGAGGGAGCGCCGCACTGTCGGAGGGTCAGTGCTGAGGGAGCGCCGCACTGTCGGAGGGTCAGTGCTGAGGGAGCGCCGCACTGTCGGAGGGTCAGTGCTGAGGGAGCGCCGCACTGTCACAGGGTCAGTGCTGAGGGAGCGCCGCACTGTCGGAGGGTCAGCGCTGAGGGAGTGCCGCACTGTCGGAGGGTCAGCGCTGAGGGAGCGCCGCACTGTCGGAGGGTCAGCGCTGAGGGAGCGCCGCACTGTCGGAGGGTCAGCGCTGAGGGAGTGCCGCACTGTCGGAGGAGCTATCTTATGGGTTAAACTGAATCCACAATGCCCTTTCGGAGAGTTTGTGGACGAGCTGCTTGCTGTAATTCCTAAATCACTGCTGCGACAGCAGTGTGTGATTTGTGAGAAAAGCTTCGGGATATCCTGAGGGGGTGATGAAATGTGCTATAGAAATATAAATATTTCTTTCGCTCACACCAAGGCTGCCACTTTCCGGAGTTTGAGAGCAGTGTGAGTGAAACCACAGCTACCCACGCGTCTGCTATTGGATCCTGTGCTGTCTCGTGCAGTAATAAGGGCAGCATTAATTGTACAGGAAGCTGGTGGTGACACCCACCGCTGTGAGGAAGGGTGGGGGCGAACTTACAGTGACTGCTTACTCAGGAACTGCACAACCTCCTCCCATCCCCTGCAGCAACAACCGGAAACTCTGCAATATGTCACTGGAATGAATGGCAGCCACCCAGACAGTGAGAGTGAAAGGAGTTAGCAAGTCTCTAACCAGGTGCAGTACAGTGCACTGGGCCATAACCTCCTCGTGCTGGTAATCAGAATGCCACTCTGTACCCACTTACCTGTGCCAATTTCCTCCCTTGCCAGTCTGCTTGGCCTTCCTGTCTCCAGCCGGATGAGATCCAGGCAGCGATCCACAAACCCCAGTGTCTAAATCTAAGAGACAGAGTGAAGACTGTCATGCCCCCGTTTATATCTTACAGAAACTGGCGGCCATAAAGCAATGCATTCGCCACGTCCTGATTCCTTGACACTAATTTCCAGGAGTGCTACACAAACAGTCAGGTATAATTCAAGTTATTTTTGGTACACGGTACATACTCTTGTGACTTGGCCAACATTGCCTGCTCGATACGCTGCAGAAAAGGATGTCCTGAGGCATGAGACCGTGCAGACGCTACGACAATGGATGAATGGACACTGCTCGACAATCACCAGGCAGGAATCTTCCCTTCCTGTCGGGGAACACTTCAGCGGTCACAAGCATTCATCCTTTGATCTTCGGGTTAGCATTCTCCAAGGCAGCATTCAAGATACAGAGCGCAGAGTTGCTGAGCAGAGACTGATAGCCAAGTTCCGCACACATGAGGACGGCCTCAACCGGGACCTTGGGTTCATGTCACACTATCTGTAACCCCCGTGACTTGCCTGGGCTTGCAAAATCTCACTAACTGTCCTGTCTGGAGACAATACACATCTCCTTCATCTATGCTTAATGCTATCTCCACTCACGTTGTCTGCATCTCTAAAACTTGATTACCTGTAAAAACTTGCATTCCAACCATTATTTACAAATTGAGTTTGTGTTTATATTTGCCCTGTTTTTAAACCAAATCCAGCACTCACCTGATGAAGGAGCAGTGCTCCGAAAACTCGTGCTATCAAATAAACTTGTTGGACTTTAACCTGGCGGTGTGACTACCTAGAACATAGAACCCTACAGTGCACAAACAGGCCCTTTGGCCCATCGAGTCTGCACCAACCACAATCCCACCCAGGCCCTATCACCATACCCCTATACATTTATCCACTAATCCCTCTAACCTACACATCCCAGGACACTAAGGGGCAATTTAGCATGGTCAATCAACCTAACCCTCACATCTTTGGACTGTGGGAGGAAAGCAGAGAACCCAGAGGAAAACCCACGCAGACACGAGGAGAATGTGCAAACTCCACACAGACAGTGACCCGAGCCGGGAATCGAACCCAGGTCCCTGGAGCTGTGAAGCAGCAGCGCTAACCACTGTGCTGCCATGCCGCCCCCATTTGACAAAATAATACCTGGGAGGGATGGGTTTTTGGACCACAATGAATCACCTCACACCTCCCCGTGTTGCTGCTTGCTCATCTATTCCACCGACATTTATATCCCTCTGAAATTCCACACTGTCCTCTTCAAACGTTAATCATACGTCTAAGTTTTGTATCATCGGCAAGCTTTGCAGTTGAGCTTTTTTTTTAAAGTTTATTTATTAGTATCACAAATCGGCTTACAGTAACATTGCAATGAAGTTACTGTGAAAATCCCCCAGTCGCCACACTCTGGTGCCTGTTCGGGTTCACTGAGGGAGAATTTAGCACAGCCAATGCACCCTAACCAGCACGTCTTTCAGACTGTGGGAGGAAACCGGAGCACCCGGAGGAAACCCACGCAGACACGGGGAGAAGATGCAGACTCCGCACAGACAGTGACCCAAACCAAGAATTGAACTCAGGTTCCCTGGCGCTGTGAGGCAGCCGTGCTAACCATTGTGCCACCGTGCTGCCCAAACCAAGGTCTAAGTTAATGAATATATATCAGGAAAGTCACACAATCCTAGTCAGAGAGATGTTGAGAAATCTTTGTATTCACTAGAAGGTTCGCTGATTGCTGACACTGATCTCACAGTGTCGTTCTCTTTTGGGACTGATTTATATCAGACAGGTTGGAAACGGGAGCTGGCGAGATGAATTAGAGCTTGGGGATGTAAACACGGGGATTATCACAACAGGAATTGTGTCACGGTGCTAAGGAAGTCTGTTGTGAACACTTGGAGTTGCTGTCAGTAATGATTGGATGGCACAGAGCTCCGTCAATGCAGACAGCCTCTAAACAGGTTATTTCCATGATGACATAGCGGTATTCTCACCACAGCTGAGCTGTGCAGTCAGTATTTCCCAGGAGACTGAGAAAACACACAGTCAACAGGGAGCTGGGAGATGCCGGATAACCTGCTGAACAAGCTGGGCAACTTCTGACACATTTCCAGTGCCCATGTAAAATTCATTTTATAACCTATGGCTCATGTATCTCCTCAGCCAACCCAATAAAACTCAGATTCCTGCATTTGCTATTTAAAAATAACAAGCAAAGAGCTTTGTTTACAGATAAAAGCAAAATATTGTGGATGTGGAATCTGGAACACAGAACATAGAACAGGACAGGAAAAGGCCCTTTGGCCCACCATGCTGTGCTGAACATGATGCCAGGCCTTCTGCCTGCCCTTGACCCATATCCCTCTATTCCTCGCATATTCAGCCACTTATCTAAAAGCCCCTTAAACACCTGTATCATATCTGTTTCCACTGCCACCTCTGGCAGCACATTCCAGATGCCTACCACTCTCTGTGTAAGAAACTTGCCCCTCACATCCCCTTTGAACTTTCCCCCGCTCACCTTCAGTGCGTGCCCCCTAGAATTAGACATTTCAACCCTGGGATGTCATCCAGACTCAAAACATTGGCTCTATTCTCTCTCCACAGATGCTGTCAGACCTGCTGAGATTTTCCAGCATTTTCTCTTTTTCTTTTGCTTATAGAACCCTTTTCACCGCCACCAGACCTTGAAGCACTTTAGGGCTCAATGAGGTACTTTATAAATCGCAATGTGGCAAAACCAACAGCCAATTTTGTGCACAGCAGGATCCCAACAACAGCAATGGCCAAATCATCTGCTTTTGTAATATGGATTTTTTTCTATTCATTCGTGGGACATGGGCCTTGCTGGCTGGGCCAACGTTTATTGCCCATCTCTAGTTGCCCCTTGAATAGGTGGTGATGAGCTGCCTGCTTGAATCGTTGCAGTCCATGTTCTGTGGGTTGACCCACAATGCCATTTGGGAGGGAATTCCAGGATTTTGACCCAGTGACTGTGAAGGAACAGCTGAGATATTTCGAAATTGCCAATTGCCCACTTTCTATTTTCTAATTCTGATAACTAGTCACAAGCTTTATTTGAAATGTTTGCTTAAGCATGTTTGCTTATCGGGAATGGTAAAGGGAAAGGTTACATTCAGCACAGAGAGAATCAGAAATGTTACATGTTTACAGAACAAGTCCTTTTTCACTGTTGCACAAATAGACCATTGTTTCCCCTTGTCTCTTGTTCGCTATCTAACGCTCCCAACTCTTGCTGGAGCGGCTCCCAAGTGTAATGAGGACCTTATAACAAATAGTGAATTTTCATCCTGATAACTCGCTGTCAGGGTGGGATGTCTGGTAGACGTAAAGGTAGGAAAGGTCTTGGGAAGGGGGGTGCCAACAGCGCTGGAAAGTTCTCCGCGATAATATCCAGGGAATAACTAAACTTGCTATCCACCGGCTCGCTCGGTGTGCGGGCGTTAAGCACATTTCAGGCCTCATCTACCAAGAAACCCTCGGAGTCCTGAAGGTTTTCTTGGAGAACATCATTCGGGACTCGGTTACCTACACCAAACACGCCAAATGCAACACCGTTATTGCCATGGATGTTGTGTATGTCCTGAAACGCCAAGGACAAACCCTCTACGGTTTTGGTGGTTGGAAACTTAAGGAAAATATTTCAACAGCAACAGATTAGCAAGTGGATAGCCACCAGACTGGTGATAGTAACCTAACTGCAGACAGTACAAGTGCTGAATGGGACGCAAGTTTGTGTTTCACTCCTATACATCCAGCTGTGGTATTGGCAGCTGGAGAGAATTCTCACTTTGTCCTTTGTGCTGCTTGTCCTTGGACCCATGCTGATCCGGTGAAATGTGTTCTAACAGTACAGGATTTTTGATTCGATTTATTATTGTCACGTGTTAACATACAGTGAAAAGTATTGTTTCTTGCACTCTATACAGACAAAGCATGCCGTTCATAGAGAAGGAAAAGAGAGGGTGCAGAATGTAGTGTTACAATCGTAGCTAGGGTGTAGAGAAAGATCAACCTAATGCAAGATAGGTCCATTCAAAAGTCTGATGGCAGCAGGGAAGAAGCTTGATGGTATGTGACCTTGAACTTTTGTATCTTGTTCCTCTGGGTGATTTTGAATTGTAAATCAGGGGACAACACTAACACAGTCCCCAAATTCTGCAGTCAAATATCCCACATTTGGGGACATCGCAGGGATCAGCACACCTGCAGTGCAATGGGATAGCCTCATCCTGGGATATCAATCTGCCTGATCACTGACTCTCCCCTGCGCTATCAGAAGGGGAAAATACTTAACTACAGTTCAGTAGAGAAACAACAGTGTATCTTCTCCCAATGTAACCATTACACACCCATCTCTCGTCATTACATACCCATCCTGCATTGTTATACTCCATCCTTTACTATTACATTTCACCTTAGAATGCCAACCCAAAGACATGATGCAGTTTGCCGCAATCACTTGCTGACTTCCTTCCTTCCTGCTCTTGGATCGATGTGGTTTTGGGGGGGAGGGGAGTGGAAATACAACCAAAGAGAATTGTCACAAGGTTTCCGCAGATTTCCTCATTTCCTGAAACTTTTCAACATTGAATCGTTTTCCTGGTTTCCTTGTTAATAGTGAGGGGACACTGCAGTTTCTATCCATCCCTGTGCTTGTACGTATGTCCACAGGCTGTGTACCAAACCCTCTCAGTCCCAGTCAGGCGATGTTTCTGTCACCCAGATTGACAGCTGATCTGGACAACTTTGTAATTTGAAACAGTCGCCATTGAGTTTGTGTCCAGTTTAAACCATCCCCAACCACACTGAACTCTTCACATTTCTGCTCAGTCTGGAGTGTGTAAGCACAAATGAAATGTGTAAAAAGATTAAGTTACCAGAACTGAAGGGTTATAGCTATGAGGAAAGATTGTAACAGACTGAGTAAGGCTTTTTCTTTGAGTTTGTGACATGAAGTGTGGGCTTCAGAGCCCATCATGCTGGACTAGGTGCGACTAAGCGGTTTTGCCTTGTTTCAGCAAGAACTGTAAGAATCATAGATGTTTACAGCATGGAAACAGGCCCTTTGGCCTAAATTATCCATGCCGCTCATTTTTGTAAGCCACTAAGCGAGTCCAAATTGCCTGCATTTGGCCCATATCCTTCTATACTCATCTTACCCATGCAACTGTGTAAATGCTTTTTAAAAGACAAAATTGTACCCGCCTCTATTACTACCTCTGGCAACTTGTTCCAGACACTCACCACCCTCTGTATGAAAAAATTGCCCCTCTGGACACTTTTGTATCTCTCCCCTCTCACCTTAAACCTGTGCCCTCTAGTTTTGGACACCCCTACCTTTGGGAAAAGACATTGACTATCTAGCTGATCTGTGCCCCCTCATTACTTTATAGACCTTTTATAGAGAGTGATAATTAAATCAGGGACAGACTATTATTACTAATGAGAATGCAACTGGTTCATCAAACTTCAGAAAAAAAGTTTAAATTGGATTTTTTAAATAAAAGAGTACATTTGGTTAAATATTTCCTAATAAGTTATTTGCTTTGAAAAAAAATACATTGTGTAAAAACCTACAAAAGGTCGTGAATGTAGCCCAGTCCATCACACAAACCAGCCTCCCATCCATTGACTCTGTCTACACTTCCCGCTGCCTCAACAAAGCAGTCAGCATAATTAAGGACTCCCCACGCACCCCGGACATTCTCTCCTCCACTTTCTTCAGCTGATAAAAAGACACAAAAGTCTGAGGTCACATACCAACTAGCTCAAGAACAGCTTCTTCACTGTTGCAATTGGAGTTATGAATGGACTTATCATATTAAGCTGACCTTTCTTTACATCCTAGCTATGACGTTCTGTACCCTCTCCTTTCCTTCTCTATGAATGGTATGTTTCGTCTGTACAGCACGCAAGAAACAATACTTTTCACTGTATGTTAATACATGTGACAATAATAAACCAAATCAAAAAAAGCAAAGTTTCAAAAATTGCAGCAACAATTTTCCTGCAGTTTGTTTTAAGAGGCTCAATGTTGAGATTTACATCAAACTCCTGAATCCTAGGCAGATTTACTGTTTAAATGGTGAGATAATGAGTCCAGTCCTTGCTGCTCCAGGCAATGCTATACTCTGTATGTACACTGTAACACAGCATGAGATTATTTGAATTGATTGGATTGGTAAGGACCATGTTTAAATAGCAGCTAACCTGCAACATTTCTCACACATATTAGAGAACAGGAGTTAACTCGTTTTATTCCTTCATGGGATGTGGGTGACACTGGCTGACCCAGCACTTGCTGCCCATACCAGAGGCCATTTTAAGAGTCAACCACATTGCTGTGGCTCTGGAGTCACATGTCAGAACTGGGTAAGGACCGCAGATTTCCTGCCCTAAAGGATATTAATGAATCAGATGGGTTTTTTGGACAGTGGTCATCATTCAACTCTTGATTCCAGATTTATTAAATTCAAATTTCACCATCTGTTCTGGCAGGATGCCCCTGGGTCTATTGGCCCAGCAGCAATAATACTTCCTCCCCATGGTGAACTGGTCAACTACACATAATCACTCAACCTTTTCCTTCCTATTCTGAAAAGGTGGTTTTGATGGGAAGACTCTCTGAACCAGGTGACCATTTTTCCTCTTGGAGTCTGGTACCACCAGCAGACCACATTTCACACGCAATCCAGATGTATTACTGAGGGTGTGCAGCACTGCCAGAGGGGCAGGCTTTCAGAGGGCAGGGGGGTAAATAAAAGTAGGTGCTGGAAATCTGAAATAAAAACAGGAAGCGACAGGGTCTGTGGAGAAAGAGTTAACATTGCTGTGTGGCCTTTGCACATTCTCCTCATGTCTGCGTGGGTTTCCTCCCACAGTCCAAAGATGTGTGGGTTAGGCTGATTGGCCATGCGAAGAAATTGCCCCTTAGTGTCCAGGGATGTGTAGGTTAGAGGGATTAGTGGGTGTAATACGTAGGGATATGGGGGTAGGGCCTGGGTGGAATTGTGATCGGTGCAGACTCGATGGGCCAAAGGGCCTCTTTCTGCACTGTAGGGTTCTACGATTCTGAATCCGATCCGATTCCTCGTCAGAACTCAGTCTTGTGGGTTCAAATCTGGTTAGCCTCAGGTGAATAAAAAGATTTTGGAATATTTGAAAAAGGGCAGTTTTTAATTAACCCTTACATCGCCTGATCATTCTCACTGCTATTATTCAGTCAAATCAGGACTGATTATAAAGAAAGATATGCCAAGGTGCTCTGGGTGAGGTATAATTCCTGTGTCTAATTTCACACTGTTGACACCCTAGCAAGCAGCAGCAGGAAGCTCTGCCCTCTTAACCCAACCCAGGCTCTCTGCTTAACTAACTAAAGACCCACAAAAAAAAAGGATGGTGTAACTCAGAAAGACCCTACAGCACTCAGAGCCAAATTAGAAAGACCAACGTGTGTGTGTGAGGGAAAAAATAGAGACATGAACAGGTTCAGGCAGCAGGTGACTGAGGGGGGAGGTTGCTTGTGTGACGATCAGTCCCTTTATCGTGCTTATATTTGTGGCTGGGTGCCTCTGGAGAGGAAGCATGTGGTATCAGCAGGCACTGTTAATGCCTTCCATACCCGCTGGTCACCGCAGGGACTGGGATGTATTACTGACCCCTTTAATCCCACTTTAGTTTGATGTTTTAACTTTCCTTTCCACTTTATCCTTTGTTGCGAGTGGCTCCCCTCCTTTTGGGAACTGCTCCTTTTAATTTGTCCCTCAGTTAAGTTGAGTTAGTTTATTGGGTTGGCCAAAAAGATTGGAAAAAACCTGCGAAGCAGCACTTACACAAGGTCAATAATTCTGCTGCAGACTCATTGCAAGCGACCCAATCAATTAGACTTCAGTTTCTTTTATTGGCTTTAGAGACAAATCCCAAATTTAAGATTAACATTTCCAAAGCTCGTATAAAAATGTCATTAAAAACAAACAAGTCTTTTTGCATTATTAAAAATGTCCACAAGTTTGAATGATGTGTGGGGGGAGAGAATTCCTCCCACTCAGTTCCTGACAGAGCCGGCTCCTACCCAGGACAAGGCACTCCACATGCTGCTGGTGATAAAGTCAGTACAGTGGCTGGAGGTCAGAAAGCAGTTTGTGTCCTTGGTCCCTCCTGTGTCTCTGGGAGCTGCTCCTGTTGTAGGGAATCAGCCAGGCTGGATCATCCTGTTCCCTGAGTCTGTCCAAGCTGCTGGGGACATCCCCAGTCCTCCAGGGAATTCCTTACTGGGGATTTCAGGAATCCCACTTGTCCCATTTCCAGGCTGCTGCCTCTCTCTGTCTCAGCAAGCCACGATGGCTGGCAGCCACATCCCCAGCTCAGTGGGACCCCTGTCCCGGCAGATCTGTCCCGGGCTGCCCTCACTCTGTGCCGGCCTCAGGAGGCCGCTGAAGACCGCGGCCAGGCTGCAAATCCCGGGGCTTTCCGGCGTCGCAGCCCGGGGCTGACCCTCCTCTTCCAGCCGGGCTCTCTTGCTGGGCACAGCCTCCGGAGGCTGCCCCGGATCCCGGCCTTTCCTCCGCTTCCGACTCCGGCTCGACCCCGGGCTCTTCCCCGCTGCCCGGGGCTCCGGAGCCGGGCACAGGCACCCAGTCCCGGCCGGAGAGCGCTGGGGGGCAGCGGGTACTTTGTATCGGCCGCAGCGGAGACATCCCCGGGGCTGGAGACTCTCTGCTCCCCGGGGCTGGAGGCGCTCTTCTCCCCGGGGCTGGAGGCGCTCTTCTCCCCGGGGCTGGAGGCGCTCTGCTCCCCGGGGCTGGAGGCGCTCTGCTCCCCGGGGCTGGAGACCCTCTGCTCCCCGGGGCTGGAGACCCTCTGCTCCCCGGGGCTGGAGACCCTCTGCTCCCCGGGGCTGGAGACCCTCTGCTCCCCGGGGCTGGAGACCCTCTGCTCCCCGGGGCTGGAGACCCTCTGCTCCCCGGGGCTGGAGACCCTCTGCTCCCCGGGGCTGGAGACCCTCTGCTCCCCGGGGCTGGAGGCGCTCTTCTCCCCGGGGCTGGAGACGCTCTGCTCCCCGGGGCTGGAGACCCTCTGCTCCCCGGGGCTGGAGACCCTCTGCTCCCCGGGGCTGGAGACCCTCTGCTCCCCGGGGCTGGAGACCCTCTGCTCCCCGGGGCTGGAGACCCTCTGCTCCCCGGGGCTGGAGACCCTCTGCTCCCCGGGGCTGGAGACGCTCTTCTCCCCGGGGCTGGAGACTCTCTTCTCCCCGGGGCTGGAGACTCTCTGCTCCCCGGGGCTGGAGACTCTCTGCTCCCCGGGGCTGGAGACTCTCTGCTCCCCGGGGCTGGAGACTCTCTGCTCCCCGGGGCTGGAGGCGCTCTTCTCCCCGGGGCTGGAGGCCCTCTGCTCCCCGGGGCTGGAGACTCTCTGCTCCCCGGGGCTGGAGACGCTCTTCTCCCCGGGGCTGGAGACGCTCTTCTCCCCGGGGCTGGAGACGCTCTTCTCCCCGGGCAGGGCCCCGCTGCTCCCCCGCCTCCAGCTCCATGGCCTCGGTCCTGGGCTCCGCTTTGCCCCCGGGGCCGCCTCTCACATTCAGGTAAATGTCCCGGGCGCCGCGCAGCACCAGCGACAGTAAGAGGCTCCGGTGAAGCCGGATGCCGCCTCTCTGTAAGCGGCTGTTGTACATTTTCCCCAGGGCCACAGCCATCACCCGCTGGGCTTCCAGCTTCAAATCCATCCCGGCACAGACACGGGGGGAGCGGCTGCTGCTGCTGCGAGTCCCCACTCCCCGCTCCCTCCCTGTTTTATATCAATGACTCAACTCCCCCGGACAGCCTCCACCTCACTCCTCCCCCAAAGACTGGGGACTGGGACCTCCCCCACTCACTCACTCACTCACTCACCCCGCCTCCTCCACCTCCCCCCCTCACAAACTCTTCACCTCCCCCTCAATCACCCCCACTCTCCCCCCCATATCCTCCACTCTCCCCATTCCCCCTCAATTTCTCCTCAATCTCCCCCCTCCCTCAATCTCCCCCTCCCTCCTCAATCTCTCCCCCCCTCCTCAATCTCCCCCCTCCCTCCTCAATCTCCCCCTCCCTACTCAATCTCCCCCCTCCCTCCTCAATCTCCCCCCCTCCTCAATCTCCCCCCTCCCTCCTCAGTCTCCCCCCTCCCTCCTCAATCTCCCCCCTCCCTCCTCAATCTTCCCCTCCCTCCTCAATCACCCCTCCCTCCTCAGTCTCCCCCTCCCTCCTCAGTCTCCCCCTCTCAACTTTACTCCTCCCTCCTCAATCTTACTCCTCCTTCCTCAATCTCCCCCCTCCCTCAATCTCCCCACCCTTCAATCTCCTATGAGGTCCTATGAGGAGAGACTGAGGGATTTGGGGTTGTTTTCGCTAGAAAGAAGGTGGCTAAGAGGGGATCTTATTGAAACATATAAGATGATTAGAGGTTTAGATAGGGTGGATAGTGATAGCCTTTTTCCTCGGATGGAGAAAGCTAGCATGAGGGGGCATGGCTTTAAATTAAGGGGTGGTAGTTATAGGACGGATGTCAGGGGTAGGTTCTTTACCCAGAGGGTGGTGAGGGATTGGAATGCCCTGCCAGCTGCAGTTGTAAATGCGCCTAGTTTGGGGGCGTTTAAGAGATCCGTGGATAGGTTTATGGACGAAAAGGGATTGGTTTAGGTTAGTGGGTCATTGTTTTTAACTGGTTGGCGCAACATCGTGGGCCGAAGGGCCTATTCTGCGCTGTAATGTTCTATGTTCTAATCTCCCCCCTCCCTCAATCTCTCCCTCCCCCTCAATCTCCCCCTCCCTCCTCAGTCTTCCCCTCCCTCCTCAGTCTTCCCCTCCCTCCTCAGTCTTCCCCTCCCTCCTCAATCACCCCTCCCTCCTCAGTCTTCCCCTCCCTCCTCAATCACCCCTCCCTCCTCAGGCTCCCCCTCCCTCCTCAGGCTCCCCCTCCCTCCTCAGTCTCCCCTCCCTCCTCAGCTCCCCTCCTCCTCATTCTCCCCCTCCCCTCAATCTCCCCCTCCCCCTCCCCCTCAATCTCCCCCTCAACTTTACTCCTCCCTCCTCAATCTCCTCCTTCCTCCTCAATCTCCCCCCTCCCTCCTCAATCTCCCCCCTCCCTCCTCAATCTCCCCCCTCCCTCCTCAATCTCCCCTCCCTCCTCAATCTCCCCCTCCCTCCTCAATCTCCCCCTCCCTCCTCAATCTCCCCTCCCTCCTCAATCTCGCCCCTCCCTCCTCAATCTCGCCCTCCCTCCTCAATCTCCCCCCTCCCTCCTCAATCTCCCCCTCCCTCCTCAATCTCCCCCTCCCTCCTCAATCTCCCCCTCCCTCCTCAATCTCCCCCCTCCCTCCTCAATCTCCCCCTCCCTCCTCAATCTCCCCCTCCCTCCTCAATCTCGCCCCTCCCTCCTCAATCTCGCCCCCTCCCTCCTCAATCTCCCCCCTCCCTCCTCAATCTCCCCCTCCCTCCTCAATCTCCCCCCTCCCTCCTCAATCTCCTCCTTCCTCTTCAATCTCCCCCTCCCTCCTCAATCTCCCCCCTCCCTCCTCAATCTCCCCCTCCCTCCTCAATCTCCCCCCTCCCTCCTCAATCTCGCCCCTCCCTCCTCAATCTCCCCCCTCCCTCCTCAATCTCGCCCCTCCCTCCTCAATCTCGCCCCTCCCTCCTCAATCTCCCCCCTCCCTCCTCAATCTCCCCCCTCCCTCCTCAATCTCCTCCTTCCCTCCTCAATCTCCCCCTCCCTCCTCAATCTCCCCCCTCCCTCCTCAATCCCCCCTCCCTCCTCAATCTCCCCCCTCCCTCCTCAATCTCCCCCCTCCCTCCTCAATCTCCCCCTCCCTCCTCAATCTCCTCCCTCCCTCCTCAATCTCCTCCTTCCTCCTCAATCTCCCCCCTCCCTCCTCAATCTCCCCCCTCCCTCCTCAATCTCCCCCCTCCCTCCTCAATCTCCCCCCTCCCTCCTCAATCTCCCCCTTCCTCCTCAATCTCCCCCCTCCTTCCTCAATCTCCCCCCTCCCTCCTCAATCTCCCCCTCCCTCCTCAATCTCCTCCCTCCCTCCTCAATCTCCCCCCTCCCTCCTCAATCTCCCCCTCCCTCCTCAATCTCCCCCCTCCCTCCTCAATCTACTCCCTCCCACTCAATTTCCCCCCCCTGAACTTTACTCCCCCCCCCACTCTCCCCTGGGGGTTCCCCGCCCTCACTCTATCCTCATGCTCCATATATGGTCTGGCCGGATGCCTCTGGCGCCTCGTCAGTTCCAGGCGAGCTGGAGGATGTCAATTTCCGAGTCCATATGGACTTGTTGGAAACTCCCTGTGCCCCGTCCCCCAGGGCGGTGAGTAACACCGAGTCAGAGAGAGTCACACCCAGATCATCAAAAAAAATCCGAGTGTTTCTCAGTTTCAAGGTTTGATGATAGGAGCTCTGTAAAAACTTTTAAAGTTACAGTTTATTTATTAATGTCACAAGTAGGCTTACATTAACACTGCAATGAAGGTACTGTGAGAACCCTGTTCGTCTCCTTTTACTTCCCGACAGTGTGGGACACTGAACCATCCAGAAGGATTGAGAAAGAATGTAACCAAATTAAATCAGTTTTGAAAAGTCCCTCTTTCTTTGTAATTTTATATAAATATTAAAGAAAATATCTTTCTAATCAAAGTCAGTCATTTCTTCTGATTTGGGTAAAGTCGCCACAGTCTCAGATGACCGTAGACTCGCTTTGAGGGGGTGGGCTGACTGGTGGTGATTGCCAGAGTGGCGACCAGGGATTAGTGATATACACACGCACCCTGTGGATAGTTAAACTGCATAGACTCGACTGAGAGAGGAAGCTGCCATTGAGGTGGAGAAGGTTTGAGATAACAGCTTGTGGGGGTGTTGATTCCTTGCCTCCGCTCTAATTAACCTCAACACAGCGTCTTATTTGGACTGATGTGGAGATGCCGGTGTTGGACTGGGGTAAGCACAGTAAGAAGTCTCACAACACCAGGTTAAAGTCCAACAGGTTTATCTGATAGTAAACGCCACTAGCTCTCCCAACACTGTTCCTTCGTCAGGTAAGTGGAGAGTTCTGATCAGAGACAGGGCGTATAAAGACACACACAGTTTACAGAATACTGATTAGAATGCGTTTTTACAGTTAATCTGCTATTCAAGTCTTAAAGGTGCAATGTGAGTGGAAACAGCATTAAGCATAGGTTAAAGAGATATGTGTTGTCTCCAGACAGGACAGTAAGTGAGATGTTGCAAGTTCAGGCAAGTTGTGGGGGTTACAGATAGTGTGACATGGACCCAAGATCCTTGTAGAGGCTGTTCTGTGTGCGGAACTTGGCTATCAGTCTCTGCTCAGTGACCCTGCGCTGTCGTGTGTCATGAAGGCTGCCTTGGAGAATGCTTACCCGAAGATCAGAGGCCGAATGAGCGTGACTCTTATTTGGACAGGTGAATCTGATGGCCAATATCACAGCAGCTACAAACCTCAGACTCTGGGCAAGGGATATTGAATTGTGTCTAAAAAATACACAACCTTTTTTGATGTTTCACTGATACAATACCACTGGAAGTAACCAAAATCAGAACAATATCCTCTATAACAGGATACACTTGGGTTGGTACCTGTCTATACCTGTTACCATTTCAATAAGGATTAGTAACACACCTCACATCAACAGTCACAGCACCTGTCCTTCATGGGGAAATGTTCCCAGAAACACACCTGGTGATCAAGCAGTGCTCAGTGTGTACTGTCCTAGGGGCCCTGAGGGAAAAGGAGATGGTTTCCTGAGCAGACGGTCAGTGTCATCAACAGAACTTACAAACAAGCACAAAGACCTGGATTGGCTGGTGGTGAGAAGGGCACTTCCCATCAGATCCTTCATGCACGCTCGAGGTCTCAGCAGCACTGCACGCTGCCCTCGAAGCAGCTGCAGGGAGGGGGGACGGAGACAGTCACACACCTCCTTAAGGAATGTGCCTCTGCAAAGCAGGTCTGGAGTGAGATGCAGTGGGATTTGCCAAGGTTCATCCTGAGCAGCTTGGCCACGCAGGACTCTGTGCTCTAGGGGCTGTTCCCAGGGACGGAGACTCTGTGCTGTTTGGGCTGTCCCCAGGGACGGGGACTCTGTGCTCTACGGGCTGTTCCCAGGGACAGGGACTCTGTGCTCTACGGGCTGTTCCCAGGGACGGGGGCTCTGTGCTGTTTGGGCTGTCCCCAGGGACGGGGACTCTGTGCTGTTTCGGCTGTTCCCAGGGACGGGGACTCTGTGATCTATGGGCTGTTCCCAGGGACGGGGACTCTGTGCTCTACGGGCTGTTCCCAGGGACGGGGACTCTGTGCTGTTTCGGCTGTCCCCGGGGACGGGGGCTCTGTGATCTATGGGCTGTTCCCAGGGACGGGGACTCTGTGCTCTGTGGGCTGTCCCCAGGGACGGGGACTCTGTGCTCTGTGGGCTGTCCCCAGGGACGGGGACTCTGTGCTCTACGGGCTGTTCCCAGGGACGGGGACTCTGTGCTCTGTGGGCTGTCCCCAGGGACGGGGACTCTGTGCTCTACGGGCTGTCCCCAGGGACGGGGACTCTGTGCTCTACGGGCTGTTCCCAGGGACGGGGACTCTGTGCTCTACGGGCTGTTCCCAGGGACAGGGACTCTGTGCTCTGTGGGCTGTCCCCAGGGACGGGGACTCTGTGCTCTACGGGCTGTTCCCAGGGACGGGGGCTCTGTGCTGTTTCGGCTGTTCCCAGGGACGGGGACTCTGTGCTCTACGGGCTGTTCCCAGGGACGAGGACTCTGTGCTCTACGGGCTGTTCCCAGGGACGGGGACTCTGTGCTCTACGGGCTGTTCCCAGGGACGGGGACTCTGTGCTCTGTGGGCTGTTCCCAGGGACGGGGACTCTGTGCCCTACGGGCTGTTCCCAGGGACGGGGACTCTGTGCTCTACGGGCTGTTCCCAGGGACGGGGACTCTGTGCTCTACGGGCTGTTCCCAGGGACGGGGACTCTGTGCTCTGTGGACTGTTCCCAGGGACGGGGACTCTGTGCTCTACGGGCTGTTCCCAGGGACGAGGACTCTGTGCTCTACGGGCTGTTCCCAGGGATGGGGACTCTGTGCTCTGTGGACTGTTCCCAGGGACGGGGACTCTGTGCTCTGTGGGCTGTCCCCAGGGACGGGGACTCTGTGCTCTACGGGCTGTTCCCAGGGACGAGGACTCTGTGCTCTGTGGACTGTTCCCAGGGACGGGGACTCTGTGCTCTGTGGGCTGTTCCCAGGGACGGGGACTCTGTGCTGTTTGGGCTGTCCCCGGGGACGGGGACTCTGTGCTCTACGGACTGTTCCCAGGGACGGGGACTCTGTGCTCTACGGGCTGTCCCCAGGGACGGGGACTCTGTGCTCTACGGGCTGTTCCCAGGGACGGGGACTCTGTGCTCTACGGGCTGTTCCCAGGGACGGGGACTCTGTGCTGTTTGGGCTGTTCCCAGGGACGGGGACTCTGTGCTCTACGGACTGTTCCCAGGGACGGGGACTCTGTGCTCTACGGGCTGTCCCCAGGGACGGGGACTCTGTGCTCTACGGGCTGTTCCCAGGGACGGGGACTCTGTGCTCTGTGGGCTGTCCCCAGGGACGGGGACTCTGTGCTCTATGGACTGTCCCCAGGGACGGGGACTCTGTGCTCTGTGGGCTGTTCCCAGGGACGAGGACTCTGTGCTCTACGGGCTGTTCCCAGGGACGGGGACTCTGTGCTCTACGGGCTGTTCCCAGGGACGAGGACTCTGTGCTCTACGGACTGTCCCCAGGGACGGGGACTCTGTGCTCTACGGGCTGTTCCCAGGGACGGGGACTCTGTGCTCTACGGGCTGTTCCCAGGGACGGGGACTCTGTGCTCTACGGACTGTCCCCAGGGACGGGGACTCTGTGCTCTACGGGCTGTTCCCAGGGACGGGGACTCTGTGCTCTACGGACTGTTCCCAGGGACGGGGACTCTGTGCTCTACGGACTGTCCCCAGGGACGGGGACTCTGTGCTCTACGGGCTGTTCCCAGGGACGGGGACTCTGTGCTCTACGGGCTGTTCCCAGGGACGGGGACTCTGTGCTCTACGGGCTGTTCCCAGGGACGGGGACTCTGTGCTCTACGGACTGTTCCCAGGGACGGGGACTCTGTGCTCTACGGACTGTCCCCAGGGACGGGGACTCTGTGCTCTACGGGCTGTTCCCGGGGACGGGGACTCTGTGCTCTACGGGCTGTCCCCGGGGACGGGGACTCTGTGCTCTGTGGGCTGTCCCCAGGGACGGGGACTCTGTGCTCTACGGGCTGTTCCCAGGGACGGGGACTCTGTGCTCTGTGGGCTGTTCCCAGGGACAGGGACTCTGTGCTCTGTGGGCTGTTCCCAGGGACAGGGACTCTGTGCTCTGTGGGCTGTCCCCAGGGATGGGGACTCTGTGCTCTGTGGGCTGTCCCCAGGGACGGGGACTCTGTGCTCTACGGACTGTCCCCAGGGATGGGGACTCTGTGCTCTGTGGGCTGTCCCCAGGGACGGGGACTCTGTGCTCTACGGACTGTCCCCAGGGATGGGGACTCTGTGCTCTGTGGGCTGTCCCCAGGGACGGGGACTCTGTGCTCTGTGGGCTGTCCCCAGGGACGGGGACTCTGTGCTCTACGGGCTGTTCCCAGGGACGGGGACTCTGTGCTCTACGGGCTGTTCCCAGGGACGGGGACTCTGTGCTCTACGGGCTGTTCCCAGGGACGGGGGCTCTGTGCTCTACGGGCTGTTCCCAGGGACGGGGACTCTGTGCTCTACGGACTGTTCCCAGGGACGGGGACTCTGTGCTCTACGGACTGTTCCCAGGGACGGGGACTCTGTGCTCTGTGGGCTGTCCCCAGGGACGGGGACTCTGTGCTCTGTGGGCTGTCCCCAGGGACGGGGACTCTGTGCTCTACGGGCTGTTCCCGGGGACGGGGACTCTGTGCTCTACGGGCTGTTCCCAGGGACGGGGACTCTGTGCTCTACGGGCTGTTCCCGGGGACGGGGACTCTGTGCTCTACGGGCTGTTCCCAGGGACGGGGACTCTGTGCTCTACGGACTGTTCCCAGGGACGGGGACTCTGTGCTCTGTGGGCTGTCCCCAGGGACGGGGACTCTGTGCTCTACGGGCTGTCCCCAGGGACGGGGACTCTGTGCTCTACGGGCTGTCCCCAGGGACGGGGACTCTGTGCTCTGTGGGCTGTTCCCAGGGACGAGGACTCTGTGCTCTACGGACTGTTCCCAGGGACGGGGACTCTGTGCTCTGTGGGCTGTCCCCAGGGACGGGGACTCTGTGCTCTACGGGCTGTTCCCAGGGATGGGGACTCTGTGCTCTGTGGGCTGTCCCCAGGGACGGGGACTCTGTGCTCTACGGGCTGTTCCCAGGGACGGGGACTCTGTGCTCTACGGACTGTTCCCAGGGACGGGGACTCTGTGCTCTGTGGGCTGTCCCCAGGGACGGGGACTCTGTGCTCTACGGGCTGTTCCCAGGGACGGGGACTCTGTGCTCTACGGGCTGTTCCCAGGGACGGGGACTCTGTGCTCTACGGGCTGTTCCCAGGGACGGGGACTCTGTGCTCTACGGGCTGTTCCCAGGGACGGGGACTCTGTGCTCTACGGGCTGTTCCCAGGGACGGGGACTCTGTGCTCTACGGGCTGTCCCCAGGGACGGGGACTCTGTGCTCTATGGGCTGTCCCCAGGGACGGGGACTCTGTGCTCTACGGGCTGTCCCCAGGGACGGGGACTCTGTGCTCTACGGGCTGTTCCCAGGGATGGGGACTCTGTGCTCTACGGACTGTTCCCAGGGACGGGGACTCTGTGCTCTGTGGGCTGTCCCCAGGGACGGGGACTCTGTGCTCTGTGGGCTGTCCCCAGGGACGGGGACTCTGTGCTCTACGGGCTGTTCCCAGGGACGGGGACTCTGTGCTCTGTGGGCTGTTCCCAGGGACGGGGACTCTGTGCTCTACGGACTGTCCCCAGGGACGGGGACTCTGTGCTCTACGGACTGTCCCCAGGGACGGGGACTCTGTGCTCTGTGGGCTGTCCCCAGGGACGGGGACTCTGTGCTCTGTGGGCTGTCCCCAGGGACGGGGACTCTGTGCTCTGTGGACTGTTCCCAGGGACGGGGACTCTGTGCTCTTTGGGCTGTTCCCAGGGACGGGGACTCTGTGCTGTTTGGGCTGTTCCCAGGGACGGGGACTCTGTGCTCTTTGGGCTGTTACAGGCCACCAAGACAAATATCAACTGCCGCTAGAGGGTCATCAAGTCAGTAAAGAACTTTGATTTGCCCAAGACCTGCTGATCTTCCAGAGCAAAGATTTGTCCTTGACCAAGTGTTGCAGGTCGGTACATTCCAAGGTCCAGGACTACCTGCTAAGGGACACTGTCAAGCTTGGGGCAGGTGCCACAAAGGCACAATGGGGAAAGGCCACCGTTTAAAACCTTTCAACCAAGGCAGACCGAGGGGTCAGAACTGTAAAAAAACCCTCGGACTGTATAACAGTGAGCAACTCTGTAAAAACCACAGCACACAGTAAAACATCTTGAATATATATAGTTTGCTGAAGAATGGAACTGTAATGTCTTGGAACTGAGCACTGTAAAATATTGAAATTAAAGAAATTGTAAATATGACTGTTCTTTGCACTGTTTGTAACAACTGGAAATATAATTTCTGTAATGGTTTATTTCAGAGTATTTATGAATAAAGTATATTTTTGAAATATAAAAAAAAACAGATTTGTCAGTGTGAGGTTCTGCACGTTGGAAGGAGGAATGGAGACACAGACTATTTTCTAAATGGGAAAATGCTTCGGAAATCAGAAACACAAAGGGATTTGGAAGATATTGTTCAAGGTTCTCTGAAAGTTAACGTGCAGGTTCAATCGGCAGTTAGGAAGGCAAATGCAATGTTAGCATTCATGTCGAGAGGGCTAGAATACAAGAGCAGGGATGGACTTCTGAGGCTGTATAAGGCTCTGGTCAGACCCCATATGGAGTATTGTGAACAGTTTTGGGCCCTGTATCAAAGGAAGGATGTGCTGGCCTTGGAAAGGGTCCAGAGGAGGTTCACAAGAACAATCCCTGGAATTAAGAGCTTGTTGTGTGAGGAATGGTTGAGGACTCTGGGTCTGCACTTGTTGGAGTTTAGAAGGATAAGGGGGGATCTTGTTGAAACTTACAGGATACTGTGAAGCCTGGATAGAGTGGACGTGGAGAGGATGATTCCACTGGTAGGAAAAACTAGAACCAGAGGCCACAACCTCAGATGAGGAGGAATTTCTTCAGCCAGAGAGTGGTGAATTTGTGGAACTCTTTGCCGCAGAAGGCTGTGGAGGCCGGGTCATTGAGTGTCTTTAAGACAGAGATAGGTAGGTTCTTGATTAATAAGGGGATCAGGGGTTATGGGGAAAAGGCAGGAGAATGGGGACGAGAAAAATATCAGCCATGACTGAATGGTGGCCAGAGTCAATGTGCCGAGTGGCCTAATTCTGCTCCTATGTCTTATGGCCTGATGGTGACGTTTAGCATTAGTAATGGACACCTGATTCTTTCAGGAATGATAATATGAAGTGACAAGTGAATTGGACTGCTATTAAAAACACTTCACCACCAGGAAGGAAACGGATACACAGATTTAATTAGTTGGAGATGCATGATAGGAAAGTTCTGAAAAATTCCCACAGACCAAGCGGTGAAAAGGCAATTTGGCTTTTTCAATTGTCTGAGAATGTCTGAGGCATTAATGAGTTTCATTAACTATAGTGTCAGCATGGGGGGGATCCAGGACAGGTTGTTGGTGATTTGGACACCTAAAAACTTGAATCTCTCGATCTTTTCTATTTCATCCCCGTTGATGTAGACAGGGGTATGTTCTCCTTTACACTTTCTGGAGTCAATGACAATCTGCTTTGTTTTGTTGACATTGAGGGAGAGATTATTGTTGCTGCACCAGTTCACCAGATTCTCTATCTCATTCCTGTCCTCTGTCTCATCATTGTTTGAGATCTGACCCACTACAGTGGCGTCATCAGCAAACTTGAAAATTGAACTAGGGGGAATTTGGCCACACAGTCATAGGTGTATAAGGAGTATAGTAGGGGGCTGAGAACACAATCTTGTGGGGCACCGGTGTTGAAGATAGTCATGGAGAAGGTGTTGCTGCCTATCCTTACTGATCAAATCAAATCAAGAGGGGATTTGAGAAAGCTCTGGCTGGTAAAAGTTGGGAAAATCCGAAGATATTCTATAAGCATATCAATGAGAACAGGATAACCAGGAAAAGAGTAGGGCCCATCAGGGACCAAAGGGGCAATCTGTGGGTGCAGCCAGAGGACACTGGTAAAGAGAAACCAAAAGAGAAAATGCTGGAAAATCTCAGCGGGTCAGGCAGCATCTGTGAGGAGAGAAAACAGCTGATGTTTGAGTCCAGATGACCCTTTGACAAAGCTCTAGCTTCCTCTCTGGCTAATGGGGGAAGTGCCAGGTGACTGGAGAACAGCTAATGTGGTTCCGCTATTTAAGAATGGATGAAAAGCAGTCATCGGCTTCAGGAAGCATAAAGGAGAACATGCCTTGGTCTACATCAATGGGCTCAAAGTGGAGAGCTTCAAGGTTTTAGGTGTCCAGATCACCAACAACCTGTCCTGGTCCCCCCATGCCAACACTATAGTAAAGAAAGCCCAGCAACGCCTCTACTTTCTCAGAAGACTAAGGAAATTTGACATGTCAGCTACGACTCTCACCAACTTTTACAGATGCACTATAGAAAGCATTCTTTCCAGATATGTCACAGTTTGGTATGGGCTCCTGCTCTGCCCAAGACCATAAGAAACTACGAAGGGTCGTGAATGTAGCCCAATCCATCACACAAACCAGCATCCCATCCACTGACTCTGTCTACGCTTCCCACTAGCTCGGAAAAGCAGCCAGCATAATCAGGAACCCACTTTCTTCCTTCAGGAAAAATAAACAAAATTCTGAGGTCACATACCAACTGATTCAAAAACAGCTTCTTCCCTGCTGCCATCAGACTTTTGAGTGGACCTACCTTACATTAAGTTGATCTTTCCCAACACCCTAGCTATGACTGTAACACTACATTCTGCACTCTGTCATTTCCTTCTCTATGAATGATATGCTTTGTATGTATAGCACGCAAGGAACAATATTTTTCACTGTATAGTAATACACGTGACAATAATCAATCAAGTCATGTCAAAAAATCAGTGATAATTCTGGAACTCAACTTAATCCCTCCCAATAATGTAGATTCTAAAAAAGAATAATGTTTTGCATTTAAAAAGCATCTCTGATATGGTAAAATAAAACATTCCATTGCACTTGACATTTTTGATTAGATTTGATTTATTATTGTCGCATGTATTAACATACAGTGAAAAGTATTGTTTCTTGCACAGTGCACAGACAAAGCATACTGTTCATAGAGAAGGAAATGAGAGAGTGCAGAATGTATTGTTACAGTCATAGCGAGGGTGTAGAGAAAGATCAACTTAATGCGAGGTAGGTCCATTCAAAAGTCTGACAGCAGCAGGGAAGAAGCTGTTCTTGAGTCAGTTGGTACATGACCTCAGACTTTTGTATCTTTTTCCCGATGGAAGAAGGTGGAAGAGAGAATGTCTGGGGTGCGTGGGGTCCTTAATTATACTGGCTGATTTTCCGAGGCAGTGGGAAGTGTAGACAGAGTCAATGGTTGGGAGGCTGGTTTGTGTGATGGACTGGGCTACATTCATGACCTTTTGTAGTTCCTTGCGGTCTTGGGCAGAGCAGGAGCCCATACCAAGCTGTGATACAACCAGAAAGAATGCTTTCTATGGTGCTTCTGTAAAAGCTGGTGAGAATTGTAGAAATCGAGACAATTTGACATTGAAACATTTAGACAGGAGAGCAAAAGCTTTTTTATTGATGGGATGTGGGTGTTACTAAGCAAGACCAGCACTCGTAGACCAATCCTAGCAGGGCTTGCAAGATCATTTCAGGGGGCAACTATCCATATTACTGTGATAAAAGCCAAATAATGTGGAATCTGAAACAAAAACAGAAAATGCTGGAAAATCTCAGCAGGTCTGACAGCAGCTGTGGGGAGAGAATAGAGCCAATGTTTCGAGTCTGGATGACCCTTTGTCAGAGCCAGTCTGGAGTCACATGGTGGCTGTGTAACAATAAATAATTTTCTTTTTCTTAAAAGACATTGGTGAAGCAGATTACAAGGACTAGTTAGTGCCACTAGTTGCTTTGATGATGAACTCGTGTGACCCTGGATTACTAGTCCTGTGTTATTAGGGTGGCACAGTGGTTAGCACTGCTACCTCACAGTGCCAGGGACCTGGGTTCGATTCCCGGCTTAGGTCACAGTCTGTGTGGAGTCTGCACGTTCTCCCCATGTCTGCGTGAGTTTCCTCTGGGTGCTCTGGTTTCCTCCCACAGTCTGAAAGACATGTTGGTTAGGTTGCGTTGGCTGTGCTAAATTCTCCCTTAGTGTACCTGAACAGGTGCTGGAGTGTGGCGACTAGAGGATTTTCTCAGTATCTTCATTGTGGTGTCAATGTAAGCCTACTTGTGACACAAATAAATACTTTAAAATTAACCAATTAGTTTCTATTTGCCCTGCAAATGCTCTCTTTCAAATAGTTTAAAGTTTATTTATTGGTGTCACAAGTAGGTTTACATTAACACTGCAATGAAGTTACTGTGAAAATCCCCTAGTCGCCACACTCGGTGCCTGTTTGGGTACACTGAGGGAGAATTTAGCACGGCCAATGCACTCTAACCATCACATCTTTCGGACTGTGGGAGGAAACTGGAGCACCTGGAGGAAACCCATGCAGACACAGGGAGAATGTGCAGAATCCACAAACACAGTGATCCAAGCCAGGAATTGAACCCAGGTCCCTGGTGCTGTGAGACAGCAGTGCTAACCACTGTGCCAGCATGCAACATATATTCAATTCTTAACTAATAACACCTTTCACAACCTCAGGATGCTTGGAATTGTTTTACAGCCAATAAAATACTTTTCAAAGTGTAGTTACTGTAGGAAACACTGCAGCTAATTTGTGCACAGCAAGATCCCACAAACAGCAATGTTGCCGTAACAGAAAAGCAAAATGCTGCAGATGCTGGAATCTGAAACAAAAACAGAAAATGCTGGAAAATCTCAGCAGGTCTGGCAGCATCAGTGGAGAGAGAATCAAGCCTTGATAAATTTTTCCAGGTCCAGACCAGAGCATGAAGTGGCACCAAAACAATCATTGATGCATCAATAAAGGAGTTGTGGGAGGGGAGGGGGGACAGGAGTAGGACTGAACTGGGGCTGCACTGCGGCACAGTGGTTAGTGCTGCTGCCTCACGGTGCCAGGGACCCGGGTTCCATTCCTGGCTTGGGTCACTGTCTGTGTGGAGTCTGGACGTTCTCCCCGTGTCTGCGTGGGTTTCCTCTGGGCGCTCCGGTTTCCTCCCACAGTCTGAAAGATGTGTGGGTTAGGTGGATTGGCTATGCTGCATTGCCCCATAGTATCAGATGGACTAGCAAGGTAAATATATGAGGTTATGGGGTAAGGGTGGGATAGTGGTCAGTGCAGAATCGATGGTCTGAATGGCCTCTGTAGGGATTCTATGGTAAGAAAGCTTGTGGGTTTACTATCAAATAAACCTGTTGGACTTTAACCTGGTGTTTGTGAGACTTCTTACTGTGTTTACCCCAGTCCAACGCCGGCATCTCCACATCATGACTTCTATGGTTCACCAGGATGTGGAGATGCCGGCGTTGGACTGGGGTAAACACAGTAAGAAGTCTCACAAACACCAGGTTAAAGTCCAACAGGTTTATTTGACAGCACGAGCTTTTAGAGTGTTGCTCCTTCCTGAGTGAAGGGTTGTCTTTGGAAAGAACCATTAGCTGGTGTGTTATAGAGGTAGATAAGGGAGTGGATTTGGAGACACAGGGTGCTGAGGTCCTCCAACACCAGTAGCTGGAGCTCTTCATTCTGCTTCAGAGAGTTTGCATTCGCAGATCTTGCCTGATGTTGAAGCTGAAATGGTCTATCATGTGATGGGGGAGTGTTTCCCGGATGGTTTTGAGGCTGGCAGTGGGAGCTGACACTGTGCATTGTTGAGGGATAAAGATGTCACTGGAGGATCCATTTTTTGTTGTCAAAGGGTGAGTTATGGATCAGTGCAGCAACAGTTGATCTTTTTTAACTGGGAGGCTGTGCTTGGCAGCTCAGAGCTGGGCTGTTTGCTTTGCCCCTGTGCACTGGGCTGCCTGCAGCCACCTAGCTCTGCAGCTGAGTTTATTTAATGATTCAGAAACTTGCAAAGCTTCCCCAACTCTCTCCAGTCCATTCCCACTGCCCAGTGCTGTGTAAATCCGGCCATCAGGTGTGAGCAGGGGTGGGGTGCTGGTGGAGATTTGAGCAGAATCACAGAGCAGAGACAAGTCACAACAAGTGAGGCTGCAGGAATTTGGAAAGTTCTATTTTCTATTTGGATGATGTCATTTTGAAAGAAGAAGCTCAGTTTTTTATATATTACCTTTCACAATCTCCAAAATACTTTGTGATTTGATTTATTATTGGCAAAGCTAAATTAACCCTTAGTGTTCCAAGATGGGCAGGTTTATTATGTATTAGAGTATACAGTGAACATGTACACACAACATGTATTAGAGTATACAGTGATCATGTACACACAACATGTATTAGAGTATACAGTGAACATGTACACACAACATGTATTAGAGTATACAGTGAACATGTACACACAACATGTATTAGAGTATACAGTGAACATGTACACACAACATGTATTAGGGTATACAGTGAACATGTACACATATACATGACTTGGTACACAGTGAAAAGTATTGTTTCTTGCGTGCTATTACAGACAAAGCATACTGTTCATAGAGAAGGAAAGGAAAGGGTCCAGAATGTAGTGTTACAGTCATAGCTAAGATGCAGAGAAAGATCAACTTACTGTGAGGTAGGTCCATTCTAAGGTCTGACAGCAGCAGGGAAGAAGCTGTTCTTGAGTCGCTTGGTATGTGACCTCAGACTTTTGTATCTTTTCCCTGATGGAAGAAGGTGGAAGAGAGAATGTCCGGGATGTGTGGGGTCCTTAACTATACTGGCTGCTTTTCTGAGACTGGGAAGTGTAGACAGAGTCAATGGATGGGAGGCTGGTTTGCATGATGGATTGGGCTACATTCACAACCCTTTGTAGTTTCTTTCCAGTCGATAGAATACTTCATGCTGTGCAGTCACTGAATATTACAGAACAGAAGGAGGTCATTCAGTAATAAGAACATAAGAAATAGGAGCAGGAGTAGGCCATCCAGCCCTTCGAGCCTGCCCCGCCATTCAATAAGACCATGGCTGATCTGAAGTGGATCAGTTCCACTTTCCCGCTTTCTTCCCATAACCCTTAATCCCCCTGTCTATCAGAAACCTATCTACCCGTGACTTAAATATATTTAGCGAGGCGGCCTCCACCACTTCAACGGGCAGAGAATTCCAGAGATTCACCACCCTTTGAGTGAAGAAGTTCCTCCTCAACTCCGATCTAAACTGCCCCCCCCCCCCCCCCCCCCCCTTATTTTGAGGCTGTGCCCTCTAGTCCTGCTGTCCTTTCTCAGCGGGAAGAATCTCTCTACCTCTACCCTATCCATCCCTTTCATTATCTTATACGTCTCTATAAGATCACCCTTCAACCTTCTAAACTCCAACGAGTACAGACCCAGCCTATTTAGTCTCTCTTCAACCCCCTCATCTCCGGTATCAACCTAGCAAACCTCGTCTGCACTCCCTCCAGGGCCAAAATATCCTTGCGCAAGTGCGGCGACCAAAACTGCACACAGTACTCCAGCTGCGGCCTCACCAGTGCCCTGTACAGTTGCAGCAAGACCTCCCTGCTTTTATATTCTATCCCCCTCGCTATAAAGGCCAGCATCCCATTCACCTTCTTGATCACCTGCTGCACCTGCAGACTGGGTTTTTGTGACTCATGCACAAGGACCTCCAGGTCCCTCTGCACAGTAGCATGCTGCAGCTTTTCGCCCTTTAAACAGTAATCTCTCCTACTATTATTTCTGCCAAAGTGGATAACCTCACCATTGCTAACATTATACTCCATCTGCTAGGTCCTCGCCCACTCGCTCAGCCTATCCAGATCCCTCTGCAGACTTTCCACACCCTCCACGCAACTTACTTTACCACTCATCTTCGTGTCATCAGCAAATTTCGTCACCCTACACTCAGCCCCCTCCTCCAGATCATTTATATAAATGGTAAATAGCTGAGGCCCCAGCACCGATCCCTGCGGCACTCTAGTCACCAACTGCCAAGCAGAATAGCACCCATTGATACCAACTCTCTGCTTCCTATTAGACAATCAATCCTCTATCCACGCTAACACCTTACCCCCAACTCCATGCACCCTAACCTTCCTTAGCAACTTTTTATGAGGCACCTCATCAAACGCCTTTTGAAAATCGAAAAACATCACATCCACTGGTTCCCCTCTGTCTACCGCACTAGTCACATCCTCATAGAAATCCAATAAATTTGTCAAACACGACTTCCTCTTAATGAATCTGTGCTGCGTCTGCTCTATCAAACCGCTCTTTTCTAGGTGCCTCACTATTTCTTCTTTGATGACGGATTCTAGCATTTTTCCAACCACAGACATTAAACTAACCGGCCTATAATTCCCTGCCTTTTGTCTGCTACCTTTTTTAAACAGCGGCGTAACATTAGTCGTTTTCCAATCTTCCGGCACTTCCCCGGAATCCAGTGAATTTTGGTAAATATACTATTACCTCTGCCATGTTCTTCAGAACTGTGGGATGCATTCCATCCGGTCCTGGGGACTTGCCCACCTTCAGTCCCATTAGTCTATCAAGCAGTACCTCTCTAGTGACAGTAATCACATTCAGGCCCTCAACTCCTACCATCCTTCCATCTTTAATATCCGGCAAACTATTCGCGTCTTCCTCCGTGAAGACCGAGGCAAAAAACTTATTTAAGTCCTCAGCCATTTCCTCGTTACCCACCACTAAATCCCCCCTCTCATCCTTACTATTAATTACATGGCGAAAAACTGCAGCAGGCGACGGTGCAGAGGGACCTCGGGGTCCTTGTGCATGAGTCGCAAAAACCCAGCCTGCAGGTGCAGCAGGTGGTCAGGAAGGTGAATGGGATGCTGGCCTTCATAGCGAGGGGGATTGAATATAAAAGTAGGGAGGTCTTGCTGCAGCTGTATAGGGCATTGGTGAGGCCGCAGCTGGAGTACTGTGTGCAGTTTTGGTCGCCGTACTTACGCAAGGATATTTTGGCCCTGGAGGGAGTGCAGAGGAGGTTTACTAGGCTGATACCGGAGTTGAGGGGGTTGAGCTATGAGGAGAGGCTGAATAAACTAGGCTTGTACTCGTTAGAGTTTAGAAGAATGAGGGGAGATCTCATTGAGACGTATAAGATGATGAATGGGATGGATAGGATAGAGGTGGAGAGACTCTTCCCGCTCAGAAAGGACAGTAGGACTAGAGGGCACAGCCTCAAGATAAAGGGGGGGGGGAGCGGTTTAGAACGGAGTTGAGGAGGAACTTCTTCACTCAAAGGGTGGTGAATCTCTGGAATTCTCTGCCCGTTGAAGTGGTGGAGGCTGCCTCGCTAAATATTTTTAAGACATGGGTTGATGGGTTTTTGATGAGAGAGGGGATTAAGGGTTATGGGGAGAGGGCGGGAATGTGGAACTGAGCAGCGACAGATCAGCCATGATCTTATTGAATGGTGGGGCAGGCTTGAAGGGCTGGATGGCCAACTCCTGCTCCTATTTCTTATGTTCTTATGTTATCCTCTAAGGGTCCAACATTCACTCTAGCCAGCCTCCTCCTCTTTATATATTTGTAAAAACTCTTACTGTCCTTTTTTATATTTAGAGCCAGTTTAGCTTCATAGTCTATCCTTCCTTTCTTTATCAACTTCTTAGTCGCTCTTTGTTGACTTTTAAACCTCTCCCAATCTTCTAATCGCCCACTACTTTTAGCCACTCTGAACGCATCAGCTTTTAATTTAATACTCTCCTTTATTTCCTTCGATAACCACGGCTGGTTATCCCTTCTCCTACAGTTCTTCTTTACCATCGGAATACACTTCTGCTGAGCACCGGAAAAGATCTCCTTAAAAATCCTCCACTGTTCCTCAGCCGTCCTACCGACCAATCTGCGCCCCCAATCTACATTTGCCAATTCCGCTCTCATCTTATCGTACTCCCCTCTGTCCAAACAGAGGACACAGGTTCGGGACCCTACTTTCTCATCCTCCATCTGCATCAAAAACTCCACCATACAATGATCGCTCGTCCCAAGAGGATCCCTCACAATAAGATCCCTAATTCTTCCTGCCTCGTTACACAACACCAGATCTAAGATAGCTCGCTCCCTCGTACGTTGAATCTGTACTGACTCTGATGTGGAGGTGCTGGCATTGGACTGAGATGGGCACAGTGAGAAGTCTCACAACACCAGGTTAATGTCCAACAGGTTTATTTGGTAGCACAAGCTTTTGGAGCTCTGCTCCCTCTTCCTCAGCTGATGATGGAGCAACCTTCTGAAAGCTCATACTACCGAATAAACCTGTTGGAATTTAACCTGGTGTTGTGAGACTTCTTACTGTACTGACTGTCTGACCCAGTATCTTCTCAAGTCCCTCTTTCCTGTCCTATCCCTGTAACTGAACGGTTACCATGGCCAATCCACCTAACCTGCACATCTTTGGACTGCAGGAGGAAAGCCAGAACAATCCTGTTTGTCCTACTCTCCCTTACCCTTACAATTCGCTCAAGTGTTTATCCAGTTCCTGTTTGAATCTGTGTTGCATCAGATCCTGCGTTCCAGATTGGAGCTCCCCAGTGGATAATTAAGGCTGGGTTATAAATGCCACCTAGTCAGCAACACTCACATCCTGTGGATAAACACTCAGAAACAGATTGGAAGCAATATGAGGTCAGTCAGCCATCGTAATCAGTCTCTGTTAATTTACCCTGTCCAAACCCCTCCCTGACTTGCAAACAGCGCTATCAAATCTCCTAACCTTTGTGTTAACAGTTGGGATATAGTTCTAACAATCTCTTTATCCATCTGTGGAATGTGATGGATTTGATTCTATTTTGAGGAGGTTTTCTCTTTGACTCTCACTTGGATAAAACTCCCGAGATACCACCCGTTCCCCCCTGTACATCAGCGAGGGTACGGTGTGTAGCAATGGGGTGGACTGGGGTAATGTTAGACATTGCTATCAAGCCTGTGAAAGGCACCATAGAAATGTGAGGTTTATCTTTTTGTTCATTCGTTCATGGGACATGGGCATCGCTGGCTGGCCAGCATTTATTGCCCATCCCTAGTTGTCCGAGGGCAATTGAGAGTCAACCACATTGCTGTGGTTCTGGAGTCACATGTAGGCCAGACTGGGTAAGGACGGCAGATTTCCTTCCCTAGAGGACATTAGTGACCCAGATGGGTTTTTCTGACAATGGTTTCATGGTCATCAGTAGATTCTTAATTCCAGATTTTTTTTTTATTGAATTCAAATTCCACCATCTGCCATGGTGGGATTCGAACCCCGGTCCCCAGAACATTAGCTGAGTCTCTGGATCAATAGGATAATACCACCAGGCCATCGCTTCCCATGTATTGCCAGTTTGCTGCTTATCGGCAAAACATTGAGGATGGTGTGACCCTCACTGCGCCTCCCTCCACCCCCCTCCAGCTTGCTTCCCCTCCCTCATTTTCTTCCTTTGCTTGCAGGGAGGTACAGAAGGCCGTGAACACGGCCTGGGGCCTGTACCAGCGATGGTGTGAGCTACTGCAGGACACGCACAGCGTCAACAAGGAGGAATATGACTGGACGACAAATGAACTTCGCAACAGCCTGAGGAGTATCGAGTGGGACCTGGAGGATCTGGATGAGACGATTGATATCCTTCAGTGGCCGCTCTGCACCCTTCCCTCTCACTCGCTCCCGAGTTTTCATGCATTTGCAAAAAGATCTGTTATTACTTTGCTCTCCTTCCCCAGCTGGTACCAAACCTTCATGTGGAGATGCCGGTGTTGGACTGGGGTGGGGACAGTAAAAAATCTCACAACACCAGGTTAAAGTCCAACAGGTTTATTTGGAATCACGAGCTTTCGGAGCACTGCTCCTTCATCAGGTGAGTGGGAGTTCTGTTCACAAACACGGTATATATAGACACAAACTCAATTACAAGATAATGGGTGGAATGTGAGTCTTTACAGATAATCAAGTCTTAAAGGTACAGACAGTGTGAGTGGAGAGAGCTTTAAGCACAGGTTAAAGAGATGTGTATTGTCTCCAGACAGGACAGTTAGTGAGATTTTACAAGTCCAGGCAAGTTGTGGGGGTTACAGATAGTGTGACATGGACCCAAGATCCCAGTTGAGGCTGTCCTCGTGTGTGGAACTTGGCTATCAGTCTCTGCTCAGCGACTCTGCGCTGTCGTGTGTCGTGAAGGCCGCCTTGGAGAACTTTTACCTGAAGATCAGAGGCTGAATGCATTCACAACCATTATCTTGTAATTGAGTTTGTGTCTTTATATTTGCCCTGTTTGTGAACCAAATCCTGCGCTCACCTGATGAAGGAGCAGAGCTCCGAAAGCTCGTATTACCAAATAAACCTGTTGGACTTTAACCTGGTGCTGTGAGACTTCTTACTGTACCAAACCAAACTGGGGTTCCCCAGGTGGTACGGTGGCACAGTGGTTAGCGCTGGTGCATCACAGCACCAGGGACCTGGGTTTGATTCCCAGCTTGGGTCACCGTCTGTGCAGAGTTTGCACATTCTCCCCGTGTCTGCGTAGGTTTCCTACGGGTGCTCCGGTTTCCTCCCACAGTCCGAAAGGGTGCATTGGCCATGCTGAATTCTCCCTCAGTGTTACCCGAACAGGTGCCGGAGTGTGGCGACTAGGGGATTTTCACAGTAACTTCATTGCAGTGTTAATGTAAACCTCCTTCTGACACTAATAAATAAATGTTAATCTTGGGTGCCAGCCTGTTCACAGCTGAGCCTGTGTTTGTTGCTTCCTGCTGATTTACAGCAGGAGCTGGGTGATTGCCGTGTCCCCTGTGAATGTTGTGTGAGACTTTCCAGACCTTCCCTGTGTTGACTTGGTTCCTAGAACCGGAGAAACATACAGCACAGGAGGCCGTTCAGCCCATCACCCCCGTCCTGGCTTTTCGGAAGTGCCACCTCAGTAAGTCCTACATCCCTTTATTTTTGGTGAATTTGCCATCCTCCAGTGCCCCGAATAAATCCGTTTTATAATTACTGATTGAATCGGTTTCCAGTACAAGCGTTCCGGATCCTGACAACTCTCTGACTGGACAGGAATTCCCTCATCCATCTCCTGTAGCCAGTGATTTAAAATCTTGCGATGACGAACTCTCCAAGATCACTCTGTGCGATCTCAGAGATTACTGGGGGGTTTTTATATTGAAGTTTCCTTAAAAAACTGCAACATTTCCAAACTTTGTTTGATTGTAACTTCCGTGGATTCAGATATTCCTGTAAATAATGTTGTGTCATCAAAGTTCGTTCTACGTCTGTGAAGGAATTGTCACAGTTATAGAATCATAGAATCCCTACAGTGCAGAAAGAGGCCATTCAGCCCATCGAGCCTGTGCCGGTAACAATCCCACCCAGGCCCTATCCCTGTAACCCCCCCCACTAATCCCCCTGACACTAAGGCAGTTTCAGTAAGAAGTCTCACAACATCAAGTTAAAGTTCATCTCGTCCCGCAGACTTTAACCTGGTGTTATCAGACTTCTTACTGTGTTTACCCCAGTCCAACGCCTGCATCTCCACATCATGACTAAGGCATTTTAGCACGGCCAATCCACTCTAACCCACATGTCTTTCGGACTGTGGGAGGAAACCCATGCAGACACGGGGAGAATATGCAGACTCCGCACAAGCGGTGACCCGAGCCAGGAATTGAACCCAGGACCCTGGCGCTGTGAGGCAGCAGTGCTAACCACGGTGGCGTCATGGCTGTTTCTGTTATCTATAACCGCAAACTATAGTCTCTCTGTTTCTTAACGACTGCGAACGCATCGTGGAATCGAACCCTCGGAAGTTCAAGATTGAGATGTCTGAACTGCAAGAGAGGAAAGCGTTCGTTGTCAAAACAAGACAAACTGTCAAGGTAGCAACATGGGTGCTGTCGAATATGTCCCCCCTCCCCACACTCTCCCCTCTCCTCCCCCCTCCCCTCCCCTCCCCTCCCCCCTCCCCTCCCCTCCCCTTCCCCTCCCATCCCCCTTTGCCCTCCACCTTGCTCCCTCCTTGTGCCTCCCTTTTCCCATTCCCCTGCCAGTTTAAGTAATTTATCCCTGTGTCCTTGGGGAATTAATATTGAATCTGTCTGAATGCCTTTTCCAATAATGAGTTTACAGCTTTGTCTATGAGGGAGGTTTTTGATTCTGGGGGTGGGGGGGGGTGGGTGCGGTGAGGGGTGGGTGGTTAGTGGTCCTGGTGTGTGGCATCCTCTCCGGATGGGTTTTGTCCCTTATTTCCGTAGAATAGAATCCCTACAGTGCAGAATGAGGCCATTTGACCCATCGAACCTGCACTAACAACAATCCCACCCAGGCCCTATCTCCGTAACTCAACGTATTTTCCTAGCTAGGCTCTCTCAGCACGACCAATCCACCTAACCCGCACAGCTTTGGAGTGTAGGAAACTGGAGCACCCGGAGGAAACCCACACAGACACGGGGAGAATGTGCAGACTCCACACAGACAGTGACCCAAGCCGGGAATCGAACCTGGGTTCCTGGCGCTGTGAGGTAGCAGTGCTAAACCACTGTGCCACCCCGTTTACCTTGCCCTATTCCAGTGTGACCCTGGACAGTGAATATCAATGGGCTGTTCAGCCACAGGGGGTTGGAGCTGAGTCCCAGTTGTGAATGGAGGCTGTGCTGACAGGGATTACAGACAGGCCTTGGCTACTTTCCCTCCTCAACCTGCAATACAAGAGCTGGTCACAATGAAACCTCCTGTTTTTTATATAATTCACCTCAATAGACAAGGTTAATGAGAGAGAGAGAGAGAGTCCCCCTCGGGAAATCTGCTGCTTTTAACTCACTAATTTTGACTTTAATTCACCAGGAAATGAAAGACCACATTTCCAGCCCGTCTGCTGTTGCGTTCAGTGACAGACGAACACGTCAGGTGAGCAGCCTCGAAGTTTTGAGTTTGTTTTTCTTGCCCTCCATCAGGCCCTCGAGTGGGTTCAGGTCCCACACTAGGCAGCCCCCTGCTTCCCCACTTCCCGAGTGCGAACTGAGATACTGAATGCTGACAAAACTATTGAACTGCAGTGAACGTCACAGTGCATTGCTACTGTTAATCCAGATACACGGCTAATGTTCTGGGGACCTGGGTTCGAATCCCGCCATGGCAGATGGTGGAATTCAAATTCAGTAAAAAAAAAATCTGGGATTAAGAATCTACTGATGACCATGAAACCACTGTCGGAAAAACCCATCTGGGTCAGTAATGTCCCTTTAGGGAAGGAAATCTGCTGTCCTTACCCGGTCTGGCCTACATGTGACTCCAGAGCCACAGCAATGTGGTTGACTCTTAACTGCCCTCTGAAATGGCCTACGAGCATCTCTTTAACCTGTGCTTAATCCTCTCTCCACTCACATTGTCTGTACCTTTAAGTCTTGATTACCTGTAAAGACTCGCGTTCCAACCATTATCTCGTAATTGAGTGTGTGTCTATATCTGCCCTGTTTGTGAACCCAACTCCCACTCACCTGATGAAGGAGCAGTGCTCCAAAAGCTTGTGCTGCCAAATAACCACAGAACCATAGAACATTACAGCTCAGAAACAGGCCTTTTGGCCCTTCTTGTCTGTGCCCAACCATTTCTCTGCCTAGTCCCACTGACCTGCACCTGGACCATATCCCTCCACACCCCTCTCATCCATGAACCTGTCCAAGTTTTTCTTACATGTTAAAAAGTGACCCCACATTTACCACTTTATCCGGCAGCTCATTCCACACTCCCACCACTCTCTGTGTGAAGAAGCCCCCCCAATATTCCCTTTAAACTTTTCCCCCTTCACCTTTAACCCATGCCCTCTGGTTTTTTTTCTCCCCTAGCTTCAGTGGGAAAAGCCTGCTTGCATTCACTCTGTCTATACCCATCAAAATCTTATCCCCTGTTGGACTTTAACCTGATGTTGTGAGACTTCTTACTGTGCCCATCCCAGTCCAACGCCAGCATCTCCACATCAAGTTCAAGGGCACCTAGGGATGAGTGATAAATTCTGGTCCAGCCAGCCACGCCCAGTCCCCTGAATGAATGAACAAATAATTGTTGACTAATATCAGCCGGGGATTATGTCTGATTTTCCGTGGGATTTTAACTTGACGGATTTGCTAGTCTCTGGTTTGATATGGAATCAGATTCCACTTACTAATCACACTGAATGAGAAAGTGTGTGAGTGAAAGGACAGATAAGGGAGCTTATTGTGAAACATATTGTATTGAATCCAGGCACTCCCATTTCTGAAACGTGGGAAGAAGCTGGGATTGTTCTCCATAGAGAGATTTAATCAAAGGTTCTGATCAAATAAATAAGGCGGAACCGTTACTGGGGGAGGAGAGGAGGAGGTGAAGTCAGTAAACAGAGGGACACGGATTTAATGTAATTGATAAACAATCCGAAAGGTATAGAATTTTCAGAGCTGTGGGGAGGAGAAGGGGAGTGGGTCTGATTGGAGAAGCCTGCACAGATACGATGGGCAGAAAGGCCTACTGTCTGCCAGCCGATCACATCATGTGGCTTTGAATAAAGAGGATATTTGAGCCATGAGTTCATGGGTTGGTTTTTAGACTGTGTGACCTTGGGTAGTGTATCAGACTCTGACTGGTAATCTCATAGGAATTGTTGAGCATTGTATCCTTACAGAGCATCACTGTGAGGTTACAGGGGAGGGAGGGAGCAGGATGGACTGTAACGGGGGTGGAAGGGAGGACGGATTGTAACAGGGTGAGAGGATGGACTGATAGGGATGGGTGGGTGTATTGTAATGGGAAAAGGAAGAGCAGACTGTAATGAGGGTGGGTAGGTGTATTGTAAGAGGAAAGGGTGGGTGGTCTGTAATGGGGATAATGGGTGAATTGTAATAGGGAAAGTGAGGGCAGACTAACATGGGTGGGCATATTGTAATAGGGAAAGGGAGGATGGACTGTAATGGGGAGGGAAGGTGGGTGAATTGTAATGGGGAAAGCGAGGGTGGTCTGTAACGGGACCAAGAAGTGATCTACTCTCCCTGTTGTTACAGAATCTGCTGGGGGGAGTTGAGCACCTGCACCAGCCCATGGACAGATACAGGCGCCTGGATCAGGAATTGGAGAATGCAAACTCCCAGTACATCGAGGAACAGCGAGTTCAGCAGAGAGTAAGTCCTCAAACTGAAACTTAATTATGAAGGGCTGAGGCAGAGTGCAGGAAAACACCAACAACGGGAGAAAATCTGTGCGTCTGAGAGACAGAGAGCGATGAGGATCTCAGTTTATAAGTGAAGTTAGTATCAACTAGAGAGCAGCAGAAATAGGACCATTCGGCCCATTGAGCTTGCTGTGCCATTCAAAGAGATCACGACTGATCTGATAATCATCAACTCCACTTTCCCACCTTATCCCCATAACCCTCGATTCCCGCACTGTTTCTAACTGGAAAATCTCCCACGGTGATAGACAGGGAAATGATTAAACACCATGTCACACTGATCTCCCCACAAGGAGACATTAGGAAAGGTGACTCAGTGTAAGTGGAAGGCAGAGGGAGAGCTGGAGGGGTTTATAGCGAGAGCTCGGTATCTCGAGGTGAGGCCACCAGTGGTTGAGTGAGTAAAATGTGGTAAGGACAGGATTGGAGGGTTGTGGAACCGGGGGAGGTTACTGAGATTTAGCCAGTCACGCTGTAACGCACTGCACAGTTACAGTCACTGTGGGTGGCACAGCGGGTTAGCACTGCTTCCTCGCAGCACCAGGGACCCAGGTTCAATTCCCAACTCGGGTCACTGCCTGTGTGGAGTCTGCACGTTCTCCCCGTGTCTGCATGGGTTTCCTCCCACAGTTTGAAAGACGTGCTGGTTAGGGTGCATTGGCCGTGCTAAATTCCCCCTCAGTGTACCCGAGCAGGTGCCGGAGTGTGGCAACTAGGAGATTTTCACAGTAACTTCATTGCAGTGTTAATGTAAGCCTTACTTGTGACTAAAAAATAAATTTTAACTTTCCTTTAGATGGGGAGGTGGTGAGACAAGGGAGGATTTGAAAAGATTGTTGAGAGTGTTAAATCCATGGTAGTGTGGTGGTCACTGAGGTTGGAGCAGAGATGGCTCCCCGTCTCTGGGAGTTGTGTGTACGCTGTGTGACTCCTTCCTGTCAGTATAGCACGGACTAGCTGGCTCTGCGCTGGCCTCGAGCCTGGGACTGTGTGGTTTGGAAATCCCCAGTGCATATCCTCAATCCAGGAGTGCGATTGGTTTTATCTGAGTTTAAGGGGCTCCTTTAATCTGTACAATTACAGATTAATTGTCTGATGGTGTCCAATGAGAATGAGGAACTGAATCTGCTAAATCTCTCAGCAAGCTGACCCAGAATCTCCCTCTACCAGTCCCCCAACCAGCTGTAAGGTGCACCGCAGCCAAGGCTCCATAGACATTACCTGCCAAACCTGTGACCTCTACCACCTAGAAGGTCAAGGACTAGCAGATATGGGCAGCACGGTGGCGCAGTGGTTAGCACTGCTGCCTCACAGCGCCAGAGACCTGGGTTCGATTCTGGCCTCGGGTCACTGTCTGTGTAGAGTGGGCACATTCTCCCCGTGTTTGTGTGGGTTTCCTCCGGGTGCTCTGGTTTCCTGCCACGGTCCAAAGATATACAAGTTAGGTGGATTGGTCATGCTAAATTTCCCCTTAGTGAAGGTTATGGAGATTAGTGGGGTAAATATGTGGAATTATGGGGATAGGGTGGGCCTGTGTAAGATGGTCTTTCAGAGAATCAGTGCAGACCAGATGGGCGGAATGGCCTCCTCCTGCACTGTCAGGATTCAATGGATACCTGGGAACACGTGAAGTTCCCCACCAAGATCCCGCACCACCTGATTTGGACATAGATTGGCCGTTCCTTCACTGTTGCCGGTTTTAAACGCTGGAACTCCCTCCCTAACAGCACGGTGGGTGTACCTACACCACAGGGACTGCAGCGGTTCAAGAAGGCACCTCCTCGAGGGGCAATTAGGGATGGGCAATAAACGCTGTCCTAGCCAGCGAGAAGCATACCAATGGCAAAAATATAGATATTTTAAACTTTAACCAAAGGGAAAAAGATTTTAAGAGTGAACCTGAGAATTAGGAGCAGAAGTCGGCAAAATCAGCCCTTTGAGTCTGCTCTGCCATTCAATCAGATCGTGGCTGATCTCCCCCTGCCTGTTCCCCATCTCCCTTTAACCCTTTTCCTATCAGAAATATATCCGTCTCCTCCTTTAAACCGTTCAGTGATTCAGACTCCAGTGTGCTGTGGGGCAGTGAGTTTCACAGATGGGGAACCGTCAGGGTAAGGAGGCTGGTGTAAAGCATTGTGAGTAACGCTGTAACTCTCACCCTTGGTTCTGTACAGTTGATAGTCGAACAGCAGGACGAACAGCTGGAGTTGGTACTAGGCAGCAGCACAATCCTAAAGAATATGTCGGAGCGAATCGGGGATGAGTTGGAGGAGCAGGCAGTGTAAGTAGATTCTCCAGTGATCGATGGATTACTGTCAGACCAGCCAAATCAAACACAACCCCCCCCCCCCCGCGCTCCGCACGTGTTATTTTTATACTGATTCCATTCCCCGAGCTGACAGATGTGGGTCTGCAGACTCAACTCTGGATCACAAAGACATGGGTTCAACAGCCCCCCCCAGAGACTTGATCTCGAAGCCCACTCCCCATAATATACTGAGGGAGTGCCTCACTGTCAGTGGGTCAGTGCTGAGGGAGTGCCGCACTGTCAGAGGGTCAGTGCTGAGGGAGTGCCTCACTGTCAGAGGGTCAGTGCTGAGGGAGTGCCGCACTGTCAGAGGGTCAGTGCTGAGGGAGTGCCTCACTGTCAGTGGGTCAGTGCTGAGGGAGTGCCGCACTGTGGGAGGGTCAGTGCTGAGGGAGTGCCGCACTGTGGGAGGGTCAGTGCTGAGGGTGTGCCGCACTGTGGGAGGGTCAGTGCTGAGGGAGTGCCGCACTGTCAGAGGGTCAGTGCTGAGGGAGTGCCGCACTGTCAGAGGGTCAGTGCTGAGGGAGTGTCGCGCTGTCAGAGGGTCAGTACTGAGGGAGTGCCGCACTGTCAGAGGGTCAGTGCTGAGGGAGTGCCGCACTGTCAGAGGGGCAGCACAAGATGGGTACTACATATTGAGTAAGAAGTGTAACTGAGGCCGGGTACCTTGGATGGAGGTTAACGATCCTCTGCAGGGATAGAGGTGTCCTGACCAATACCTATCCCTGAACTGCACTTAGTAAAGCAGATGATCACTCTTGTTGTTTGTGGGATCTTGCTGTGTACAAACTGGTTGCTGCGTTTCCTACATTACAGCAGTGACTGTGAAACAACTTGGAATGTTGTGAGGTTCTGAAAGGTGTTGTTGAAATGTGAGATTTCCATTTCCTGGTGCACAGTGAGACGGAGAGAAAGAGACTTCATCCATTAGCTGGGAGAAGATTGGAGATTATTCCGGGGCTGGGAGTTCAGACTTGATGCCGGTGAGAGGTTTATTGGGATGTGGGTTGATATAGAATCCCTATGGTATAGAAGGAGGCCATTCAGCCCATCGGGTCTATATCGACCACAATCCCTCTTGGGCCCTATTCCTGTAATTCCACATATTTTCCCTGCTATTCTCCATAAGAATAAAGGTCAATTTATCATAGCCAGTCAACCTAACAAACATGTCGTTCGGACTGTGAGAGGAAACCGGAGCACCCGGAGGAAACCCACGCAGACACGGGGAGAACATGCAGAATCCACACAGACAGTGATCCAAGCCGGGAATCGAACCCGGGTCCCTGGCGCTGTGAGGCAGCAGTGCTAACCCACTGGGCCACTGCGCTGCCTAAACAATGGCATGGGGACTCGAACCCATCACACTGAGATAAAGAGTCTCATGCTCTGCTGACTGAGCTAGTCGGGCGTGATGGAAATAGACCACACCCATCATGGGAATCGGAGCAGGCGAGGGACGGACAGTGAGAAGGTCTGTTGATTTTAGGCGGGATTTTCTGGATTCGGGACGAGCGACCTGGTAAAATCCCACCCAGAGAATCTCTTCTAATCTTTGGGATAAGAATGAGCCGAGGAATGACTCCATTCCCATCCTGCTACTTGCTGCAAGCCCAGAATTTGGAATAAAGTGTGTGGACAGTTACTTTCTCATTCACTCAGGGGATGTGGGTGTCGCTGGCTAGGCCAGCATTTATTGCCCATCCCTAATTGCCCCCGAGAAGGGCAGTGTGACCACACGGGGCCATTCCTGTTTGAACAACTCTGCCACATAACAGCAGTCCCTGCACTATACTGAGGACTTTGACCTGGGTTGGTTCACTCAACACAAGCTCACAAATATTTACATTATCGTCTCCTTGTTAATGAAGCAGCTGCTCTCTCGCATGGTTTATTATCTTGTGACTGCCACCAGCAAAACCCTGCGATCAATATGTCAGGGTTAATTCTGTAGTTAAGACCATCGTGTTAATCCAGCTTGTATTCCCCCCCATACATACACTGGCATCACATACATCCCCCCGGTGCTGGGGGGCCCAGTGGGTTAGCACTGCTACCTCACAGCACCAGGGACCCGGGTTCGATTCCCGGCTTGGGTCACTGTCTGTGTGGAGCCTGCACATTCTCTCCGTGTCTGCGTGGGTTTCCTCCAGGTGCTCCGGTTTCCTCCCACGGTCCAAAGATGTGCGGGTTAGGTGGATTGGCCCTGTTAAATTGCCCCTTAGTGTCAGGGGGACTAGCTGGGGTAAATGCATGGGGTTAAGGGGATAGAGCCTGGGTGGGATTATGGCTGCTGGAGACTCAATGGGCCGAATGGCCTCCTTCTGCACTGTAAAATTATATGATTCTATCTCGCTTCAAACCATGGGACAGCTTAAAATGTGGCTTAAAATACCAAACCAAATATGCAAAACTACTGGAAACCATCCTCTGAGTTTATCTAAATGAGATCATGCTCCCCCTGAGTCAGCTCCAGTAGGACTGGGATCCAGCCCGTGCTCCAGAGAACTTGCTGAATCCATGCCCATTGTGTAAGGGTGGCACAGTGGTTAGTGCTGCTGCCCCACAGCACCAGGGACCCAGGTTCAATTCTGGCCTCACGTCACTTTCTGTGTGGAGTTTGCGGAGTTCCCTCCCCGTGTCTGCATGGGTTTCCTCCGGGTGCTCCGGTTTTCCCCCACATTCCAAAGATATGCGGGTTAGGTGGATTGGCCATGCTAAATTAACCCTAGTGTTGTGGGATTTGCAGGGTAAATATGAGAGGTTACCGGATTGGGGTCTGGGTGGGATTGTGGTCAGTATGGACTTGATGGGCCGAATGGCCCCCTTCTGCGCTGTAGGGATTCTATGTAAGATGGAGGCCTGCCCACCCCCCCCCCACCCCTCCCCGCCGGGGTTCGGTGTTGTCTGAGGAAGAAGCCACATCCCGCTTTCTAACCCAGTCTGATTTCTCTCCTCCAGGATGTTGGATGAATTTTCCCATGAAATGGACAACACTCATTCCCGGCTGGACAGCACGCTCAAAAAGTTGGCCAAAGTTTCTCACATGACGAATGGTAAGTTTCCAGTCCCACTGTTCTGTCTGCACAGGAGGAGGCCACTTGTTCTGCTCTGGCACTAGCTGGAGATCGGAGCTGGCTGCTCTTGACCCATTTCCATATTTTTTATCCACACCCAATTCTCTTCATTCCATCCTAAAATTTCATCACCCTACCATTGGCCTTCTGATGCCTGATCCCTAAACTCCCTAAAAACCCCTTCTGCCCACCCCCCCACTCCCTTTAAGACGCTATTAAAGGATTAATTTGACAAGGAATACTCAATGAATGGCAGGACACTGGGAAGTTCTGTGGAACAAAGGGACCTTGATGTGTTTGTCCACAGATCTCTGAAAGTGGAATGGCATGTTAATAAGGTGGTGAAAAAGGCATAAGGGACACTTGCCTTTCTCAATCGGGGTATAGGTTACAAAAGCAGGGAAGTTCTGTTGGAGATGTACAGAACTTTGGTGAGACCACAGCTGGAGCACTGTGTACAGTTCGGGTCACCACACTGTAGGAAGGATGTGATTGTACTGGAGGGGGTGCAGAGGGGATTCACCAGGATTCACCTGGGGTGGAATATTGAAGTTATGAAGAGAGGTTGTGTAGGCTTGGGGTATTTTTGTTGGAGCAGAGAAGACTGAGGGGCTTCCTGATGGAGGTATATAAGATTATGAGAGACACAGACAGAGTGGATAGGGAGCAGCTGCTCCCCTTAGCTGAAGGATCAGTTCCGAGGGGGACGCAAGTTCGAGGTGAGGGGCAGGAGGTTCAGGGAGGGATGTGAGGAAAATCCAGAGGGTGGTGAGGGTCTGGAATGTGCTGCCTGGGAGGGTGGTGGGGGCAGGATGCCTTTAAGAAGTACCTGGATGAGCACTTGGCACATCATAACATTCAGGGCTATGGGCCAAGTGCTGGTGAGTGGGATTAGGTGGGCAGGTCAGGTGTTTCTAATGTGTTGGTGCAGACTCGATGGGCTGAAGGGCCTCTTCTGTGCTGTGTGATTCTGTGATTCAAAACCTGCCGGCTTAATTGTGCTTTTGACCTGTCCTAATACCTTTTTGTGATTTGATTTATTATTGTCACATGTATTAACATAGAGTGAAAGGTATTGCTTCTTGCACACTACACAGACAAAGCATACTGTTCATAGAGAAGGAGAGAGTGCAGAATGTACTGTTACAGTTGTAGCTGGGATGTAGAGAAAGATCAACTTAATGCGAGGTAGGTTAATTCAAAAGTCTGACAGCAGCAGGGAGGAAGCTGTTCTTGATTTGGTCGGTACATGTCCTTTTGTATCTTTTTCCTGATGGAAGAAGGTGGAAGAGAGAATGTCCGGGGGTGTGTGGGGTCCTTAATTATGCTGGCTGCTTTGCCGAGGCAGTGGGAAGTGTAGACAGAGTCGATGGATGGGAGGCTGGTTTGTGTGATGGACTGGGCTACATTCACAACCTTTTGTAGTTCCTTGTGGTCTTGGGCAGAGCAGGAGCCCAGACCGAGCTGTGATACAACCAGAAAGAACCGTGTGGCTTGGACTCTGATTCTGTCTGATAATATCCCCGCGATCTCTTTGAGATGTTTTATTACATGAAAGTTATTTACTCTCCCGACCATGTTGAATTGCCCGATACCTTTTTGTACCGAAACTTGACGGTAGTTTTCTCTGTCCGACAGCGCGACGCCAATGGTGTGTGATCATCGTTCTTCTCGTCATCCTGATCGTGGTGCTCATCTTGTTCTTCACTCTGTGATCGTTGCGTCGGGACTTTTAATTGTGCATGACGAGGGTTGCCACGGTCGATCAGCAACTGGGACATATGTGGTGGGAGAGATCAGGAGCGAGTCACGCAGATTTCCACCAATGGCCACTCCTCTTATTTCTGTTTATTTTTGGACTGGGTGCCATGTCCGATGTCACAAACATGGAGAGGGTGAGAAATGTCAAAAAAAACACCCCACAATGTTTTGTTTTGAATATGTTAGTTTGTACATTTCAGGATGTCAGTAGTGGACATGATAGGTCCTTTTAGAATCAAGGATAAAATCTAATCTTCAGCCTCCTGGCTTTTTTAACGCAAATCAGTCTGTAATAGTTAACACCAAACTCAGCCTCCTCCTACTGAATTCCTCTCTGCTCAGGAATGGGGAAATTGCCAGAACTTCGAGAGACCGGCTGGAGTCTCGATTATTCTCTTTTGCTCCCTCTTCTTGAGCAGTTCCTGTTTAAAAAAAAAGCGCCCTATGTTCGGACACTACCTTGCAGGCACTGTGCATCGCCCCTCTAACACTGAAGACTGCAAGACTTGAACATATTACCCAGGTCCACACTCCCAAGGCAGCCTTGAGGGGGTGCTGCACTGTCCGGGGGGGGGGGGGGGGGGGGGTCAGCGCTCAGCGCTGAGGGGGTGCTGCACTGTCCGGGGGGGGGGGGGGGGGGGGGTCAGCGCTCAGCGCTGAGGGGGTGCTGCACTGTCCGGGGGGGGGGGGGGGGGGGTCAGCGCTGAGGGAGTGCCGCACTGTCCGGGTGGAGGGGGGGCAGTGCTGAGGGAGTGCCGCACTGTCCGGGGGGGGGGGGTCAGCGCTGAGGGGGTGCTGCACTGTCGGGGGGGGTCAGTGCTGAGGGAGTGCCGTGCTGTCGGGTGGGGTCAGCCCTGAGGGGGTGCCTCACTGTTGGAGGGTCAGCGCTGAGGGGGTGCCGCACTGTCACAGGGTCAGCACTGAGGGAGTGCTGCAGTGTCGGGGGGGTCAGCGCTGAGGGAGTGCCGTGCTGTCAGAGGGTCAGCGCTGAGGGAGTGCCGCGCTGTCAGAGGGTCAGCGCTGAGGGGGTGCCGCACTGTCAGAGGGTCAGCGCTGAGATTTTGCCGCGCTGTCTGAGGGACATTTGTTACACCTCATTTGGTTGAGGTGTAACAAAGTAGGCATTTGAGATGAATAGCTTGTTGCCTCCTAGTTATTATTGGACAGAGGGGTTGCTTTCAGTGATTTGCATTCCACATGATTCATCTTATCAACATTTCATTAGCTTCTCCTGAACTGTTCTGGTGTTACCATCTCCAGCTGGTAACTTCCACATTCGGGACAGTTTACCTGACTGGAGATGGAGGAGTAGGGTCCTTTCCTGTATCACAGCTCTGTCACTTATAGAGGGGTAGTGTCTGGCTGCCCTTCTGTTTACCGACACGCTAGTGTGGCTAAGATCATGAACTCAGCCTGGGGACAGTCCATGTTGTAGCCATGTGTGGCCTGACCCCCCCCAATCATTGCTTTACTGCGTGAGTAACCCACCTCTCACTCACTCAGTCTGATCTATAAAGCGGGAGTAGAATAGTTAAGGTTTTAATATTTGTCTCTCTCTTCCCTCCCGCCCCAGCAGTTTTCTGTGGGATTGAGGATGAATTCACAGGTACAATCTATTGTCCGGTACTATCTGAATTTTAGGCTTCAGTTTAGGAGAGAGTTTAACTCACTCCCTTTTTTTATAAGCCATCCAGTCGGGATGAACTGCCTAAATTTGGGACACTTTGTCACAATTTAGAAATGCCAAATAATTTAGTATGTTTTTTTTTGTACCATTTGTTTTATAGTCCAGCTGGCGTTTCCTTTTTGCCTTTGTGGTAATATTTCCTGTATTTTTGATGGTTCGTAGGTTTAAATTATTACAATAAAAGATGCCACAACTGTTTGGTCGAGATTTGAGAAAATAAAAACAGTTGAAATATTTTTTTAAAAATCGGACACGTTTCATCCACCCAATCCCCTTACCTCCGTATCTAATGTCAGGATCCTGAGTTTTTGGATTGGATGAGGCCCAAGAGGATAGATTCTGCTTGCAAAGTCTTACCCCTACCTGATGTGTGTCACGCAAGAGCAACTGATGGGTGACAGAGGTGAAAAGGGGCCCAGATCCTAGGCGAGACCAGCTAACTGGACACACAGCAGAGGATCTCCCTGCTCTTTGTGATGCTGCAGTTTTTAAAACCAAAAATGAAATGAACTCAATTTGTGGTAAATATTGGGCAAATGTTTTACACACCGTGTGACATTCTTCTGTCTGCTGTTTTGGTCAGGGTTTTACCTACTGTGGAATAGCAGACTGGGAACGTATTAGAATTTACAGCAGACTTGGGTAGAGGCCAACTGGCAGAGTTCACCTCCACATGTGATGCATAACAGGCACAGTCACTGTCATCTGTTGTGTTTGAGTGTTCATTCATTCGTAGAGTCATAGAGCAGCACAGAAACAGGCCCAACCGGTCCATGCTGCCCTCCCAGCTAGTTCCAATTGCCCAAGATTGGCCCATGTCCCTCTAATCCTTTCCAATCCATGTACTTATCCAAATGCCTTTTAAATATTGCTATTGAACCTGCCTCTACTACTTTCTCTGGCAGTTCATTCCACACGTACGCCAGCCTCTATGTGAAGAAGTTGTCCCTCGGGTCCCTTTTAAATCTTTCCCGTCACCCTAATCCTACACCCTCTAGTTTTCAATTCCCCTTCCCTGGGAAAAATCCATCCTATCGGTGCCCCTCATGATTTTATCCACCTCAATAAGGTCACCCCTGGCCAACCTCTCCCGAACACGAGTCCTGGCAACAACCTCGTAAATTTTCTCTGCATTCTTTCCAGTTTATCAGTCTTTCCTATAACAAGGTGACCAAAACTGTACACACTACTGCAAAAGCAGCCTCACCAATGACTTGTACGGCTGTACATAAACGTCTCAACCCCTGTACTCAGTGCCTGACTGATGAAGGTCAGTGTGCTGAACGCCTTCTTCACCACTCCATCTACCTGTGACACCACGCCACTTTTGATGAACTATGCACTTGTACTTCTAGGTCCCTCTGTTCCTCAACACTCCCCAAGGCCCTACCACTCACTGTACAAGCCCTACTCTGGTTTGACTTTCCAAAATGTATTGAAACCCATTTGCCAATCCTCGGCCCACTCCTCTAACTGATCAAGATCCCCTTGTAATTTTTGATATCCTTCTTTGCAATCAACGAAACCTCCTAATTTAGCATCACGTCTGTCACCGTCATTTCTAGTGGGCTGCACAGTGGTTGGCACTGCTGCCTCACAGTGCCAGGGACCCAGGTTCGATTCCCGGCTTGGGTCACTCTGTGGAGTCTGCACGTTCTCCCTGCGTCTGCATGGGTTTCCTCCCAGGTGCTCCGATTTCCTCCCACAGTCTGAAAGATGTGCTGGTTTAGGTGCCAGAGTGTGGGGAATTTCACAGTAACTTCATTACAGCGTTAATGTAAGCCTTACTTGTGACACTAATAAATAAACTTAAAAGTATTTTACTTTACTCTTAAGCAGCAAGTAACTAAACAGGAAGGAAAAAAACTTGATCTTTTTAATAGTCACAGGCTATGTGATAACATAAACTTTACAAGTATCGGTCAATATAAGCAGTAGCTGGAAAAACATTTATGCACAAGTATTTTGTACAAAACTGCTATGATATTAAAAATGCTGAGTGCACGAACTACAGACAGATGACACTGATATACATGTAAGGCAACAGCAACAACAAGCCATCAGCAATGAGTCTGGACTTGTATATCAATCTTCCCCTCCCTGCCCCCTCTTTAAACTAAATTACAATTGACAATAGTAAAGCCAAAATAAGAACTATATATACACATTACCCTAAAAATGCTTTTCTTTTAAATTACTTCTTTAAGCTAAAAAAAATCCTTTCCTCAGATTACAGGTAAAAGTGCAGTCATCAAGTACACCCCTTAGCAGGTGAGAGAGAAGCTTTCAATGACAGAGGGAGGTGACTTATTACTGTCTGACCAAAACAAAGTGGCAAAACTCTCTAACGCATCTCTCTCCCCACTTCAGTTCTTGAATCTCGTACTCAGCAAGTCACCGTACTCTTAAACCCAGCAGTCTGGGATTCAAACCATTACTTGTAAGTGGAGGAACTGCTGAAATTAGTCGTTTGGAAAAATTGTATTAAAGCTATGATTTCTATTTTTGAGAAATAGTCTACTATGCAATTATTTGGAGCCTAGATATATATTTTTTAAAATTATGTTCTCTTCCTCGCTTCTCCCGAATAATTCTGACTCCATCACACCATGCCCTCTGCGAGATATTCTATTCTAAAACATGGTCTGTGGCGGATAGAGAAAGATAAACTGCGCTGCGTCCCAGAGGACAGATGTTCAAGAGGCTGTGGTGTACTATTTCTATAAATAAATACACATTTAACACGGCCCTTACTCAGTATCACAGCAAAATCACTTGACCCTCAACTTGCATTGTATAGAATTCCAGAACTATTCATTCCCAGGTTAAAGTCACTTCCCATTCCTTCCCACTGTTAACAATTCCTTGCCCAAGTATCCCCCAAGTTGGTGTAATCATTTGCACACTGAATTTGGTTCCAGTGGTAGCACACATTATTGTTAACACACTGAAGCATTGATATTTAGTTAATCTTTGAGATTGCCCATTATTTGAGTTGTAAGAAACTCTTCATCTTGGTTGTGCCTGAGGTTAATCCCTCACGTCTCTCTCTGCGACCTTCGGCGGAACCAGATCGCTGGGAGCAAAGTGAAAAGCAGTAATTTAACTTAACAATTTAGATTGTGATGGTTCTCGCTCCCCTTGCCGACTAATGCTCTTTAAAATCAAACTTATTTTATTCTCAGCTGCCTGATTTCGAATCCTGTTGGTTTTAGTGTCAGATCGAGCACACCCAGACAGAGACACAGTGGTTAGATGCTAAGTAACTCCCTCACAAGCCAGCCTCAGTGACATTTTCTGATTTGGAATGTAGCCTCACACTCAGCGCACTTTTAACCTGAATACACCAACAGGCAAGAGAAGGAACTTTCTTTCCACTGGATTGAGTGGGATTGGAACCTACGTGCTTCCATTCTGCGCTGTCAGGAGACAATGTAAGAGGGACAAGGCCTAGAATGATGATGCTACCTGATTTCACACATCTCAAGGGCAACTAGGGATAGGCAATAAAGAAATGCTGGTTTAACCAATGATGCCCACATTTGGTAAAATTAATTTTTACGTGTGCAGCAGGTAAGCAGAAAGTAAGCGACAGGCTGTGTGGCACCCAGAGATTGCTTTTGCTTGCATACCCTTGCTGCCCTGTCTGGAATATGCACCCTACTCCTTTCAGTTTGCCAAAGTGAGGTCCTAGAAAGGGAGCAGAGTTGTGGAGCCCTTCAACAATCCAAACACGGTCGTTATTCTGAAAGTAGTTGTGACTTTGAGATTGGGACATGATTTTACATGAACACTCCCTCTGAACAGACTTTTAGAATCTATAATTAGACTCTTGAGAGACTAATGCAGTAATTTACCTCCTGACTCCCAAAGCCTGTCCACCACCTACAAGGCACAAGTGATGGAATATGCCCCACTTCCCAGGATGGGTGCAGCTCCAACAACACTTAAGAATTTCTAACTCTCTTCCCATTTCTCAGCATTTCCTTTGACTCATTCGTGTTTCTGACTCTGGCTGGACAGATGCCTGGAAGTTTGGTCATGTGTAACATTCACAGCATACCGGTGCAGGACAGCAGCCATTTCATCCTCCACTATCAACATGTTGGCAGTTACCATTTACCAGAAACCAAACTGGACCAGCCATAGAAATACTGTACCTATAAGAGCAGGTGCTGCCTCACAGTGCTAGGGAACCCAGGTTTGATTCCCATGCTTGGGTTACTGTGCGGAGTCTGCTCATTGCCTCTGTCACGACCTGGGTTTCCTCTGGTTTCCTCATACAGTTCGAAAGCCGTGCTAAATTCTCCCTCCGTGTACTTGAATAGGTGCCAGTGTGTGGCAACTAGGGGATTTTCACAGTAACTTCATTGCAGTGTTAATAAAAGCCTACCTATGACACTATAAATAAATTTAAACTTAAGATCAGATTGGGAATCCTGTGGTGACAAGCTGGCCACCATCTACAAGGCACAAGTCAGGAGTGTGATGGAACACTCCCCACTTGCCTGGATGGGTGCAGCTCTAACAACACTCAAAAATCTCAACCCTATCCAGGACAAAGCAGTCTGTTTGATTGGCACCACATCCACAAAAACACTCACTCCCTCCACTATCGACACACAGTGGCAGCATGCCTCCTTCCTCAGCACCCTCCAAGTCCACCTCCATCAACTCGCCGGTCAAGGGCAGCAGACACATGGGAACACCACCACCTCCAAACTCCCCTCCGAGCCTCTCACTGGAAATATATCAGCCGTTCCGTCACTATCACAGCTCCCTCCCTAACTGCACTGTGGATATACCTACACCTCCAGAACCGCAGCGATTCAGGAAGCCAACTCACCACCACTTCTCAAAAGCAATTAGAGACGGGCAATAAACGCTGACCTAATCAGCGACACCCATATCCCACGAACAAATAAATAAGAGCCGGACCTGCCCCCATTAGTTGCTCAATACGGCGACCATCGCAATCCCTGCCCTGTATGGCCAATTGGGCCCTGTTGTGTTTGTTACCCAGTTAGCTCATCATTGCCTCTCAGTCAGTGTTTTCGCACATCTCCAGTATCTGTTTAACAAATAAAACATTTTCTCTTTGATGCTGACTTGGAATTAACCTTCAATCCATGGAGACTCCAGCAGGATCTGAATGGTTGGCAATCTCTGGGTCTCACCCTTGCTCCTCAGAGAGTGACGCTAAATTATTAATGCCCCTCAGGCAGCAATACTCAGCCTTCAGGTAACCAGCTCGAGACAGTCTGAATGAAAACTAAAATCACTGACAGTGTACGTCACCCAGCCACTGGTCAGCACAGTGGTTAGCACTGCTCCCTCACAGGGACCTGGGTTTGATTCCCAGCTTGTGGGGTCACTGTTTGTGCAGAGTCTGCACATTCTCCCCATGTCTGCGTGGGTTTCCTCCAGTGCTCAGGTTTCCTCCCACGGTCCAAAGAGTGCTGGTTAGGGTGGATTGGCCGTGCTAAATTCTCCCTCAGTGTACCCGAACAGGCGCTGGAGGGGATTTTCACAGTAACTTAATTGCAGTGTTGATGTAAACCTACTTGTGACACTAATAAATAAACTTTAAACCATAATAGTTTTGATTTTACTGTGCTGGGAGTTTGCCTGGAGGGGGGTTAGGTGATATAATCGTATGTGCAGTCCCAAATATTTGATTTAAAAATCCTGACCCATGGGCAATAGCAGAATACGTCAAACTTCATTTTTATTAAGTCTTTCTGGAATCTTTGTTCACTTCCCCAATTTGATCCACATTTCTGGAAAACATGCAAATCCAGAGGATCTTGGCCCTACAATCAGGGCCACCAGTTAATGTTCATCGAATCCCCACAGTACAGAAGGAGGCCATTTGGCCCATCAAGTCCCACCCAGACCCTATTCCCACATATTTACCCTGCTAATCTCCTTGACGCTACAGTCAATCTAGCATAGCCAATCAACCTAACCTGCACATCTTTCGACTGTGGGAGGAAACCGGAGCACCCAGAGGGAAACCCATGCAGACACGGGAAGAGCATGCAAACTTCACAAAGACAGTGACCCGAGGTTGGAATTGAACCCGGGTCCCTGGCGCTGTGAGGCAGCCATGCTACCCACTGTGCCACCAAAGGGAATGTTGGCCATGCTGGTCAACTGTATTCTTATTCTCAGCTCTTTAGGATGAGTTGGCATCACATTCCGTGTTAGAACTGGGCATCGCACCTCCAGGTAATAGAAAAACATCTGGCTGTCCTTGTACAACGCATAGTCAGCATGCACGTACAGCAAGCAACGGGAAGGCAAATGGCCTATTGGCCATGAAATGCCAGAGGACTGAGGTACAAGAGTAAGGAAATCTTGCTGCAATTGTGCAGAACTTGGGAGATCACAGTGGGTACAATTCTGCTTTCCTTCTCCAGGGAAAGGGTATAATTGCCTTGGGGGTGGTACAATGAAGGTTCCTGGCATGAGATGGCTGCCCCATGTTGGGACTTTCACGCTCAGGAGCTTCGGAGAGGTTATTCCCACTGGCTGAAGATTCTACAACTAGGAGACAACGTTTCCAGGAAAGGGGGTTGAACATTTAAGGCTAAGATTAGGAGGAACGTCTTCACTCAGAGGATTGTGAATCTTTGGCACACCCTACCCCAGGGGGCTGGCGGTGGGGTGGGGAGGGAGGGGGGAAGGTGATCAGTCACAGAATTCAGTCAAGCCTGAGATAAATAGATTTTTAGACTCTTTGGAAATTGAGGGATATGGGGATCAGGCAGGAAAAGCGGGAAGCAGGTAAAGTTGAATCATGAATAGTAAAGCAGGTTCGAAGGGCCAAATGGCCTCCTCCTATTTCTTCCATTCTGAAGATCTATTGGCGAGGTGAGGCAAGGTAACTCTTTCTGATCACCATTGGGTGCTGGCCAAGGACAGCATCAAACTGAGCAGTGATGCCTCTCACAGTCAAACAGCCAGAGGGTGTACACCTTGGCTGATGTAGTGAGGACAGTTTAAAGCTTTTTGTAAAAACTTGACTGGTGTTAAAAATAGCACAGAGGAGTTAGTAAGTTATTTTACACCTTTTCCAAATTTAAAAACATCCCAAATTTAAATATGAAAAGATCCAATCTCTGAGTAGAATAATAAATGCCAAATTCCTCTGCTTTTCAACTGGATTCTCAAACTGGCAAAGGTCTGGGAATAGATTCCGGATAGGTCTTTAAAAATGGGGAGTAGTGCGGGATGAGGCAGGGTAATGTGATTCAGGAACTCCTCCTTATGAAAAGCTACTTGACTTCAAACAGCAATGCCTTTGGAACTAAAACAGAAAATGCTGGAAGATCTCAGCAGGTCTGACAGCGTCTGGATGACCCTTTGTCAGAGCCTTGACCCTCTGTCTGTCCCCCCAAGTTATCCAGGCTCAAAACGTTGGCTCTATTCTCTCTCCACAGATGCCGTCAGACCGGCTGAGATTTTCTAGCATTTTGTTTTTGTTTCTGATTCCGGCATCATCATTATCTTGCTAATGCCATTTGGATGGTCGATTGCGATTGGCAATGGACAACCCAAGGCACTCTTCGTACCAGAGATATTCCACATGGTAGGACTTTGACAGCCTTATCTCCACAATTATTTCATTATTTGAATAGTTTTGGGGACCTTCATCTGACTTCACTTCTAACTCTCACTGGAAGACTTGGTCTACCTTACTATTGTAAAGTCACCATAGCCCCAAAAGACCATAGGTTGTTGCTCTACCCTTTGAGGGAGAGAGCTTACTGGCAGTGATTTAATCTGAAGATCACCACAACTCAGGCGAGGGGCAAGGTTGAGAAGGCAGGGCCTTCATGAATCATCTCAGCCGGTACGGGAATTGAACCCGCGCTGTTGGCATTGATCTGCATCACTGAGCTAAACTAGCCCTCACTATCGCATACTGGACTGGGGAGATTCCACCAAGTAACTCTTTCAACTCCCTTTCCCTCCCCAGCCACATGGTATCTATGACTGCACCAACTCTGAGCTTATCTTCAGTGATCACTTTAAACACCAATTTCCTTTTCTCTGTACCGTTCTATTAATGTATGGGCTTCAGTACCACTGAGCAAAACAGGCACCTTTTACAATTCACATTCCAAATACACATTGTCCATAATGTTAGTAAGGTCAGGCATAGACCAGATAATACACATTGGGACGGGTCTCCACCATGGATCTTATCTCAGAATTCACCACCATCAATGATTAAGAGAAGGGTCATGATGTGGAATTGCCAGTGTTGGACTGGGGTAGGCACAGTAAGTAGTCTCATAATACCAGGTCAAAATCCAACAGATTTATTTGGTAGCATGAGCTTTTGGAGTGTTGCCCCTTCAAGGGGTAACGCTCCGAAAGCTTGTGCTACCAAATAAACCTGTTGGACTTCAACCTGGTGTTATGAGACTTTTTACTAAGAGAAGGGTGTTAGATCTTGCCCAAGGCACCTGTGTTGCCAAATGCTAACCGTTTACACAAACTGACCAAACCAGAGTACTGATATTCCTTTGACGAGTGAGGGCCCTACTCTACATTCAGTAACAAACTATTCCCTTCCCCCCGTTTAAAAATATGCAAAATATTTTCTAAAACAATAGGATAATATTTCTCTGTTAAAGTATGAATCTTTCACTAACTGTCTCTCCCTAGATTGGATGCGATTATCATCGACACTACAGGATACCCTATTAATTAAAGAAAATGATCGCCATTTCGATATCTTTTCAAAAAATATATCTATAAAATAACATGATGTCTTATTTTGAGTTGCACTGAAGCACTACCTCGAGTTAAGCAGTGGCCAATCTTGAGTACCTAGTCTTGTATTTCACACTGCTGCCTTTCAGAATCTATGTTGAGCAGACATCACTCACTTGTTTTGTGTCAGTTTAATTCTGATTAAAGTGAGGGATGGACCATGTCACATCAGTATCTTGGATCGGGTACAGTACCACTTGATGCAGTCCAGACCTCTGTCTTAGCAACAGCACAGCATCGGGGTAACACTTACCCACTTCAACCATCTTCTAGAGCTAAAGCAGGGGCAGTTTTGTGCTGTGGTCACAGAGACAAGATTGAGATTGCTCAGAACAGACCCAGAGGTTAAAGGCCAACACTTCACTCATCATGGGACCTAGTCTCCAATCACACACCCTTCTATTCCATGATCTACATTCCAGTTAAGTAGGCACAGGAGACAAGGACTTAATAGAAGAACACAATTACAAGGGGTTTGGATAGATTAGATTGAGGGAAAGTGGCAGTGACATGAGGATGAATAGCCAGAGGATGAAGATCGAAGGTAGTTAAAAGAACCAAGATGGAAGAGGAGACTCTTTTTACTCAGTGAGTTACTATGATCAGGAATGCACTGTCAGAGGGAATAGTGGAAGCAGATTAAATAGTGACTTTAACTCAGAAGTTATATACATGAAAGGGAAAATATTGTAGGGCTGGGGGGGAAAGAATGGGGGTGTCAGACTAATTGGATAATTCTTTCAAAGGGTTAGAAACAGCACAATGGGCTGAATGGCCTCTTGTGCTGTATCATTCCATGATCCAATTATTTGCCTCTCCATTATCCATTGGACTTATGTATTGGACGAAGCTTTGAACAAGAAATTGCTTCAGAGATCACCTTTCTTTTTGGTATTTGCATTGTGTGAAGTCTTTACTCTGGGGCTGTTGTTCTGGGTCTGCTGTCCGTATCTGCTGGGAGAGGGGAGCCCCCCCATTGTCGTGAATATGAAAATTCCACTGAGTGCATGCATATCTATGTATGTAAATGTGTGTGTGTGCACATCTATGTATGTGTGTAAGGGTATGTGCATGTCTATACATCTATGTAAGAGTGTGTGTGCACATCAATGTATGTGTGTAAGAGTGTGTGTGCACATCAATGTATGTGTGTAAAGGTGTGTGTGCATGTCCATGTAGGTGTATGTAAGAATGTGTGCATGTCAATGTGTGTGTGTAAGAGTGTGTGCACATCTATGTATATAAGGGTATGTGCACGTGTATATACGTGTGTGCGTTTGTATATGTGCGTGTGTGTTTGTTCATGTATGTACATACTGATGTGGGAGCTACTACCCTTGCTAATGAATGCACCAGATATTGCATCACATTGAAGGTAAGTCTATTGATAATGTACCCATAGTCCTGAACTAATTTCCAATGCCTGAAAGGGTCCCCTTCCTGACCCTGGGATGTTGTCCTGAGCTTTTGTTTTGTCTCACCCAGAAGATCTCATTGTTTTGTTAATTACATTCATTGTTACCTCTGAAGAGGCGGGTGAGGAACAAAAGTGGCCAGTAAAAGGATTTGGAAAGGATTTAGTGGGTGTGTCACGAAAAGGGGAGTTAAGTAGGGAGGTTTCTTTCCGCCCACTGTTTTCTGGGAAAAGTGAGAGACTGGGAACCCTTGGTCAGACAGATATTAAGATGCATTAATAACATTAAATCACACACTTAATAGAGAAAGCTTGTGAAATAATTATCGCAATGTAAACTTCCAGCTCCAGCAATTGCAGTAAACCCGGAACAAACCGGAGCAACAATCTCAATAAGTGTATCTGCCCTTATCCAGCAGCACACACTGTTTATAGTAAGCAGCGCTGCCACTGCACCCCTCGAAAGGTTAAACACTGCTACAGTGAACATAGCGGCCCAAATAAAAAACCCTTCAAGACCGTAGCTTATGAGACTATTATTAAATATCATTGTAGTGTCGAGTTAGTGAAACAGCCAGGATTCCCACAAAAGACACAGATCCCATGTCAACTCCAGGTTTCATCCCTCGCCACACGGAATGGTGGGCATCACCTTCAGGACACCAGACAAGAGAGAGGGGAAGAGCTGGGATGTCGAAGGGAACCGATTTGAGAGTTAGAAATATAACAGTCTCCATTTTGGACAGACTGCCTCAACCTAGCCGATTAATCTAAGCCACAAGTATTCAGGGTTCAATCTAGGCAGAGTCTTTGGGCAGTTGGCACATCTGTTTATTGGGTGCCCTGGCCACTATGGACTGTGCAATCCCTAACCCATTACATTCAGTACTCCCCACACACCCACCCACCCACCGCTCCTCCTGTACACCGTGCCCATCAATGCAGAATAAATAGGGTTTTTGTTTGATTCTGTACCTCTAAGCAGTATTTGTGTGCACAAGACGCCAGATTTTTGTGTGTTCTGCTCATGGGTGGATCTAGATTGAACCCTGGGTTTTGACACCTTGGTCCTAGGTGGCCTCCGTCACTGAGCAGATTCCAGGGAAGACCCTGCCTCGCTCTCGTGATTTGCAGCCTCAAAGGCTTGCTCTGCATTCAATATGTCGGAGTCCAGGTTGACCCCTGTAGTGTCCGAGATGAAGGAGGTGTAGGCGTCTCCTTCCACCATCAGCAGCTTCAGTTTGGGAATCCAGCTCTTGCGGACCACCCGGCGGGCATTGGTGCACATGTCAGCGGCAATGGCGTTCATCTCGCTCTCCTTGAAGTTGGGTGCAAAATTCTGGCAGTAGACTGTGAGAGGGTGGGGTGAAGAGGGGGGAAAACAGCGTTAGAACCGATCTCAAATATTCAACACTGCAGTTTTTTTTTGTATTTAACTCATCTCCAGTTTTTATAGAATCAAAGAATCTACAATGTAGAAGGAGGCCATTCGGCCCATTGAGTCTGCACCAACCACAATCTCACCCAGGTCCCATCCCCGTGCATTTACCCTAGCTAGTCCCCATGACACTAAGGGGGGGGAATTTAACATGGCCAATCCACCTAACCTGCACATCTTGAGACAATAAGGGGCAATTTAGCATGGCCAATCTATTTAGCCTGCAATTCCCTGGCGTGTGGGAGGAAGCCGGAGCACCCGGAAGAAACCCATGCAGACATGGGGAGAATGTGCAGACTCCACACAGACAATGACCCAAGCTGGGAATTGAACCCAGGTCCCCGAGGCTGTGAGACAGCTGTGCTAACCACTGTCCCGTCCCTCTATTGGAGTTTTCTCTAACATTTCGAGTCAGGGTGATCTTTCATCATCCAGACTGGAAATGCTGGCTCTATTCTCTCTCCACAAAACAACTGAGATTTCCCAGCAGTTTCTAGGTCTGTTTTAGATTTCAGCATCCGCTGTAGTTTGCCTTTATCCCTGTTTTTAGCTCTGTGAACAGCGCAGAAATGTATGGGGCTGACCGCTGGCATCTGCTGGTGGGGGGGGGGGGGGGGGGGGGGGGGGGGGCGTGATGGGAGTCATTTTTTTCGATGTGAGATTGGGTGCACACAGGATTCTGAAGGGGCATCACAAACAGTTTGAGTCTGATCTCCAGCCACCATCCCAGGCATCACTCCACGGGCGGGCACAGTGGTTAGCACTGCTGCCTCACAGCTCCAGGGACCCAAGTTCAATTCCCAGCTTGGGTCACTGTCTGTGTGGAGCATGCACATTCTCCCCGTGTCTGCGTGGATTTCCTCCCACAGTGCGGAAGATGTGCTGGTTACGGTGCATTGGCCGTGCTAAATTCTCCTTAGTGTACCCAAACAGGGGCTGGAGTGTGGCAACTAGGGGATTTTCACAGTAACTTCATTGCAGTGTTAATGTAAGCCTATTTGTGACTAATAAATGAACTTTAAACTTAAACTTTATTAATCAGAAGTCGGAAGCTTGGCTGGTCCCATGTTCACAATAAGCACGAGGGATTGATTATTGCTTTAAGGTCATTCTCTGCAGGGCGATCAGTGTTAAGTTGCACCGGTTACATCTTACTTTGATACGGCAATCAGTTGTTGCGCTGCATTGAATCACTTGACCCATTCATGAATCTCCGAGTGTGCTTTGTAAACAGTGTCTGCTGATATTTACTAAACCCAGCTATGTCCTCACCACAGAATTGGACCAACTCACTATTCTGCTTCTCTCTCTCCCCACTTTAAAACGCACCTCATTGAGCAAACTTTATTAATGCATCTTAAAAACCTTTCTTTGGCTTAACGTCCAATTTGATGCCTCTGTGAAGCTTCTTGGGATGTTATGTGTTCAAGGTGCTACATAAATGCAAGTTATCTTTTTTGCTAAGTATTCACCAGAAAAGTTTGTGTGAAAATTCACCCAGAATCCATTTTCATTTGTATTACTAAAGAAAAACATTTAATCAGAACTTTGCGCATTTATATTTTGTTATACAGAAAGCACTAAAGTTTAACGTTTATTTATTAATGTCACAAGTCGGCTTACATTAACACTGAAATGAAGTTACTGTGAAAATTATCCAGTTGCCACGTCTGTTCGGGTACACTGAGGGAGAATTTAGCACGGCCAATGAGCCCTAACCAGCACGTCTTTCAGAGTGTGGAGGAAACCGGAGCACCAGGAGGAAACCCACGCAGACACGGGGAGAACGTGCAGACCAAGCACTGGATGGGGTGCTCCTATCAGATTGGATCATGTAGATCCAGCCCAGGACAGGAAGAGGCCAGCCCATCATGTCAGCTTGGATCTGGAATGTCTCACTTGCTGAGACTTTGAATTGGACTTGGATTGGCTTGAATCAAATTTTAAAAAAATGCAGATTCCGCGGAGACAGTGACCCAAGCCAGGAGTCAAACCTGGGTCCCCGACGCTGCGAGGCAGCACTGCTAACCACTGTGCTAATAGAACAGTGCAAAACTGGTGAGGAAAGAATCAATCTGAAGAAGTGCCTTGTTGCTCATTTAATTTCATGGTTGATCGGCAGTTTTTCTTTCCAGAATGCACCCAACCTGTAAGTAAAATGAAAGAGGGCAGCTGGTTTGACATTTAGCTTGGTAGCACCACTGGTAGCAGTAACAGATCAGAGTGGGGACTACCGGCAAACTGGGCAGAATGGAACAATTTCTAAAAAACAAACACACTAATGTGCCCTGACCGTGATGCAAATGAATAGCAGCTCTGAAGATAGAAAGATGCTAATTATTAGACCTCATTGATGCAAATTTCAGTGGCACTTAAAAATTAATGAGAGAGTTACGTGAATGGCTTTTTGTATGGTGAGGTTTTCCAGCCTCCCAGCCGTGTTTCCTGCTGACAGGAGGTGGTGTGTTGTTTGTTAGCGGTGAGAGTTTCTGGTCCTGCCACTGTCAATGGGAATCTGTCACCCTTTGCCGGTGGCAAACCTGTGGGCAGGGGTGCGATGCCAGCGGGACCAGAGAATCCTGCCGGAGTGAACAGCCGGAGAATTCCAGCCATCTTCCCTCTCATTCCAGATGCTGGGGAAAAGGTTCTGTGACTACCTGTTGACCTCTGGCCCTTTGCTCACTGATCACTCCACTAGTGCAAGGCTACGCAGTGTTGGCAGCCTGTTTGACAACAGCAGTATCGCTGCAATGCCCAATTCTATCAGCCCCTTCCTAATCCAGCTGTGATAGGCTCCCTCAGCAGAGTATATCTACAGGGCTACTATCCCTTTAGAAATAGCCTGTGAAGGAATGGCAAATGATTTGACCAGCATTGAAGTGTTCTCCCATCACTGTGCCAGTTCCTCAGCTCAGCCAAGCTATCATAAGAACTAAGAGCAGGATTAGGCCATCTGCCCCCTCGAGCCTGCTGTGCCATTCAATAAGATCATGGCTGATCTTTTCATGGACTCAGCTCCACTTACCCGCCCGCTCACCACAACCCTTAATTCCTTTACTGTCCAAAAATCTATCTATCCTTGCCTTAAAAACATTCAATGAGGTAGCCTCAATTGCTTCACTGAATTCCACAGATTCACAATCCTTTGTGTGAAGAAGTTCCTCCTCAACTCAGTCCTAAATCTGCTTCCCCTTACTTTGAGGCTATGCCCCCTAGTTCTAGTTTCACCCGCCAGTGGAAACAATCTCCGAAATTCTATCTTATCTAATCTCTTCATAATCTTATACGTTTCTATAAGATCTCCCCTCATTCTTCTAAATTCCAATGAGTATAGCCCCAGTCTACTCAGTTTCTCCTCATCAGCCAATCCTCTCAACTCCGGAATCAACCTAGTGAATCTCCTCTGCACCCCCTCCAGTGCCAGTATATCCCTTCTCAAGTAAGGAGACCAAAACTGTACACAGTACTCCAGGTGTGGCCTCACCAGCACCTTATACAGCTGCAATATAACCTCACTGTTTTTAAACTCCATCCCTCTAGCAATGAAGGACAAAATTCCATTTGCTTTCTTAATTACCTGCTGCACCTGCAAACCAACTCCTTGTGATTCCTGAACGAGGACACCCAGGTCCCTCCGCACAGCAGCATGCTGCAATTTTTTACTATTTAAATAATAGTCCATTTTGCTGTTATTCCTACCAAAATGGATGATCTCACACTTACCAATAGTGTCCTCCATCTGCCAGACCCTCACCCACTCACTTAGATATCTACATTCCTTTGCAGACTTTCAGCATCCTCTGCACACTTTGCTCTTTCACCCATCTTAGTGTCACCTGCGAATTTTGACACACTCCACTTGGTCCCCAACTCCAAATCATCTATGTAAATCATAAATAATTGTGGTCCCAACGCTGATCCCTGAGGCACACCACTAGTCACTGATCGCCAACCAGAAAAACCCATTTACCCCTACTCTTTGCTTTCTGTTAGTTAACCAATCCTCTGTCCGTGCTAATACATTACCCGTAACACCATGCACTTTTATCTTATGTAGCAGTCTTTGGTGCGGTACCTTGCCAAGTGCCTTCTGGAAATCCAGATACACCACACCCACAGCTTCCCCATTGTCCACTGCACATGTAATGTTCTCAAAGAATTCCAGCTAATTAGTTAAACATGGAGGAGGGAGATGGTCCAGAGTTAAACAATCCGTTAGCAACTGGTTATGGGAAACTGTGCTACCAGAGCACTGGGAGAGAGCAAAGAATGTCTGCACCAGCTAACTATAAGAACTTGCATTTATGTAGCATCTTTTATGTAATAAAACATCTCAACACTGGTGACTTGAGCAGACAAAAGCTAACGGCAAGCCAGGGGAGATTCAAAAACAGAAAACCGAAATCTTGGGTTAAAGAGTTAGCCTAAAGGGGTATTTTAAATTAGGAGCAGCAACATTATATAAATTTTGTCTGGGCAGCAACAGCCTGGTTTCCAAGATGGCAGGGAGTGGGACAGTAAAATAGGGTGCTGAAGAAAGTATAGACTGTACAAGAGGCCAGAATTGGATGAAGGTAGGATTCTCTGCTATTCCTATTGGGTGGCACAGTAGGTTAGCATTGCTGCCTCACAGTGCCAGGAATCCGGGTTCGATTCTCGGCTTGGATCACTGTCTGTGTGCACGTTCTCCCTGTGTCTGCCTGGGTTTCCTCCGGGTGCTCTGGTTACCTCCGACAGTCCGAAAGGTGTGCTGGTTAGGGTGCATTAGCCATGCTAAATTCTCCCCCAGTGTATCCGAACAGGCACTGGAGTGTGGCAACCAGGGGATTTTCACAGTAACTTCATTGCAGTGTTAATGTAAGCCTACTTGTGACACTAATAAATAAACTTTTAAACGGCCTCCTGTAGGGGTTCTGTGATTGTAGGGCTGGAGGTGGTCACACAGACAGAGAAGGGTGAGACCCTGAAGGGAAGTGAATATAGGGTGGAGGGTTTGAAAATGGAGGTGTTTCTGCATTAGGAATAGTTGAAGCTCAGGGTAGTAAAGGATGAGGGTTTCAGCAGTAGACCAGCTGATGCAGCAGTAGAGGTGGGTGTTGTTACGGAGGTGGGAAATGTGTGGCAAAGTGGACGTGCGGTTAGAGGCACATCAAATACAAGGCTAAAAATTTGCAAACAGTCTGACTTTGCTTCATACAGTGGCCAGGGAGTGAGGGGAGACTTGGTGCTGTTTACACAGGCTGCCCAGCACTGTCACAGCTGATCTATGAGCACAGGGTCCAGTCTCACTGTACTCACTTTTCACGGCATTAAGGACCCGACTATCCAGAGGTTTCCTGCTTGGGTCGTTTGTGGAAGAACGGATTCCGGTGCCACAGCTATTTGCCAGTGTGTTCCTGCAGCGGGGAGGAAAGGAGAACACAATGAAATAGGTGCATACGCAGTTCGGTAGAATAACAGTGTTAACAACAGGTGCGTCTAACTCAAACTTTTCCCTATAGTCATCGCTTGAGAACAGACTCCTCCCTGTATCTGGAGTTACAAAAACATTTCCATTTTCAAAAGATTCAAACCCGGCTTGGGTCACTGTCTGTGTGGAGTCTGCACATTTTCCCCGTGTCTGCATGGGTTTCCTCCGGGTGCTCCAGTTTCCTCCCACAGTCCAAAGATGTGCGGGTTAGGTGGACTGAGGCCGTGCTGAATTGACCCTTAGTGTCAGGGGGATGAGCAGGGTAAATATGTGGGGTTACGGGAGTAGGGCCTGGGTGGGATTGAAGTCGGCACAGACTCAATGAGCCAAATGGTCTCCTTCTGCACTTTAGGGATGTTAAGATGTTAGGAATTGGGTTGAAATTACAGAGCGACGACCGAGCACGCGAGAAAGAGAGAGAGGGAGAGAGCGTGAGCGCGCAAGGGGAGAGAGAGAGAGAGAGCGCGCGGGCGCGAGAGAGGGAGAGGGGGAGGGAGAGCGCGGTGTGCAAGAGGGGGAGTGGGCACCTGTTCCCCACTTGCACCCGCCCGCGCACCCAGTCCCGCTACCTCTTTCTTTCGTGTGCCCGCTTCTGCCCCCCACCATGCCAGTGCGTGCTCTTCCCCTGCCTCTCTCATGCACGCGCGATCCCCCTCCTTCTCTGCGGTGCACGAGCCTCCCATCCCTCTCTTGCAGGCGTGCATCCCTCCCTCTCTGTCTCACGCGCCCTCTCCCTCCTTGCTCTCTCTCATGCGCCCGCCCCCTCCCTCTCTCGCGCACACCATACCCTCCTCGCTCTGTCTTGCACTCCCGCCCATGCCCTCTCTTGTACGCACTCCTCCACCCTCTCTCTCACGATCTCTCTCTCTCGCGCGTGCGCTGTCGCCCCTGCACCCCCCGCTCCTTCCAACCTCTAACATGCCCGCACCCCCCTCTCTTGCACGTGCTCCCGCCGCACCCCATCATGCATGCGTGCTGCCCCCTGCGTGCGCGCTCCCGCTGTTTCCCCTCGCATGCGTGCTCCCGCACCCCCCCTCCATGCACCATGCTCCCGCTCCCACCCTCGCGCGCTCCCGCCCCCCCACTTATGCGCGTGCGCTCTCACAACCCCCTCTCACGCTCACACGCGCTCCCATTCCCCCTCTCCTCCACGCTCCCTCCCCCTCGCATGCCCTTGCTTCCTCTCTTGCAAGAGAGGGAGCAAGCACGAGAGTGGGACCGAGCGCAAGTGAAGATACGCTAAAATAACCTAAACAGAGGATTAGGAAGATTTTGTGCAGGAACAGCCCGTTTAGCCCTTGCAGCTGGCTTCACCATTCAATAAGAAAACAGCTGATTTGATTGGGATTCCAGCTCCTTTTCTGTTAACTTTATTTGTCTCTCTGCAGAGGTCACTGCCCTGCGGAGCTCTGCCCACATTTCTCTGGTGTTGACTTCTTCCTCATTTCTTACCGATCGAAGAAGGACGCGAGCAGCCTTCGGAGGAGGACTTTGTGTCGGGTCCCTGCACACACGTGGCAGTTCATCAGCTGGGCTCGAGTGATAAAGACACTGGTTCCTGTCAGAAACACAGAAAGAAACTCAAGATGTCATTCTTCACAACCGGACACGAGCAGAGTGATGGTCAGTGCGAAGACCAAGCCGGGAGAGCAGCTGGGGCGTGGGAAGGCCTCACTGACGGACAAAGGCATCGGAGAAATGGGGGTCGTACCTGTCACAAGTTCCAACTTCTCGGTGGGATCTCCCTCTGCGTAAAGCTTGGGGTGACATCGGTTCCCAATCTGAGTGATCAGTTCAGCTGGCAACGCTGCCAGGTCTCTCCGCATCCGTACCCTCGAGCGGGCATCTGTGGTTAAGTGATCAGGCAGAGCTTCAACCCGCTCCGCCGCTGTCAAAACAAAGCTGGTGATGAGACTCGGGATACAACACAGTAACAGACTGTTCAGCCTGACCACTCCGTGTCAGTGCTTGTCCCGCACACAGACCTTCACAGCTACCGGCTTCACCTCACCCCATCAACATCTCCTTCTGTTCCTTTCTCCTTCATGTATTTATCTCGTTTTCCCTGACATTCATCTACACTTGTCACTGCAGCTCCTTCCCGTGGGAGTGAGTGCCTCACTCTCACTATCCACCAGTGAAGAAACTTCTCCCGAATTCTCGATAGGATTTATTAACAACTGTCTTATGTTGATGGCCTAGGCATGATTCTAGTCTCACCCATCACAGTTTGGTATGGGCTCCTGCTCTGCCCAAGACCGCAAGAAACTACAAAGGGTCACCCTACATAGCCCAATCCATCACGCAAACCAGTCTCCCATCCATTGACTCTGTCTACACTTCCCGCTGTCTCGGAAAAGCAGCCAACTTAACTAAGGACCCACGAGCTCGGAACATTCTCTCTTCCCCCTTCTTCAGTCAGAAAAAAGATATAGAAGTTTGAGGTCACGTACCAACCGACCCAAGAATAGCTTCTTCCCTTCTGCCAACAGACTTTTGAATGGACCTACCTCGCATTAAGTTGATCTTTCTCTGCACTCTAGCTATGACTGTAACACTACATTCTGCACCCTCTCCTTTCCTTCTCTATGAACGGTATTCTTTGTCTGTATAGCATGCAAGAAACAATACTTTTCACTGTATACTAATACATGTGACAATAATAAATCAAATCAAGTCACTGCCATTTCACCGCACCAGGGACCAGGGTTCGATTCCTGGCTTGGAGTCACTATCTGTGTAGAGTTTGCATGTTCTCCCCGTGTTTGTGTGGGTTTCCTCCGGATGCTCCGGTTTCCTCCCACAGTCTGAAAGATGTGCAGGTTAGGTGGATTGGCCATGCTAAATTCTTCCTAAGTGTCGGGGGACTAGCAGGGTAAATGTGGGGTTAGGGGGATAGGGCCTGGGTGGGATTGTTTTCGGTGCAGGCTTGATGGGCCGAATGGCCTCCTCCTGCACCATAAGAATTCTATGATTCAGCTGTCTCTTTTCACAGAAAACAATTCCAACCTGATAGAATTCTCCCCCCGTCCTGGCTAATACAATAAATCTGCTCTTTATCTCACTGCTGTTTGTGGGAGTTTACTAAGAGCAAATTGGCTGCTGCATTTCCTGCGAATGTCCTGAGGATGTGAGGGGAGCTATATAAATGAATTTTTTAAAAAGGAATGTAGGTGCTGAGAGAAGCTGATCCCCCTCCACTGATTCACTCTGCATGTTGACAACAGCCTCACACATGGAGTTACAGGAAGCCTGAGAATTTGCTGTTGGACTCTGGGTTATGACACAGCTGATCCCCATCTCCACATTCCATAGCAGATCCCAGGGTGACTGTGCTTGAGGTCAGGAGCAGACGGACAAGTGGAATGAAAGCCTCTGAACCCTATCAAATGGGAGACAGGGCGAGACTCGGAACATTTGGAGGCAGGAACATATTGAAAGGGCCCAGATTGTTCTGCATTTTTCTCTGAAACCCACTGTGCTCCAGCATGGAGCGTGGGTTCTCCACCTTACATTCCAAACCGGCTTTGCCCAGTATAAGGACTCTGTATGCTTTTTCAGCAACTCGCCGTGACAGAGTTCTATTAACTAGATAAACTGTTGTAGTGTGGGCTACTTCCTGTCATCATTTCAAATACTCCCCATGCTCCCCGTCATGCGTGGGTCAAACACGCCCCGTCACGTGTGGGTCAAACACGCCCCATCATAGGGTCATACAATGTAGAGAAGGCCTTTTGGCCCATCGAGTCTGCGCCGACAGTAACTACCACAAAAGGTTCACTAATCCCACTTTCCAGCACTTGTTCCACATCCTTGAATTTTACGATATTTCAAGTACTCATCCAAATACTTGTTTAAAGTTGTAAAGTCTCCCATCTCCATTACCTTCCCAGGTAGCGCATTCCAGATTCCCAGCACCGTCAGTGAAATTTTTTTTCTCAAATTCCCTCTGAATCTCCTGTCCCTCACCCTAAAACTCTGCCCCCTCATGATTGACCCCTCAACCAAGGGGAACAGCTGCTCCCAACTCACCCTGTCCATACCCCTTGTAATCTTATACAATCATGTCCCCCAGATGTGGGTCAAACATTCCCCATCATGCGCGGTTCAATTCCTAGCCTGGGTCTTTGCGGAGTCTGCATGTTCTCCCCATATCTGCGTGGGTTTCCTCCGGGTGCTCCAGTTTCCTCCCACAGTCTGAAAGACGTGCTGGTTAGAGTGCACTGGCCGTGCTAAATTCTCCCTCAGTGTACCCGAACAGGCGCTGCAGTGTGGCGACTAGGGGATTCTAACTAACTTCACTGCAGTGTGAATGTAAGCCTACTCGTCACACTAATAAAAAACAAACATTCCCCATCACGTGTGGATTAAACAACTGCCACAGACGGGTTTTCATAGAATCCCTACAGTGCAGGAGGGGGCCATTTGGTACACAACTCTCTAACAGAGTTTCTTAACATGGACCTTTTCCCCACCCTATCCCTGTAACCCCATACATTTCCCACAGCCAATCCACCTAACCTACACATCTTTGGACACTAAGGGGCAATTTAGCACAGCCAATCCACCTAAGCTGTACATCTTTGGTCTGATTTTGGAAATGGGCATATGGGCAAATTTCTTCCTGCATGATATAGAAAATCCTCAGTCTCTCCAGTTTCCAATCTGAGCCAGCTCTCTGACTGAGGTGATACAAGCTGGGAGCAATCCCAATAGCAGATGCCAGTTTGAATGAGTTATCTAAATGTTGCTATTGATAGGCTTACCTGGTGGGCCCACATTCATCATGCTGTACATAGTGTACATGTTACAGATCTGCCTGTAATGTTCCTCTGTCACATCCTCGCCACCCTCCTCCTCCTCATCCTCTTCATTCTGGTAGGAGTTGGGACTGTCACTGGTGTAGGCGCTGGAGGTGCCAGGGCTGGTGCGATCCGAGCTGCCCTGCCCTCCCGCTCCACACCCCTGCTGCCGAGCAGCAGGAGCTCCATGAGAGACCCGAGCCAGTTTGGAGGCCGCACTGCCATTGCCCTCCCTCTGGCTGTTGTCCCATAGACGCTTACTGATGGGGGTGAACTGCACAGTGTCCGACTCGGCTTGCTCTGTCTTGACGCGTGACACCAGCGAGAGGGGGGTGGCAGCCAGTGATCGCGAGGCCTGGGCAGGGCTGGGGGGCTCGGAGGGCGTCTCCTCCGTGTGCAGGCCCTGGGAGTCACACCGCGGTGAGCTGACCTTTAGGCAGAACTCTGTCTCCTTGTCCATGATCTGCTGGATCTGGAGGAAGCCGGCCGTGTACATCAAGAGGAACTGGTCACCCATGTTCATGCTGAGCCTGCCAGTGTAACAGAAAGCCAGGATCTGCTGGAAGGACTGGGGCTGGACAGCTGTCGGAAGCTCGAAGCTGGTGCAGTTGTTGGAGCTGAACAGGTCCCGGAAATAGGAACTGCTCGCTGCTAGGACCGCACGGTGCGCCTTGAAAGCCTGTCCCTTCACAACGATGGAGACATCACAGTACAGACCCTGGATCCGCTGGTCATTCAGAGATTCCAGGATATTATTCCCAAAGTTCGGAATCTCCATTTGCAGAGTCTGAGCCATAGTGTCCACTCAGCACGCTGCGGTATCTGCCAGAGTAGAAGAGAAGACGGTATTTATAAACCATACATGCAGCAGTTTACCTGCAAAAGGTGTCCCTTAGCATCCAATAACCTTCACTGCTGTGGCTCGATGGGTCGCAGCTAATCCCAGAGCCAGGCAGTTGTGGCTACGGGGCAGCACGATAGCACAGTGGTTAGCATGGCTGTCTCACAGTGCCAGGGACATGGGTTCGATTCCCAGCTTGGGTCACTGTCTGTGTGGAGTCTGCATGTTCTCCCCGTGTCTGCGTGGGTTTCCTCTGGCTGCTCCGGTTTCCTCCCACACTCCAAAGATGTGCTGGTTAGGGTGCAATGGCCATGCTAAATTCTCCCTCAGTGTACCCGAACAGGCGCTGGAGTGTGGTGACTAGGGGATTTTCACAGCAACTTCATTGCAGCGTTAATGTAAGCCGACTTGTGACACCAATAAATAAACTTTAAACTTTTAAACTGCTCTTTTCAGTTGTCAACATTGATAGGGCTTTCTCTATTTAAGCGTGAATGTGACCTTGTGAACCCAACATAAAACTGAACAACAGTCCCTCCAAGTCGCTGAGACAGTTTAAAAGTTTCTTTATTAGTCACGTAGGCTTACATTAACAGTACAATGAAGCTACTGTGAAAATCCCCTAGTCACCACACTCCGGAGCCTGTTCGGGTACACTGAGGGAGAATTTAGCACAGCCAATGCACCCTAACCAGCACGTCTTTGGAGTGTGGGACGAAACTGGAGCACCAGGAGGAAACCCATGCAGACTCCACACAGACAGTGACCTGAGCCAGGAATCAAACCCAGGTCCTTGGCGCTGTGAGGCAGCAGTGCTAACCACTGTGCCACCCTTGCCATCTCAGAGTAGATACAAAATCCTCATTGCTACACTTGTTTACGCAGTGCAGATGGGAAGTTTGTAAATCGCTTCTGAAACCTGACATTATTGGTTTGCTAAAGTGCATAGAATCATAGAAACCCTTCAGTGCAGAAATAGACCATCTGGCCCATCGAGTCTGCACCGACCACAATCCCACCCAGGCTCCACCCCCATATTCTTACACATTTATCCGCTAATCCCGCTAACCTATGCGTCTCAGGACCAATCAACCTAACCCGCATATCTTTGGACTACGGGAGGAAACTGGAACACCTGGAAGAAACCCACACAGACACGAGGAAAATGTGCAGACTCCACACAAACAGTGACCCAAGCCAGGAATCGAACCCAGGTCCCTGGAGCTGTGAAGCAGCAGTGCTAACCACTGTGTTACCGTGCCATCTTTAAAAATAAAACTCATGAGAGAGTTAATTGGAGGCAGTTAAAAAGAAACACCTTTAATCACAACGAGGCTCTTTAATGATTCCCATTCAATGCACTTTGTCACTTTTCAATCCACAGGAATGGGGAATGAGAACTCAGCCTATAACTGTTACTGCAGCACCAACAGACGCAATAACCACTCAGTTCAAAGTGTTCTTGGCACTAACCACAGATTTGCACTCTTTATCCTGTTATAAACTGCTCGCTCCTGCGTTGGATGGACACATTTTATGGAGTATGAGTAATAGTTTCCCTGTTGAAGTGGAAATATTATAAAAATTGATTCCACTGCAGCTTTACATCAAAACTGACGATAATCTCCTATCCCATCGATCGTGGTAGATCCAGGGACACTGGTAAAACAACACCGACCGGGGCAAAGTCCTCAACAACAACTTGCAAGAATTACAGCACCTCGATATTGGGAAATGCATCCAAGGAGCTCGATGAACATGTTCCGGGGGATGGATGTGGTGCTAAAGGACAGCATCTGACTATCTATGGACTGAGTCAGATGCTCTTTCCTAGGGTAGAAAAGTCAAGTACAAGGGGACATAGGTTTAAGGTGTGCGGGAAAAGTTCAGAGGAGATGTGTGAGGCAAGTTTTTTTTTACACAGAGGGTGTGAATATCTGGAACGCGCTTCCCGGGGAGGTGGTGGGAGCAGATACAATAACGGCATTTAAGGGACAACTGGAGGAACAGGATGGGGATGGAAGGATACAGACTCCATAAGTGCATACGGTTTTAATTTAGCCAGGCATCATGATTGGCACAGGCTTGGAGGGCCGAAGGGCCAGTTCCTGTGCTGTACTGCTCTTTGACAGGTTGGGAGGGGGAACCAAAGGTTTGTTAATGAACTTTTTTGAAGTTTCTAAGTGTCCAAGTCTCTCCTCTCACCTCTTCCTTCACTGACGGACAATCCAACTCTTTCCTCATGAGTTGGAGAGGGACAGGGTGTTGGGGATTCTCTCTTTCACCTCTCAGGAACCTGCAGAAATACCAAAGCCTGGGATATTTTTCTCTCTCTCCCTTCCCCCTGTTGAAGTATATGAGCCCTCACTCAGCACACATCCCCAAACACGGCCTGGTAGACTATTCCAAACACTGCGCCATCAGCAGCTTAACTAATGCTCTCGACCTGACAGTAACACCCCTCAGAGACAGCAAATTCCTGAATTCAGAACTTGTTCCCATTAAGAAGCCGGGTGAAGGTCAATGACCCATTTGAATCTCATTCCAGAGACTTGGGCAAATAATCCAGACTGGGGCCCAGACTGCCTGGGTAGACTAGATATGGAGAGGATGTTTCCACTAGTGAGAGAGACTAGAACCCGAGGGCACAACCTCAGATTTAAAACAGAGATGAGGAGGAATTTCTTTAGCCAGAGAGTGGTGAATCTGTGGAACTCTTTGCCACAGAAGGCTGTGGAGGCCGGGTCACTGAGTGTCTTTAAGACAGAGATGGATAGGTTCTTGATCAATAAGGGGATCAAAGGTTATGGGGAGAAGGCAGGAGAATGGAGATGGGAATCCTATTGGCCATGATTGAATGGTGAAGCAGACTCAATGGGCCAAATGGTCTCATTCTGTTCTTGTATCTTTTGGACACTCTAATGCAGTACGGAGGGAGTGCTGCGGTGTCAGAGATGGTGTTTCAGAAGAGACATTAAACCCTGTATTCCTCTCTGGATGCTAGAGAACGCACGGTACAATTGGGGAGTTCTCCTCTGTATCCCGACCAATAGTTATCTGTGGACCAACATCACGATCAGGTTACCTGACTGTTACCACACTGCTGTTTGTGGGATCTTGCTGGTTGCAAATTAGTTGCTGCGTTTCTGACATTACTACAGAGACTCCACTTTAGAAAATAAAGGATTTAGTGGACATCCTGGAACTCCCTCCCTAACAGCACTGTGGGTGTACCTACACCACATGGACTGCAGTGGGTTCAAGATGGCAGCTCACCATCACCTTCTCAAGGGGCAATTGGGGATGGGCAATAAATGCTGGTCTAGTAGGGTGGCTTCTAACCTTTCATATACCACAGTACATCACTATGCCATAAAAACATTTTGAGACACTCCTCCTATTTTCTCTGTCTTCTTCCCTTACTGGGAACTTTGTTATTTAATCTCTCCCAGTCTCTCTCTGGTTCCCTTTAACCTCTCCCAGTCTCTCTCTGGTTCCCTTTAACCTCTCCCAGTCTCTCTCCGGTTCCCTTTAACCTCTCCCAGTCTCTCTCCGGTTCCCTTTAACCTCTCCCAGTCTCTCTCCTGTTCCCTTTAACCTCTCCCAGTCTCTCTCCGGTTCCCTTTAACCTCTCCCAGTCTCTCTCCTGTTCCCTTTAACCTCTCCCCATCTCTCTCTGGTTCCCTTTAACCTCTCCCAGTCTCTCTCCTGTTCCGTTTAAGAACATAAGAACATAAGAAATAGGAGCAGGAGTAGGCCAACTAGCCCTTCGAGCCTGCCCCGCCATTCAATAAGATCATGGCTGATCTGTCTTGGCTCAGTTCCACATTCCCGCCCTCTCCCCATAACCCTTAATCCCCTCTCTTATCAAAAACCCATCAACCCGCGTCTTAAAAATATTTAGTGAGGTAGCCTCCACCACTTCAACGGGCAGAGAATTCCAGAGATTCACCACCCTTTGAGTGAAGAAGTTCCTCCTCAACTCCGTTCTAAACCACCCCCCCTTTATCTTGAGGCTGTGCCCCCTAGTCCTACTATCCTTTCTGAGCGGGAAGAGTCTCTCCACCTCTATCCTATCCATCCCATTCATCATCTTATACGTCTCAATGAGATCTCCCCTCATTCTTCTAAACTCTAACGAGTACAAGCCTAATTTATTCAGCCTCTCCTCATAGCTCAACCCCCTCGACTCCGGCATCAGCCTAGTAAACCTCCTCTGCACTCCCTCCAAGGCCAAATTTTCCTTGCGTAAGTACGGCGCCCAAAACTGCACACAGTACTCCAGCTGCGGCCTCACCAATGCCCTATACAGCCGCAGCAAGACCTCCCTACTTTCATATTCAATCCCCCTCGCGATGAAGGCCAGCATCCCATTCGCCTTCCTGACCACCTGCTGCACCTGCAGGCTGGGTTTTTGCGACTCATGCACAAGGACCCCGAGGTCCCTCTGCACCGTCGCCTGCTGCAGTTTTTCTCCACGTAAGTAATAATCCTTCCTACCATTATTCCTACCAAAGTGGACCACCTCGCACTTGCCAACATTAAATTCCATTTGCCATTTCCTGGCCCATTCGCCCAGCCTATCTAGATCCTTCTGTAGACTCTCACCACCCTCCGCACAATTTGCCTTTCCACCAATTTTGGTGTCATCAGCAAATTTCGACACCCTACACTCGGTTCCCTCCTCCAGATCATCTATATAAATGGTAAATAGCTGAGGCCCCAGCACCGACCCCTGGGGCACTCCACTGTCTCTCTCACTTCTCCTCCAGTGTTTATACTCTTTTGGAGTTTTGGCTTTTTGTACGGGCGTATGGGAACGTTTGTCTTCAGCTCCAAGTCCCGTTGGTCAGCGGCCTGACCAATGTATAAAATCTACACTGCGCACGTGTGGGTCTCAGCCAACCAGCGCACACATGTGGGAGTACTGAGATTCACCGGGTCTTGGAGATACTGATCGCAGAGCTGAATATGAAGATTAGTTTCAGTTTAATGACAGAATTTTGAATCTTTTCTCATGGCTCACTTGAGGGGTCTTCACAGTAGACCAGTTCCACCAGCCTCCTCAGCACCACCCACATTCCCTGAACAAATAGAGAGGAAAGGATAAAGATCTTTGGGATGCCCGACAGATGTGAAAGTGCCACAAAAATCTAAGTCTCCCATTTGCTTCAAAAGAGCAGAAGACGCAGATCGGCTCATCCCGAGATTCGAGGAAACTTGGGTTTTCAGAGTAACAGCAGGGGATTGGAGGTGACTACAGTTTCAATATTAGATCAGAAATGTTATACTAAATTCCTGATCTAAGTCCCACTATAAATTTGCAATTACAACTCATGGTGACACAGTGGTTAGCACTGCTGCCTCACAGCGCCAGGGAATGGGGTTCGATTCCTGGCTTGGGTCACTGTCTGTGTGAAGTTTGCACGCTCTCCCTGTGTCTGCGTGGGTTTCCTCCCACAGTCAGAAAGATGCGCTGGTTTGGGAGCATTGACCCAAAGGGACACCAGAGTGTGGCAAATAGGGGGATTTCACAGTAACTTCATTGCAGTGTTAACGTAAGCCTTACTTGTGACTAATAAATAAACTTCAAATCTGTTTCGGAATCTAAATCCTCTGTTCAAACTGAAATACCGAGCACTGCGGCAGTACAAGCTGCAGATTTTGTATCAATCTACACAGGGCGGCAGGTACCAGTGATGGACCTTCATACGTTTGGGTCCTCTGGAGACTGCAGGCCATAGTAGCACCTTGATCAGCACCAGAAAGGCCAAGACTCCTCAATGCTTCAGCCGGACGAAACACCACCCATCTTGAGCTGGACAAGGCAGGAAGTTCATAGTTGCCAACTTCCATTGCCAGGGCTGACCTCAGTGAGGATGGCACTGAGGTTCCTCCTCACTATCCAATGTTCCCAACCAAAAGAGAAGTTGGCACACTGGATCGAGCTGTGCCCAGCCCACCCCACCCCAAATTCTATCTTTTACTCTCGTTCTACGCTCTTAAAGCTAAACTCTTTTAAACTCTAATCTTTTTCTACACCCTAGTTATGACTGTAACATTACATTCTGCACACTCTCCTTTCCTTCTCCTCCACATACTCTATCAATGGTATGCTTTGTCCGTACAGCACGCAAGAAACAATACTCTTCACTGTATCCCACTACGCGTGATAATAATAAATCAAACCAGATGAATGGAACCTGGGTACAGTACAACTAGTCTTTGCTAGGTTTCCTCGACTCTGCAAATTATCTTCTGACATTCATTGACACAGACATACACAGAAAGTGGAAGGAGATGGCCAGTGCCAGTAGGGCGGTGTACCCCAACATAAGTCATGGTCTTTAAGGGGGAAGCGGAGGTGGAGGCGGATGGAAAAAAGTCAGAATGAACAAGAAAAAGGGTAACACAAGCTCAAGAATACAGCCATACTGTACTTTCAAAATAATTTGCAGATGACAAGAAAATTGAACATGGATTGCATTAGAACGGTACAACTGCTTCACTGTGCAGACTGCGAAATGGGAAAGGAAACTGAAGGCAACATTGCGAAGAGGAATATAATTACTAAACTCAACACTCACAGTTAAATAACTGTCATGTCACTCGCAGGCTGTATACTGCTGTTTTCTATTTTTATAGGCTTATTGAGGCAAGTGGTTCTAGTGCTGGGGAAACAGAAGTGGTATTCAGCACCAGCTCCAAGTATGGCCAGGTTGGTGTGGGTCCATTAGCCATAGGTTAGAGCTGATTGTGCCCCTTGCCAACAGCCTGAGGTGTCTCCCTCAGTATCGACCTGTGCCCTCTTCAAACCATACTGTCAACTTAGTAGTAAACTTCCGGAGTTACCCATTGCCACACATGACTGAATGAAAACTTCCTAAACTCATTAGACACCAATATGGACTTTGACCCTGCTGTACTGGAGCTGGGTTTCATTGGGGATTTTCATAGACAACAGACAGGTCTAACCCACTGAAATATGCAAAGCTATTTTCCTTTCTACCTTACTGGTTAACAGTAACCTCAGCAGTACCTGCTGGTTAAAAGATGGGCTCCCATTTGCAAACAAAATTTAATTTCCATAATCCTTTTGCAGTTGCTCCACTGAACGTGGGACTGATCAATTGCAGACAGCAGCAAATTTGTGAAACTCACCGCCCTGTAACGCGGTGGAGTGGGAATTGTTGAACGGTTTCAAGACATATTTCTAATTTAAAAAAAGGGAAAGAGGGAGATGGGGAACAAGTGGGGATTTGAGACTGGGGACAGATCAGCCATGATCTGACTGAATGGTGGTTGAGACTCCAAGGGCCGAATTTGCTGACTTCTGCTTCTAATTCCTCTCTGGGCCAACCGGCGATGGGAACTTTATTGGGCTGGTCCTCAAATCCCCAGGACGACACCAGGAAACACAGCAGAGAGGTGAACTCTCAGCAAGTAGAATGGGGCAAGCAAACCTGTTATAAACAACTTGCTAGCATCTTATCTTAACCAGGCTTCAAAGAAAAATTTCCCTTGTCCCCTCCAAATCACTCCACAAATCACCTATTTGCCCCAGTGAAGAGTGGGGAGGGGGGTGGGGGCAATCTTGATTAAAGAAGAGGTCAGCCGGCCTTCATTTTTCTATTTGAAAAGCAATGTGAAGGTGGGGAGGGAAACCAGGCTGGCAGAGCAGGGGATAAGTTCTGGAAGTATTTAGGAAGTGCAGCTTCCTGGGGGTTAGTTTACTGCAGGGTTTTATTTGGATGGGGAGGGGGGGGAAGTTTTGGAGTTTACAAACCCCCCCCTCCCCCACAGTGAGCACACATCCCCCCCCTCCCCCCACACCAACCACCAACACCACCCCCCCTCAACACAAACCACAGCCACACAAAGGGGGGAGATTCAATCTGAGGTTGAGGGGGTTGGGCCAAAGCCCCCAGGGTCTGGGGAGGGAGGGAGGAGGCTGTGAGGAATTCCCTGATGCAGCCTGGAGGCCGCAGCCTGGCGAACTCACCCCCAAAGTGTCTCTCAGCGCTGTGCAGCCCCACAGCCTAGCAGCAGCCATTCATTGTCAGGACAGCCAGCGCCTAGCAACCAAGCGCCGAACGCGCCGATCGGAGGACCCGACTCCAGCCCAGCCAGCCGAGCGAACCGAGCGCATCGATCGCCGCCCCCTTTGCCCGCGAGGGGGTACACTTCCCATCAGGTCCCGCGCGCGCCCCGCGGCCCGCTGTCCACTTCCCATCAGGTCTCGCGCGCGGCCTGCCGTCCACTTCCCATCAATCTCCGCGCGCGGCCCGCGGTCCACTTCCCATCAGGCCACTCATCAAAATGGTGGCCCCCATCAGACTCTAGTCCTGCTGTCTGGACTGTTGGGGTGAGTGTGTGAAAAGTAAATTGCTTCATTAACTCTAGATTAAAAATATAGAAAACTTTACAAACGTATGTTATATGCAAATGAATTATCCCACCTGTTTATGGTTCAATGTCCATTGTCAGTTTAAATTTTAACCCCTCTTATAACATTTCCCCTCTGTATTTTCATACTTTTCCCCCCTGAGAGACAGAGAGAGGCTGGGGAGAGTGGGATAGTCCCACCAAGAATAATAGCTGAGTGGTCTCCCCCTCTGCTGTATAAGCTCCCCCTGGCTCCTTTTGTTCAGCACCTCACATCTCCCTGGTCTCCCAATCGCTTTTAAGAAATAAAAGGTTGTACGGTTTTGGGGAGGACCCTCTTGAAAATTCAGGTTCCTCACAAGGAAAGCCTGTTGTGCCCCATGGAAACCGGGAGCCACTTCAATTAGGTTAAGATCTTTTGAAAGAAACATAGTGTGTTTGCTGCATTCTGCTGGCAACCTTTTTAAAATCCCTTGCAAGATTGCTGCCATGTTTTCTGAGGCTCTGTCCTCCCTGTATCTTCCGTCTTAATGTGGCAGTGCATTTGTATCTCCTCATTGGACACCATCATCTCACCGCCCGCTCTTATCCTGTTCTTCGCAGCTTCTTACAATGCCTTTGTACCACCGAGCACCTAATGTTATTCAACAACTGTACAGTATCATCGTGTATGGATGTATGTATGTGTGTATATGCACATTGTCACATGACATGCACCCAATCACCCCCTCCTTCCCCACCTATCTGCAATCATTTCCCTCCCATCTTCCTCTATATTCAGATGATAATTGTTGCTCATAAGTTAGGAAACTGAACATAAGAAATAGGAGCAGGAGTAGGCCATCTAGCCCTTCGAGCCTGCCCCGCCATTCAATAAGATAATGGCTGATCTGTCGTGGCTCAGTTCCACTTTCCCGCCCTCTCCCCATAACCCTTAATCCCCTCTCTTATCAAGAACCCATCAACCCGCTTCTTAAAAATATTTAGCGAGGCAGCCTCCACCACTTCAACGGGCAGAGAATTCCAGAGATTCACCACCCTTTGAGTGAAGAAGTTCCTCCTCAACTCCGTTCTAAACCGCCCCCCTTTTATCTTGAGGCTGTGCCCCCTAGTCCTACTGTCTTTTTTGAGCGGGAAGAGTCTCTCCACCTCTATCCTATCCATCCCATTCATCATCTTATACGTCTCAATGAGATCTCCCCTCATTCTTCTAAACTGTAGTGAGTACAAGCCTAGTTTATTCAGCCTCTCCTCATAGCTCAATCCCCTCAACTCCGGTATCAGCCTAGTAAACCTCCTCTGCACTCCCTCCAGGGCCAAAATATCCTTGCGCAGGTGCGGCGCCCAAAACTGCACACAGTACTCCAGCTGCGGCCTCACCAATACCCTATACAGCTGCAGCAAGACCTCTCTACTTTTATATTCAATCCCCCTCGCTATGAAGGCCAGCATCCCATTTGCCTTCCTGACCACCTGCTGCACCTGCAAGCTGGGTTTTTGCGACTCATGCACAAGGACCCCGAGGTCCCTCTGCACCGTCGCCTGCTGCAGTTTTTCGCCACGTAAGTAATAGTCCTTCCTACCATTCTTCCTACCAAAGTGGACCACCTCACACTTGCCAACATTAAATTCCATTTGCCATTTCCTGGCCCATTCGCCCAGCCTATCTAGATCCTTCTGCAGACTCTCCACACCCTCCGCACAATTTGCCTTTCCCCCAATCTTGGTGTCATCAGCAAATTTCGACACCCTGCACTCGGTTCCCTCCTCCAGATCATCTAAGTAAATGGTAAATAGCTGAGGCCCCAGCACCGACCCCTGGGGCACCCCACTAGTCACCAACCGCCAATCCGAATAGCACCCATTGACCCCCACTCTCTGCCTCCTATTTGACAACCAATCCTCTATCCACGCTAACACCCTACCCCCAACTCCATGTCCCCTGACCTTCTGCAATAACCTCTTGTGAGGTACCTTGTCAAACGCCTTCTGAAAATCCAGAAAGACCACATCCACCGGCTCTCCTCTATCCGCTGCCCTAGACACATCCTCATAGAACTCCAGTAAATTTGTCAGACACGACTTCCCTTTAATGAAACCGTGTTGCGTCCGCCCTATCAAGCAATTCCCTTCAAGATGCCTCGCAATTTCCTCCTTAATGACGGATTCTAACATTTTACCTACCACAGACGTTAAACTAACCGGCCTATAATTCCCCGCCTTTTGCCTGGCACCCTTCTTAAACAACGGCGTAACATTAGCCGTTTTCCAATCTTCCGGCACTTCCCCGGAAGTACTGAGTCAGTGAAAATATCACTGGCGTTCCAATCTGATGAAGGAGCAGCGCTCCGAAAGCTCGTGATTCCAAGTAAACCTGTTGGACTTTAACCTGGTGTTGAGATATGACTTACTGCATTCAAACGTGTAACTGCAAGAAGGAATAAAGTGCCAACTGGATTAGTGGCAAAACTTCTCGCGTGCTTCTGTGCAATAGCAAACATCCACCATTGGACCAGATGCTAAATGAGGCTCTGTCTTTACTCTTGAAGAGGTGTGAAAGTCTAATGGCCACCACTAGAACCAGGGGAGTTCTCTGTGATGTCCTGGATGGCACGGTGGCCCAGTGGTTAGCACTGCTGCCTCACCGCGGCAGGGACCTGAGTTTGATTCCTGGCTTGGGTCACTGTGTGGAGTTTGCACGTTCTCCCCATGTTTGCGTGGGTTTCTTCCGGGTGCTTTGGTTTCCTCCCACAGTCCAAAAGACGAGCTGGTTGGGTGCATTGGCCCTCAGTGTACCCGAACAGGTGGCAGTGTGTGGCATCTGGGGTATTTTCACAGTAACTTCCTTGCAGTGTTAATGTAAGCCTACTTGTGACTAATAAATAAACTTAAAAATTTATCCTTCCAGCAACATACTTGAAGCATAAATTAAATCTGGTCTTTATTAAATTGCTGTTTGTGGGATCTTGCAGTGCGCAAATTTGCTTCTCCATTGCCTACAGTACAACCGACTCGAACAGCTTTCTCCTTGTTGCCATCAGACTTTTGAATGACCTACCTCCTATTAAGCTGATCTTTCTCTACATCCTAGCTATGACTGTAACACGTTCTACACCCTCTCCTTCTCTATGAATGGTATGCTTTGTCTGCATAGCGCACAAAAAACAATACTTTTCACTGTACACTAATACATGTGACAATAATAAATCAAACCAGAAATAGTGACTGAACTTCTAAAAGTGCAACGGGACATCCTGTAATTTAAAAGGCACTATATAAATGCAATCCTTTCCTAAGCAAACAGAAATGTGTCTTTCTGATGTTCCACTTACGATCTTTTCCTCTCCAGCCTTTCATTCTCTAATGGATTATTCTTTGTTTTTGCCTAGAGTTTAAAAGCAGAGTGTATGCTGGTGAACTGTGCGCCCCAGGTCAGATACTTTGTTCGCCGCACTTTGGGTGCAGCCTGGATTGTGGTGAGGAGAGCAGCCCGGGCAGAGCGCCCCCTTCACGGTGCGAGAGGGGAGAGCTGTGCAATGGAAGTGACGGAGGAGTCACAGGCAGAGTCGGACCTGACGTGTAGAAGCAACGGCAGTGATCCATGTCAGAAAGCCAGCCTTGTGGAGGCTGCTGTGGACTCCTTGCCAAATAGCCTAACTTTGCCAGGGATTAAGAATGAGGAGACTGTTATAAATGAAGGGAAGGCAGAAATTATCTTCCCCAGCGCCAATGAAGTATTTTACAATCCTGTGCAGGAATTTAACCGTGATCTAACGTGAGTACCTGGTGTTTTGGATCAACGTTAACATTGAGCCAGAATCCTAATTAAACTGTTAAAATGGATTCCAGTTTAAATGTTAATTTTCTCTGGTTTTATCTTTTGAAGTTATTTCTTTAAACAATGAACTTGTTAGCTACAAATTTAGAAGATGTAATGAGGGTTTCTTTCAAAATCTGAATGAAGACACACAATTGGTGTCAAGTTATTTCCACTTTCTGGGTAGATTTCTGCTGTTGTAAATTCTGATTCCGAATGTAACTTTTCCAGGGATGTCGTTCCTTCACCAAATCCACAAACTCGCTGCCCAGCCAAAGGGCTTCTGATTTGTGGTCTTTCTTTTATATTAAGTAAGATTCGGATATAAAATTTTTGAGTTGAGTTACGCAGATAGATTGGAGAGGTTGGGACTGTTCCTTTTTGAGAGGAGAAGGCTAAGGGGAGAGTTGGGACGTCTTGTTGAAGTTGTACAAGACGTTGGTAAGGCCACACATGGAATACTGTGTGCTGTTCTGGTCATCCTATTACAGAAAGGATATCATTAAACTAGAAAGAGTGCAGAAAAGATTTACTAGGATGCTACTGGGACTTGATGGTTTGAGTAATAAGGTGAGGCTGAATAAAGTGGGACTTTTTTCTCTAGAGCATAGGAGGCTGAGGGCCATATACAGGTCTATAAAATAATGAGGGGCATAGACAAGGTAGATAGTCATACCTTTTCCCAAAGGTAGGGGAGTCTAAAACTAGAGGGTATGGGTTTAAGGTGAGAGGCAAGAGATACAAAATGTCCAGAGGGGCAATTTTTTCACACAGAGGGTGGTGAGTGTCTGGAACAAACTGCCAGAGGTAGTAGTAGAGGCGGGTACAATTTTATTTTTTAAAAAGCATTTAGACAGTTACATGGATACGATGGGTATAGCAGGGGTCAGGGTGACTGAATGCTCGGCTGGTTGGAGGGACGTAGGGTCATAGTCTCAGTTTAAGGTTGGCCATTTTACAGTTGAGGAGCTTTCTTCAGTCAGAGTTGAGAGTCTTTGGAATGCTTGTTGTATGAGGAACGGTTGAAGACTCTGGGTCTGTACTAGTTGGAGTTCAGAAGGATGAGGGGGGATCTTATTGAAGCTTACAGGATACTGCGAGGCCTGGATAGAGTAGATGTGGTGAGGATGTTCCCATTAATAGGAAAAAACTAGAATCAGAGGGAACAACCTCAGGCTAAAGGGACGATCCTTTAAGACAGAGATGAGGAGGAATTTCTTCAGCCAGAGAGTGGTGAATCTGTGGAACTCTTTGCCGCAGAAGGCTGTGGAGGCCGGGTCATTGAGTGTCTTTAAGACAGACATAGAAAGGTCCTTGATTAATGAGGGGATCAGGGGTTATGGGGAAAAGGCAGGAGAATGGGGCTGAGAAAAATATCAGCCATGATTGAATGGCAGAGCAGACTCGATGGGCCGAGTGGCCTAATTCTGCTCCTGTGTCTTACAGTCTCTACTCCAGAGGCTTCTGGGTGACCAGTCATTGTGTGTAGGCAAGACTGAGATTTTTAGATGCTAAACAAATGCAGTGCTAGGAGGAGTGTGTGTCAGGGAGAAGTTGAGGTTGAAGATCAGCTCTGGTCTTACTGAATTACAGAACAGGCTTGTTTCCATAGTTCCCTGTGAGCATGGATGAAGTACAGACCTTTTTCCAGGGAGGTTGGAAAGATGTGCAGAGGAGAAAAGAACTGGCAGAGGGAGGGAGGGTGTTTTATACAGCACTGTCATGGTATAACCCACAGCACTCATAGCCTCCCTGATGTTTGAGGGGACCCCAGTTTCACATCTGCTGTTATCTAATCTCTGGGTGCAATGCTACAATAAAACCCTCATCACATTTAGGAAGCATTTAGGTGGAACACAAGGAAATGGGATAAGAAATATAGATGCTTGACGGCTGGGATGGACACAATGGGCCGAAGAGTCTCTTTCTGTGCTGGAAATCTTTATAAAGCTCAACGTGTTAGGGTGAGGTAGTGATCATTGAATCATAGAATCTCTGCAGTACGGAATGAGACCATTCGGCCTATCAAGTCTTTACCGACCACAATCCCATCCAGGGCCTGTTCCCATAACCCCACATATTTACTCTGCTAATCCCCCTGATACTAAGATCAATTTAGCACAGCCAATCAACCTAACCCGCACATCGCTGTGACCAGGATTCCTGCTCCGGATGCAGTCTGGTGTCTCTGGTTTGTGGGGAGGGGTGGGGTGAGGGGGGGGGAGGTGTCTGTGTCAAGGTACAGCTTTAATTCTATACTGCAGTCATTGCAATTTTAAGCATTTTCTCCCTCTCGCTCTTTCTCTCACCCTCTCAGGTGTGCTGTCATGACAGAGTTTGCTCGACAGCAACTGATGCCCAAGGGGATTCAGGGTGAGTGGAGTACACTTTGTTTTAACGGCGGGGGCGGGGGAGGTTCTGCTGCTCAGGGAGGGAGTGTAATAAGCGGATACGGTGATAACCAGCCTCAAAATGTTTTGTACAGTGCAGGTCCCTGGACAAGAAGAGAGGCAGAAGGTTGTTGTAAGTCTGGCAGAGAGCGAGTGCGCAGAAACTGTGGAGGGATCCAGAGAGGTGCCAGCGGTAAAGAGAACTGCCAGCGTAGGAGAGAAATGTGAGGTGAGGTCTTCTTCCCTTTGCCTGCTTTATGTCATTCTTGGGCAGAGATGTCACTGGCAAGGCCAGAATTTATTGCCCGTCCCTAATTACCCTTACAGAAGGTGATGGTGAGCCATCTCCTCCAATACGCTGAGAGCCTTTCATTTCACAGGGCGGTTAAGAGTCGGCCACATTCCTATGGGTGTGGAGTCACACGTAGGCTGTTATTGCCTTGACAAGTTACATTAATGTTTGTTCTGTGTCAAATTGCACTGTTACAGTTCAGAGAAATGTGTGACTGGTGTTAACAAAATGCTGAAAAATCTCAGCAGGTCTGGCAGCATCTGTAAGGAGAGAAAAGAGCTGATGTTTCGAGTCCAGATGACCCTTTGTCAAAGCTAAAAGGCATAGAAAGTGGGAGATATTTATACTGCAGGGGGAGGGAATGAAAGATGAGTCATAGCCACAGAAACCAAGGGAAAGGCTGCTAATGGCAGCCCCTAGAGAGAATAAAGGGCTTGAATGGCCAAACGGCAGAGAAGTCAAAATGAGGATGTTTTTGGTGGAGGTGGCAAGAGATTTAGAAAAGGGGAAGTGGAAAGGAAGGAGAATGAAGTAGGGGGAAGGAAAGAGTCGGGGGGAAGAAAAATGAAGAAAGACAATAAAGAAATGAAAGGTAGAGAACAGTAAAAAAGACAAAATAAAATGAAAACAGAAAGGTCAAGGTGGGGTGGAGCAAATCATCTGGAGTTGTTGAATTTGATGTAGAGACGGGATGTGCCGAGTCGGAAGATGAGATGCTGTTCCTCCAGTTTGTGTTGAGCTTCACTGGAACATTGCAGCAAGCCCAGGACAGACATGTGGACACGGGAGCAGGATCGGGTGTTAAAATGGCAGCAACTGGAAGGTCAGAGTCCTGATTGCTCACAGACCGAAGATGCTCAGCAAAGCGATTCCCCCCCAGTCTATGCTTGGCCTCTCCGAAATAGAGGAGACCACATCGGGAGCAGTGAATGCAATCCACCAAATTGAAAGAAATGCAAGAGAAAAGCTGCTTAACCTGGAATGAGTGTTTTAGACCTTAGAGGGGGACAGGCGTTACACCTTTGTATGGGATGGTGCCATGGGTGACGGTGACTGGTGTTAATGATCTCTGAGCACTGTCACCCCTGTTAATTTCTTAACTTGTTTATGGGTTTTCAAGAGTATATATCTTGGAGATAGCTGGGACACTGGGCTGGGTGCTGGGAGAGCTGTGAGGCTGAGCAACTCCATAAAGACTCTGAAGTCTTTTTCAGCTTCACAAACCAGCCTGGATCCTGGGACTGTAGGCCAGACTGGGTGAGGATGGCAGATTTCCTTCCATACAGTGACCCCTGATAGGTTTTTATGACAATCCAATAGTTTTACAGCCATATGAACTGATACCAGCTTTTTAATTTCCAATTTATTTAATTGAGTTTAAATTTCCAGCTGTCACCGTGGGATTTAAATTCATGTATCCAGATCATTTGCTCAAACCTCTGGATTGCTCACACACTAACAGCCACCATGTTTCAGAACAGGTTCTGAATTGTAGACTTCTCCATCGTGGTGTAATGAGTTTCAGCCCCATGTTAAATGCTGCCTGTTTTCAGTTGCTGGGGGAGGTCGGAGGCAGTGACACATTTGAATTTGAATCAGAATGATTGGTTTGTTGGTGCCCGGTGTATTGGATCTGAGGGTGGCACAGTGGTTTGCATTGCTGCCTCACAGCGCCAGGGACCGGGTTCAATTCCCGGTCATTGTCTTTGGGGAGACTCTGATCCACCTACCTAACTTTCACGAGACCGATTCCAGGGGTGAGAATCTTTTCTGCATCCTGTCAAGTACGTTCACATCATAATGGCACAGTGGTTAGCACTGCTGCCTCACAGTGCCAGGAACCGGGTTCAATTCCCAGCTTAGATCACTGTCTGTGCGGAGTCTGCACATTCTCCCCGTGTCTGTGTGGGTTTCCTCCGGGTGCTCTGGTTTCCTCCCACAGTCTGAAACACATGCTGGTTAGCATGCATCGGCCGAGCTAAATTCTCCCTCAGTGTACCTGAACAGGCACTGGAGTGTGGCGACTAGGGGATTTTCACAGTAACTTCACTGCCGTGTTAATGTAAGCCGACTTGTGACTAATGAATAAACTGAAGTAGCAGAGGATGGATCAGCTGATTTAACATGAAAATGCCAGCTTCCCTGATCAGTGCCATGGGTTCAGGAATGCTACCCAGTATAGAGCAGGGTGATCACCCATCTCTGTTACGCTAGATTCACTAGTTCATGGGATTGTCCAGGGCTCTGATAGCCTCTCTGTTATGGAGAGGAGGAAGAAACAGAGTTAAAGGCCAAATTTTGTTTCCTTTCCAGTTCCCTCAGTGCTGAGCTGGGGAAAGACATCATCTGCCTCGGAGGTAATGATTCACAAAGTGAATAGCTCAGCAGTGGGTACTGTCTCCTCCTGCACTGGGATCCAGTGCAGTGTGGGCTGCTAGTGAGTGCAGTGTGGATACCTCCAGCCCTTGGGTACAGTGCAGGGTGGGCTGCCAGTGAGTGCAGTGTGGGCACTGTGTCCTCCTGCCCTTGGGTACAGTGCAGGGTGGGCTGCCAGTGAGTGCAGTGTGGGCACTGTGTCCTCCTGCCCTTGGGTACAGTGCAGGGTGGGCTGCCAGTGAGTGCAGTGTGGGCACTGTGTCCTCCTGCCCTTGGGTACAGTGCAGGGTGGGCTGCCAGTGAGTGCAGTGTGGGCACTGTGTCCTCCTGTCCTTGGGCCCAGTGCCGTGCTGAATCCCACACTTCCATTTGCTTGTGACAGAAAGGCTTTGGTGATAGCTTGAGTTAGGAGTGAAATGGTGGTGAGGATCTGGTAAGGGGAGTAACTATGATCTTTGGCACTGGGGGAGAGGCACCGTAAGACATAGGGGCAGAATTAGGCCATTCGGCCTGTCAAGTTGATCCCCTTACCAATCAAGAACCTCTCTATCTCTGTCTTAAAGACACTCAATGACCCGGCCTCCACAGTCTTCTGCAGCAAAGAGTTCCACAGATTCACCACTCTCTGGCTGAAGAAATTCCTCTTTGAACTCGCGAGGGATTTTGGCCAATAGTTGGGTTTCTGAGTAAGAGGAAGTGTGACGGGGGTGTTGGGGGGGGTTGCGTGTACCTGTAAATATATCGAATTTACAGTGTGCAGCACGTCTCCTGATGGTTCTAAGGAGGGCCGGTTAAATATTTTTTGAGATGTTTTCTGATATTTGAAAATGCATTGGGAGCTGGAGGGGACTTGTGGATGTCACTGTAGGGGCTCCTGCCGCCTCACTCAGCATCTGTGTATAAAATGTCTAACACCTGCACATTGTGGTGTATATTTGAGCGTGTGTGTGTGTTTGTGCAGGGTGGGCTCCGTGTACTCGAGGGGCTGGCAGCGTCTGGGCTCCGCTCGATCCGGTTTGCCAAGGAGGTTCCTGGAATTCACAGCATCGTGGCCAATGACTTCTCTCCAAGGGCCGTGGAACTAATGAAGAGGAACATTGAGCTGAATGGAGTGGGACACTTGGTAACAGCCAGTTTGTCTGATGCAAGGTACTACGTAGCTGTTAGTTTTTATATAAGAGGGAGCATTGAAAGATTTGGGAGAGGGATTCCCCGGCCTCCGTATGACACGGTTCCCATGGCAGGAGGCAGCAGGCCAGCAGAATCTTCCTGCCAATGTCAGTGAGATTTCCCATCAATCCTACCCCACACCACCGGAAAACCCACGTTGGGAGTCCGCTGTCCGGGTGTGATCTGCAGAAACTTCCGGCCCTTGTTCCACCCAGCGCCTGTATTGGAGTCAGATTTATAAGGATAAATCCAGCGTTTCTGCAGCATCTTTCACTACTCTGGGAAATTCCAAAGCACTCGCTCCCCACTGGAGGATATACAGCATCCTGCTTCCCTATCGGGGGGAAGGGGAGGGATCAGGATGTTAAATTCGATGATCAGACTGAATGGTGGAGCAGGCTCGAAGGGCCGAATGGCCTACTCTGCTTCTAGTTTCTCTATTTCTCAACAAAGAGTCATTTGCTCCACAGTAAACTCCCAATAACAGGAGTACAACAAAGTGATGATATTTTCACATTGATTTAAGACAGGACACTGGGGAGAACTTCTCCTCTTCACAATATTGCCATGGGATCTTTACCCCTGTCCGAGAGGGCACAAGGCCCTGACCTCGGTTTGAGATCTCAGTCGAGGCCTGTACCTCTGACAGTGCAGCACATCCTCAGTCATGCTCGCCTGACAGTGCAGCACTCCCTCAGAGTGATCATATGAAATAGGAGCAGGAGTTCAACACTCAGCACCTGATGCTTGCTCTGCCATTGTTTTTATTTAATAGTGCCACAAACAGGCTTACATTAACACTGCAATGAAGTTACTGTGAAAATCCCCTAGTTGCCACATTCCGGCGTCTGTTTGGGTACACTGAGGGAGAATTTAGCACGGCCAATGCACTCTAACCAGCATGTCTTTCGGTCTGTGGGAGGAAACCGGAGCACCCGGAGGAAACCCACACAGGCACGGGAAGGGGGTGATGTGAAACATTACATAGTCAGCCTCGGCTGATGTGAGACATTAACAACAAAATCAGAAAATGCTGGAAAATCACAGCAGGTCTGACAGCATCTGCAGGGAGAGAAATAGAGCCAATGTTTCGAGTCTGAATGGTTCAAGGCTCAGACAAAGGTCATTCAGACTTGAAACATTGGCTCTGTTCTCTCTCCACAGATGCTGTCAGACCTGCCTGAGATTTTCCAGCATTTTCTGGGTAGTGAGAGGTGTTATCGAGTTAGTCCTGGTTGAGGCGAGACGTTACCTAGTTAGCACTGGATCGGGTGAAGCGCTGGCTGGGTGGCCCCGGGGCGGGGCGCTGGCTGGGTGGCCCCGGGGCGGGGCGCTGGCTGGGTGGCCCCGGGGCGGGGCGGGGCGCTGGCTGGGTGTCTCCAGGCGAGATGCTTCAGCGTCTCGAGGGGAAGGAGGGGATATTAAAAATTCTAAGGGAATCAGGATGTCAGATTGATGTAATCTCCAACAATCTGATTGGTTAACAGTACCGAGGATGTTAAAGCTTTCTAGATTCCAGTGCTTGGTCAGATCCTGGGCAGGCGATCCTGTCCGTCTGCTGTTTTATTAAATTTAAGCTTACAAATAAAACTGTTGTGATGTGAGAATGTGGAGAATACTAACGGGAAGGCTGGGACGGGGGGCTGTCTCTGTGTCTCTGCAGCATGCTCCTGTACCAATCCAAGAAGAAGTGGGACCGCTTTGATGTGATTGATCTGGATCCGTACGGAAGTCCATCGCAGTTCATAGACGCAGCTGTTCAAGCTGTGAGTGAGGGAGGTGAGAATCACGAGGCGATGGCTGGTCATTGGGATGTCAAACTCCTTATATTACAGAGCCACGTGGATGTTGGAGCACTCCGGCTGATGTGTGACCTAAAAACCTTCTGGTTTCTGCAACTTGTAGATAACGGCCTTGAAAAGGAGTCTTGCCTTTTTAAATTATTCATATGATGTGGGCCTTGCTGTCTGGGCCAGCATTTATTGCCCATCCCTGATTGCCCCTTGAGAAGGTGGCTTCTTGAATCACTGCAGTCCCTGTGGTGTAGGGACTGTAAGTATCTACAACACCAGGTTGATCGGGTGAAGGGGCAGCGCTCCGAAAGCTAGTGGCTTGTGCTACTAGATAAACCTGTTGGACTTTAACCTGTTGTTGCGAGACTTCTTATTGTGTTTATCCTAGTCCAATGCTGACATGTCTACATTGCGTAGGGACACCCACAGTGCTGTTAGAGAGGAGTTCCAGGACTTTGACACAGTGACAGTGAAGGAACGGCTGATAAATTTCCAAGTCAGGATGGTGAGTGGTTTGGAGGGGAACTTGCAGGTGATGGTGTCCCCCTGTGTCTGCTGCCCTTGTCCTTCTAGATGGAAGTGGTTGTGGGTTTGGAAGATGCTGCCTAAGGAGCCTTGGTGATGCAGTGCATCTTGTAGATGTTACACACTGCTGCTGTTCTGCATTAGCGATGGAGGGAGTGAATGTTTCTGGAAGGGATGACAATCAAATGAACTGTTTTAAGAACATAGGAATTAGGGAGCAGAGGGATGCAGGCAGTTGGTCTGGAAAGGACATGATCAGCACAGGCTTGGAGGGCCGAAAGGCCTGTTCCTGTTCTGTACTGTTCTTTGAATTAGGAGCAGAATTAGGCCATTCAGCCCTTCGAGTCTGCTCCGCCATTCAATCAGATCATGGCTGATCTCTCCCTGGCCTCAAATCCACCTCCCCACCTGTTCCCCATATCCCTTAACCCTGTTTTTATTAGAAATATATCTATCTCCTTCTTGAAGCCATTCAATGATTCAGACTCCACTGCGCTATGGGGCAGCGAGTTCCACAAATTCACCATTCTCCACGAGAAGTAGTTCCTACTCGTTCCAGTTTTAAATCTACTGCGCCTCAACCTATCCCTGTGACCTCTTGTTCCAGACTGTCCCACAAGGGGAAAGATTTGGTCTACATTTACTGTATAAATCTCATTTAGTATTTTATATACCTCAATCGGATCCCCTTTCCTTCTAAACTCCAGCGAGTACAAGCCCAAACTGTTTAATCCCTCCTCCTACGCCAACCCCTTCATCCCCAGAATCAATCTGGTGAACCCCCTCTGAACTGCCTCCAATGCCACCACATCCTTCCTCAAGTAAGGAGACCTGGATAATCTCAAGCCTTTGAGTGTTGTTGGAGCTGCCCCCATCCAGGCAGGTGGACAGTATTCCATCACACTCCTGACTTGTGCCTTGTAGATGGTGGACGGGCTTTGGGAAGTCAGATGGTGAGTTCAGAGCAGGAGAGAGGTGTGTGTTACAGTCTAGATGCTAAACTCCAGGTGGATTTCTTATCATCTGAATACACTTGCTGGGTAGTGAATCAAACATATTGAAGAATATTTTTCTTCAGTTTTGTTTTTGAATTGCTCTCTCTCCCTCTCTGACAATGGGGAATATTCCTCCTTCCGGAAGTGTAGATGTTTACTCTTCTCGTTTGTGATCTGAAGGAGGGGCCGGCTTGAGTTGTGTTTTGGAGGATTGAGTAGATTAATTTTTATTCATTTGTGGGACATGGGTGTTGCTGCCTATGCCAGCGTTTATTGCCCATCCCTAGTTGCCTCTTGAGAAGGTGGTGGTAAGCTGCTTCCTGAATCGCTGCAGTCTACGTGCCTTGGGTTGACCCACAATGCTGTTAGGGAGGTAATTCCAGGATTTTGACCCAGGAACAGTGATTTCCAGGTCAGGATGGTGAGTGGTTTGGAGGGGAACTTGCAGGTGGTGATATTCCCACATGTCTGCTGCCCTTGTCCTTCTAGATGGAAGTGTTTGTGTGTTTGGAAGGTGCTGTCTAAGGATCTTTGGTGAATTGCTGCACTGCATCTTGTCGATATTACACACTGCTGCGACTGAGCGTTGGTGGTGGAGGGAGTGGATGTTTGTGGATGTGGTGCCAATCAAACGGGGCTGCTTTGTCCTGGATGGTGTTGAGCTTCTCGAGTGTTGTTGGAGCTGCACCCATCCAGGCAAGTGGGGAGTATTCCATCACACTCCTGACTTGTGCCTTGTAGATGGTGGACAGATTCTGGGCAGTCAGGAGGCGAGTTACTCACTGCAGTATTCCCAGCCTCTGATCTGCTCTTGTAGCCACTGTGTTTGTGTGGTGAGTCCAGTTGAGTTTCTGGTCAATGGTTACCCCAAGAATGTTGACAGTGGGGGATTCAGTGATGGTAACTCCATTGAATGTTAATTAACTGTGATGCTCTTGAGTCTTTTAGGGCTGCTTTGTGTCACGTGTACAGATATGGCAGTGATGGCTGGCAATAGCGGTGAGACCTGTTACAGTAAATATGGAGCCATGTCGCTGAAATCCAAGTTTTGTCACGAGATGGTGAGTTCCAGCTGGTTCAGGATCTCTGCTAAGTGTCTCATTGTGTGGCAGCGTCTCTCACCCCGATCTTGTTCCACTGCCACAGGCGCTGCGCATCATCCTACACAACCTGGACCTCCGCGCAAACTGCTACCAGCGATATATCGTTCCGATCCTCTCCGTCAGCGTCGATTTCTATATCCGAGTGTTTGTGCAGGTCTTCACAGGACAGGCTCGGGTTAAAGCATCTGCCAGGTATGATAACTGGGTGAGGCCTAATCGGTCTGCTTGATGTTTGAGGCTTAAGTGTAAGAAAGGAGCAGGAGGAGGCCATTTGGCCCTTCGAGCCTGCTCTGCCATTCAGTATGATCATGACTGATCCTCGATCTCAAAGCCATATTCCTGTTTCCTTCCGATACCCCTTGGTCCCGTTAAAATCTAAAATATTATCAACTTTTATCTCAGCCTCCACAACCTTTTAAAGTTTAAAGATTATTTATTATGAGAACATAAGAAATAGGAGCAGGAGTAGGCCATCTAGCCCTTCGAACCTGCCCCACCATTCAATAAGGTTATGGCTGATCTGAAGTGGATCAGTTCCACTTTCCCACTTTCTCCCCATAACCCTTAATTCCCTTAGTATCACAAGCAGGCTTACATTACATCAGGTGGCATGGTAACACAGTGGTTAGCACTGCTGCTTCACAGCGCCAGGGACCTGGGTTCAATTCCTGATTTGGGTCACTGTCTGTGTGGAGTTTGTATGTTCTCCCCGTCTCTGTGTAGGTTTCCTCCGAGTGCTCCGGTTTCCTCCCACAGTCAGAAAGAAGTGCTGGTTAGGGTGCATTGACCTGAACAGGTGCTGGAGTGTGGCAACTAGGGGAATTTCACAGTGACTTCATTGCAGTGTAATGTAAGCCTTACTTGTGACTAATAAATAAACCTTACTTTCCTTTTACATTCACACTGCAATGAAGTTCCCTTAGTGACCACACTCTGGTGTCTGTTCGGGTACACTGAGGAAGAATTTAGCATTGCCAATGCACCCTAATCCGCACATCTTTTGGACTGTGGGAGGAAACTGGAGCACCCAGAGGAAACCCACACAGACACAGGGAGAATGTGCAGGCTCCGCACAGACAGTGACCCAAGCTGGGAATCGAACCCAAGTTTTTGGCGCTGTGAGAACAAAGAACAACACAGCACGGGAAACAGGCCCTTCGGCCCAACGAGCCCGCGCCGCCGTCCCACTGTCTCAGTGTCCTATTCATGATTTTAGCCTATGCCTAATGTGCGAGGATCAGGGAGGTCCAATTTAGGGACAATTTAGTACCCAATCAATCAGCCTAAAAGCACATCTTTGGGGATGTGGGAGGAAACCGGAGCACCCGGAGGAAACCCACGCAACCACGGGGAGAACGTGCAAACTCCCACAGACACAGGCCCAAATCCATGTGTCCGCACAGCAACAGAGATAGTCTCTGAGCTGTCATGTTGCCCTCGAGATGGTCCAGTTCAAGCACACTAACGACATGAAGCAATAGGCAACTCCCGAAGCAACGTCCAAGAGCAGCCCACTACAACCTGCCGCATGCATGCCCCTTGCTGGACTTAAATGCCTGTGGAGACAAAAAAATTTATTATTAAACAGGCAAAGACTAACATCCCTGAGGCAAAACGTATTCCCAAGCCTACAATGTTTAGTAAGGCCTACTATATCCCCCTATATGTAGCCCGCTCATGTGGCTGTCTAAGTGACTCTTAAACAACCCTAGCGTGCCTGCTTCCACCACCTTACTCGGCAATGCATTCCACACCCCCACTACCCTTTGTGTGAAAAACTGCCCTCTAATATTTGTCTTATACCTAGCCCCCCTCACCCTAAGCCCGTGACCCCTCGTTCTATCCATTTCTAATAGCGGAAAAAGCTTACCACCATTTACTCTATCTATCCCCTTCATAATCTTATAAACCTCTATTAGATCCCCCCTAACCAAGCAGTACTAACCACCATGTGCCCAGTGAACTAGTTATCGTCATCACCATTACTGAGACCAGCTTTTGAATTCCAAATTTTATTAATTAATTGAATTTAAACTCCATCAGTTGCCATGGTGGGATTTGAACCCCCACATCAGAGTTTAAAAATACCCAACACTGAGTGGCAGCATCCAGGTTTAACAATTCCCCCCTGGAGTTTAGCGCAGTGCACCCTCTCCTGTCCCTCGGAGGAGGTTAACTCACAGGCAGAGATTTGAGTCCATGTTTTGATTTGATTTATTATTGTCACATGTATGCAGTGAAAAGTATTGTTTCTTGCGCACTAAACAGACAAAGAACACCGTTCCTAGAGAAGGAAAGGAGAGGGTGCAGAATGTAGTGTTACAGTCATAGCTAGGGTGTAGAGAAAGATAAACTTAATAAGGGGTTGGTCCATTCAAAAGCCTGATAGCAGCAGGGAAGAAGCTTGAGTTGGTTAGTATGTGACCTCAGACTTTTGTATCTTTTTTCCCAACGGAAGAAAGTGGAAGAGAGAATGTCTGGGGAGCGTGGGGTCCTTAATTATGCTGGCTGCTTTTCTGAGGCCACCTGGCATGTTCAGTGGGGAAATGTGTTGGTGTCACTGGGTTTTTTGTATGTTGTGGAGGCTGTGTGTGTCTGAGCTGTGTGATTCTCTGTTACAGTAAGCAGGCTCTGGTGTATCACTGTGTGGGTTGTGGCAGCTTCCATATTCAGAGGATGGGCAAAATGGTCAGCCATGGTAACAAGTAAGTGACAGTTTCTCTTTGTAAAATAATTATGTAACGTTTGCCCATTTTGTTTGTCTACCGAGAATAAAATCATAGAATCCCTACAATGCAGAAGGTGGCCATTTGGCCCATTGAGCCTATCCTACCCATGTCCTATCTCCACAACCCTATGCATTTACCCTAGCTAATCCCCCTGACAGCAAAAGGCAATTTAACGTGGCCAGTCCATTTAATCCATACATCTTTGGACTGTGGGGGGAAACTGGAGCACCCGGAGGAAATCCACGCAGACACGGGGAGAACTCTGCACAGTGACCCGAGGCCGGAATTGAACCCGGTCCCAATTGCTGAGAGGCAGCCGTGCCAACCAGTGTGCTGATCTCTTGGTTATGATGGTATCCCAGTGATAATGGAATGCTCTGCCCTGCAGACTGGTGGCGCTTGATAAAGAGAGACCTTTCCAAGTCTCTGGCTGCCTTTTCTGGTGGATGGCGAAGATCCCAAGACACAGTCCAGGAGAGTTCTTCCTGAATTTTATCCCTCGGCCAACAGTATCTACAAAAGTATGTGATCTGCTGTGTGGCTTCCTGTGGGATCTTGCTGCCTTCAGACTGACTGCTGTGACAGTGAGTTCTCTTCATTGTCTGTAAAGCAGGTTCGGTCGTCCTGAAGTTGTGAAAGGCGCTATCGAAATTCAAGTACTTTCCCGCACTGGATGAGTCCAGCTGTGGCGCTGCTTTGGATGCCGAGGTTAGTGGCAAGGGACACAGATCCGAGGGGATGAGCCTGCCCTTGACAACATTTTCATAATACAATTACTCCTCAACTGAAAAGTTACCCTGTTAAATTGAAACTAACCGTGCTGAACTGAACACACACTTCCAGCGGTGTGTACATTTCCATCGTCACATCCCTGCTTTTTGCATTCAGTACCTCACCCAATAAAGGAAAGCGTTTCCTCTGCTCTGTAACCACCTTGTTCACCTGTCCTGCTGCCTCTGGGGACCTGTGGACAATGCCCTCCGAGACCCCACTCTCCCTCAGCCCCTCTCTAGCTCCCTGGCTTTCTTTTCCCTCCCCCAACCACACATCACAAATATTTCACTGACTGTGAGGTGCGTTGGCCACGTCCTGAGCTTGTGAAAGCTGCCGTATGTTTAAAAATCCTCCTTTTCTCGCAGTAAAGTAACCTGGGATAATCTTGTTCTTCTCCAGCTTCAAATACACAGCCAGCACTGGGCCACCAGTGGGAGCAGAATGTGAACATTGCCACCAGAGACACTTGGTAAGAGAGCCCATCAATTCTTTGTCTGCTGGGTGAACTGTATGTATAACCATCCTGCACTCCTGTTATCCACTTTTATTACAATTTTCCAAAGTCATTGTGAAATTGGACACTATTCTCAGCCGGTTCCAGTGGTTTTCTGGTGTTCTATCAGAAATTGGCCAACTCAGATAATAACTACAGCTGGTACGTGAGTGCAAACTTTTGTATCTTTTTCCCGACGGAAAAAGGTGGAAGAAAGAATGTCCGGGATGCGTGGGGTCCTTGATTATGCTGCTGCTTTTCCCGAGGCAGCGGGAAGCATTAATGTCCCCAGAGCGTTAATCTTGCCCTCTGGATTACTAGTCTAGTTGTGACGTTACCACCATCTCCCTACACTTCTCCTCTGTATGATGTGGAGTTGCTGGTATTGGACTGGGATAGGCACAGTAAGCAGTCTCGCAACAAGATTTATTTGGTAGCACAAGCTTTTGGAGCACTGTCCCTAGGCACTCACCTGATGAAGGGGCAGCGCTCCAAAAGCTTGTGCTACTGAATAAAGCCATTGGACTTTAACCTGGTGTTGTGAGAGTACTTGCTTCTCCTCTGTAAACAGAATCAATGGACGGGAGGCTGGTTTGCGTGATGGACTGGGCTATGTTCACGATCTTTTGTAGTTTCTTGCAGTCTTGGGCAGAGCAGGAGTCATACCAATCTGTGATACAACAGGAAGGATGCTTTCTATGGTGCATCTGTGAAAGTTGGTGAGAGTCGTAGTGGGCAGGTCGAATTTCAGGATATGAGGCCCAGCACTGGCAGGTGGATGGCACTGGGGGAAGAAACTCTGAGCTGCCAGAGATCAGAGGGTGGTTGTGGAGGTGAGACTGGAAGAGGGAGAGTAGAACAGCCTGTGTCGAGGTGTTCACCAAGGGAAGGATCTGCCCTTGTGCTGTTTTGGTCGTGGGTGATGATATCCCTCCTCTGGTTCCAGCTCGGTGGTCCAATCTGGGCAGCGCCAATCCATGACCAGGATTTTGTCCGGAGAGTTCTGGAATCAATGGAACACAGCCCACAGCGATTCAAGACTTCAGACCGGATACTGGGCATGCTCAGTATGGTCAAAGAGGTGAGTGTGTGCGATGTTTCTTTCCTGGTCCAAGCTGGACTGGGCAGATTAACGGAGGGGAGACTGAGCAAATGCAATGCTTGGGTAAATTACACCAGAATGAACACCTTGCATTTATGTAGCTGCTTGCCACATCCTCAAACTGGCATGCCATGAGTTTCTATTCAAGGCCAGCAATGATGCAGGAGACCATTCGGCCCGTTGTGTTCCTGCTGTCATGTAGGCAAATGCAGCTGCAGTTTATGAAGCAGTTCGCTTCTGAACGTTTTTTTAATATAAATATTTCTAGTATCCTGAAACTTTGCACTGCTGCCTCACAGCTCCAGGGACCCGGGTTCGATTCCCAGCTTGGGTCACTGTCTGTGTGGAGTTTGCACATTCCCCCCGTGTCTGCGTGGGTTTCCTCCAGGTGCTCCTGTTTCCTCCCACAGTCCAGAGATGTGCGGGTTAGGGGGATTGGCCGTGCTAAATTGCCCCTTAGTGTCGGGGGGGTTTAGAAGGGTGAAATATGTGGGATTATGGGCTTAGGTTATGGGTGGATTGGACATGCTAAATTAACCCTTAGTGTCCCGGGGTGTGCCAGGTTAGAGGGATTAGCAGAGTAACCAAGTGGGGATAAGGCCTGGGTGGGAGATGCAGATTCGATGGGCCAAATGGCCTCCTTTTGCACTGGAGGTTTCTATGTTTCTATTCCTCTTGAGCACCTTCGCCCTGCTCCCTTTTCCCCGTCCCAGGCAATTACTCCCTCAGCTGTGTCTATCCTGTGCTCTGGAACTCCCTCCCTTCTCCATCTCCTTTAAGACCCACTGTCATGAGGAAGCCTTTGATTGCTCTTCCTCCAGTCCCTCAGCTCCTTCATTGATTCAGCAGCCGTTTTGTTTTTTGATTGGTGTTTTCCTGTTGAAGGTACAAGTTGGTTTAAGTGGTGCGCTATTTACTTCCCCCCCCGTCGTGCTGTGGGTAATGTGGCAGATTATCTCATTACACTACCGAGGAATCCATCCATTTTAAGCTTCACTTAAACTTGGTTTCTGTTTACCAGGAGTTGCCCGACTGCCCTTTGTACCACACCATGGACCAGCTGAGCAGCGTTATCCACTGTAATACACCGTCCCTCCTGCAGATGAGGTAGGGCTTTTAATATGAAGACACAATAAATAAAGTAAGTTGGCTTTGGTGATTCCTGGTGGTTCCCCTGCTAAACATGCAGTGTTTGTAATCTTGGATGAGTGGCTGTGGGCAGGAGGCTGGTAAACTGGGAAACCCTCAGTGCTCTCCATCTCAGAGGGGTGACTGTCTCTTTTTGAGTGACTGAGTTTATTTTACGTAGGTATGGCTGAGGAACTGGTGAGAAGGCTGTAACTCTGAGGTATGGAATATTTGGGTGGCACAGTGGGTTAGCACTGCTGCTTCACAGCGCCAGGGACCCGGGTTCGATTCCCAGCTTGGGTCACTGTCTATGTGGAATCTGCACCTTCTCCCCATGTCTGCGTGGGTTTCCTCCGGGTGCTCCAGTTTCCCCCCACGCTTCAAAGATGAGCAGGTTAGGTGGATTGGCCATGCTAAATTGCAGCCATGCGAAATTGCCTCTTGGTGTAGATTAGGGGGAATTAGTGGGGTATATGTGCGAGGTCACAGGGATAAGGCGGTGTAGAGCTGATGGGCTAAATGGCTTCCTGCACTGTAGTGATTCTATGATATTGGATCGTGAGCTGGAAGAAAGGATTGTGTGGGGTTGAGATATTCACCTGGCAGAAAGAAGCAGTGATGGACTTTAACAGTGGGGGTGGAAAATGAATAGAGTCAGTGTTCAATGATGGATATTTAATATTGATGGGTGTAACTGGCTGGGGGAGGGTGAGGGTGGATGAAAGGGATTTATAATAGTTTGTGCTTACAGCTTGAGGTACTGAGTTCAAATCCAGCACAGGCAGGCAAGTGAAATGAAAGATGTTTTGTCCTTTGCCAGGTGCAGAGTGGCCGCTAGCATGTTCATAACTCAACCCCAATCAGCACCGAGTTAGTGCTTTGCAAAGGACACCAATAAGGTGGGTTTGTAGGGGGTGCTGCTTTGATTAGGGCCAATGTGTAGAGGGCGATATACTCCATTTTATCTGTGCTGTACCTGCCCTGGATAGGAGCACGGAACTTCAGAGCAAGAATAGGCCATTCAGCCCTTCAAACCTACACCTTCGATATGATCACAGCTGATCCAAAAGTCTGAGGTCACGTACCAACCGACTCAAGAACAGCTTCTTCCCTGCTGCTGTCAGACTTTTGAATGGACCTACCTCGCATTAAGTTGATCTTTCTCTATACCCTAGCTATGGCTGTAACACTACATTCTGCACTCTCTCCTTTCCTTCTCTATGAACGGTATGTTTTGTCTATATAGCGTGCAAGAAACAATACCTTTCACTGTATACTAAGACGTGTGACAATAATAAATCAAATCAAAAGATCTGGTTGTGAAAGCTTTACTCTGCTTCCCTGCACTGTGATGTGGAGATGCTGGCATTCCCTGCACTGTCCCAGGGGGTGATTTCTTTTCTGAATTACAGATATTTTGGGTTTTTTATTCATCCGTGGGATATGGGTGTTCTTGGCTGTCCAGCATTTATTGTCCATCCCTAGTTGCCTGAGGGCAGTTGAGAGTCAACCACATTGCTGTGGCTCTGGAGTCACATGTAGGCCAGACCAGTTAGGATGGCAGATTTCCTTCCCTAAAGGACATTAGTGAACCAGATGGGTTTTTCTGCCAATTGACAATGGTTTCACGGTCATCAGTAGATTCTTAATTCTAGATTTTTTTATTGAATTCAAATTCCACCATTTGTCGTGGCAGGATTCGAACCCAGGTCCCCAGAACGTTAGCTGAGTTTCTGCGTCAATAATACGGTTAGGCCATCGTCTCCTCGTTTTATTTCAGTTGTTGTGAAAGATCAGATTAGTTTTATGTTTCCTAGCTTTAAGTGCAGAATGATGATCCCCGTAAATCCCCCCGCCCCCTCGTCCTCCAGCTCCTTGAACACTTAAAGCTGAGTAAATGTGAATTTGATCTCAATTTTGAGGAATGATTTCAATCTCTCTATTCTCCCCCTGCCTATTATTAGATCTGCCTTGCTCCACGCTGGTTATCGAGTCTCCCTCTCTCACGCTTGTAAAAAAGCTGTCAAAACTGACGCGCCATCTTCGACGATCTGGGACATTATGAGGTGCTGGGTAAGTGGTGAATCTATGGATGTTCTGAATGGTTAGGTGTGAGACACGGTGAAATGCGAATGAAACGTGTGCGTGGAAGGAGCTTTGGAAGGACTGTGTTTTCTGAGTGAGTGTTAATCCGGATTGTATTTCTGGTACAGGCAAAGATACACCCAGTGAAGCGAGAGAAACTGTCCGAGAGTAGTCCTGCCTTTCGAATCCTCAGCAAAGAGCCTGTGTAAGCTGTTTCTAACATTTACTGTGATGTGGGGAAGCTGGCGTTGGACTGGGGTGGGCACAGTAAGAAGTCCCACAAGTCTCCATTCACCTAATGAGGGGGTAGCGCTCTGGAAGCTTGTGATTCCAAATAAACCTGTTAATGTTTACTGTCAGTGTTGGTAAATGCACTGGTTTGTGTGGGATTAGAGTCTGTTCCTGGTCTGTGCTGAGTGAGTTGGCCAATGTTCAAGTGAGGGTAGGACTGGGGCACAAGAATGAAACTCTTTGTCCTGTGGATCCCATTGAAATGCGAAGGTTGAGTGTAGGTAAAATCAGACTTAGCCACGATTGCAGATTTTTCTTGAGATTAATTCGTGGAACATGGGTGTCGCTTGCTGGCAGCATTTATTGCCCATCCCTAATTGCCCTTGGAGAGCAGCTGAGAGTCAACCACATCGTTAGACCGTAAGATATAGGAGCAGAATTAGGCCACTCGGCCCATCGAGTCTGCTCCACCATTCAATCATGGCTGATATTTTTCTCATCCCCATTCTCCTGCCATTTCCCTATAACCCCTGATCCCCTCATTAATCAAGAACCTCTCTATCTCTGTCTTAAAGACACTCAATGACCCGGCCTCCACAGCCTTCTGTGGCAAAGAGTTCCACAGATTCATCACTCTGTGGCTGAAGGAATTCCTCCTCGTCTCTGTGGATTGTCCCTTTAGCCCAAGGTTGTGGCCCCTGGTTCTAGTTTTTCCTACTTTTGGAAGCATCCTGTCCACGTCCACTCTATCCAAATCCACAGTATCCTGTAAGTTTCAATAAGATCCCCCCCTCATCCATCTAAACTCCAACGAGTACAGACCCAGAGTCTTCAGCCATTACTGTGGCTCTGGAGTCACATGTAGGCCAGACCGGGTAAGGACGGTAGATTTTCTTCCCTAAAGGACATTAGTGACCCAGATGGGTTTTTCCAACAATGGTTTCATGGTCATCAGTAGATTCTTAATTCCAGATATTTTTAAATTCCATCATTGCCAGGATCCCCAGAACATTAGCTGAGTTTCTGGATTAATAACCTAGTGATGATACACTGGACAATCGGCTCGCCTTTCATGCAGCTAATGTTCAATGTCCAGTGCGAAGGGTTATTGTTTGGAACAAATGGCTTTGGACCCAAAGGGGGTATTTCTTGCCTCGTGTCTATTGCAGACTCAATGATTGATCACTAGTCAATAACTCCATTCAGGAAGTGAATACCTAAATCAGGGCTTCCCAAGCTGTGTCACTAGATGACAGAAAGCTGCAAGGCCCTTTTGAACGCTCACACAGTATAAAATGGACGCTGTGACCCAACGGACGGATTTTTGAGGTCTGATTCTTGCCACCAAAGGGAAAAATCCTGCAGCTTAAACACTTCACACCTCACCCTCCACCTTCCCCACTCAACCTTCTTGAGTGCAATAGATGTTGGTCTAGCCAGCAACACCCACATCCCATGAATGAATTCTTCAAAATCAGCTCTTGTGGCCACATTAGGGGTGGCACAGTGGTTAGCACTGCTGCTCACACTGCCAGGCAGCAGGTTCAATTCCAGTCTTGGATCACTGTCTGTGTGGAATCTGTACGTTCTCCCCATGTCTGCGTGGGCTTCTTCCAGGTGCTCCGGTTTCCTCCCACACTCCAAAGATGCGTGTGTGGGTTAGGTGGATTGGCTGTGCTAAATTGCCTCATAGTGTCAGGGGGATTAGCAGGTAATTACAGGTCACAGGGATAGGGCTTGGATGGGACTGTTGTGGGGGCAGGCTCAATGGGCTGAATGGCCTCCCTTTGCACTGTAGGGATTCTATGATTGGGACGTTCAGTGGAGTTGTACTAGGAGAGGGTTTGTAAAAAACACTGTCCTAAGCTGATAGACTGATGTCCAGGGTTGCTGTAATAACTAATCTCACCCTAACTGAGGTACAATTCTGCGCAACTGTTTAATGCTCGATTTTTTTTTTAACCAAATGCGTAATGGGAATTTTCTTTTGGAGTTTTGGATGGTGCTCCCTTTTCCCGTGTCCAATTTCTTCAGGAATGTTGTATTCCTCACAGTGCAAGTCCCTCCCTTTCCAGCGAGCTTTTACACCTGCCTCGTGTTTCTCAGCCTGCAGGCTTGCTTCGATATCCGGGAAGATGCGAATCCCAAATCCAGGAAGCAAGGGCTGAAACGCTTCCAGGAAAACCCAGAAGCCAACTGGGGACCGAAGGCTAGAGCCAAAGCCGGGTAAGATTCTAGCTGGGAACGAGCTTGGGCTGGATGGGGTTGGGGGGGCTGCATTGGGTTAAGGGGGCTGGGGAGGGGTGGGCTTTCTTGTCTTTTTTTTAAGTTTTACTTGGAACGGTGGGGACTAGGAATGACTTGTGCCTGTCATGTCTCTGAGTGAGTCAGCTTTCTGTCTGGACCAGTGATTGCTTTTTCACCTGAGTTTCTCCATGTACTCACTCCAGACTGTGTGGAACACCATGTACTTGTGTTGTGAGAATAAGAACATAAGAAATAGGAGCAGGAGTAGGCCATCTAGCCCTTCGAGCCTGCCCCGCCATTCAATAAGATCATGGCTGATCTGAAGTGGATCAGTTCCACTTTCCCGCTTTCTCCCCATAACCCTTAATTCCCCTGTCTATCAGAAACCTATCTACCCGTGACTTAAATATATTTGGCGAGGTAGCCTCCACCACTTCAATGGGCAGAGAATTCCAGAGATTCACCACCCTTTGAGTGAAGAAGTTCCTCCTCAACTCTGATCTAAACTGTGTCCCCCCCCCCACCCCCCCACCCCCCCACCCCCCCACCCCTTATCCTGAGGCTGTGCCCTCTAGTCCTGCTATCCATTCTAAGCGGGAAGAATCTCTCTACCTCTACCCTATCCATCCCCTTCATTATCTTATACATCTTTATAAGATCCCCCCTACCCAGTCTATTTAATCTCTCTTCATAGTCCAACCCCCTCATCTCCGGTATCAGCCTAGTGAACCTCCTCTGCACTCCCTCCAAGGTCAATATATCCTTTCGCAAATGTGGCGACCAAAACTGCACACAGTACTCCAGCTGCAGCCTCACCAGTACTCTGTACAGTTGCAACAAGACCTCTCTACTTTTATATTCTATGCCCCTCGCTATAAAGGCCAACATTCCATTCGCCTTCTCGATCACCTGCTGCACCTGCAGACCGGGTTTTTGCGACTCATGCACAAGGACCCCCAGGTCCCTCTGCACCGTCGCATGCTGTAGCTTTTCGCCTTTTAAGTAATAATCCCTCCTCCTATTATTTCTGCCAAAGTGGATAACCTCACACTGCTAACATTATACTCCATCTGCCAGGTCCTCGCCCACTTGCTTAGCCTATCCAGATCCCTCTGCAGACTTTCCACACCCTCAGCACAATTTGCTTTTCCACCCACCTTCGTGTCATCAGCAAATTTCGTCACCCTACACTCAGCCCCCTCCTCCAGATCATCTATATAAATGAATGTGTGTGTTCTAAAACAGTGAGGAGGAGGAACGATAGCCAGAGTTGTTTCTCGTCTCTCTTCTTGGGGTGTGCAGTAGTGGCAGGATTCAGAGACTGATGGACATCAACACTCCTTCCATCGCCATCTCTTTAGCAGCCAATGTGGGTGGAGGGGTCTGCCCTGTACTGGGGGGAGGGGTGGGGGCTTTTCTCGATTCCAGGTGTGTGGATGTAATCAGCGGCTCTCGATTGAAGGAGATGACCGAGTACGGTAACAGTTGCTGCTTTGTATCCCCCTAGTGGAGGAATTCACCAACCTCTGGTGGATAAAAGCAAGCGGCTGCAGAATAAACGGAAACAGAAGCTCAATGATCCAGATCATGGGAAAGCTATCCCCTGTAAGAAGTTCAGAGAGGTGAGTGAAAGCCTTTAGTGGCGTGGGTTTGTTTAGATAGGAAACCTGGCTGAATTGTGTCAGTATCTCTGGCAGGCGATTGGGGCTAATATGCAAAGAGCGGGGTGTTTGTAGGAGAGATTACGATCTCCTCCTGTCCTGGGTATTGGGTCAGAATTCTGCTGCACACCTCATTGAGCTATCTCATTGAGAGTTTTACGCAGTGTTGCTGTGCTTTTACCCCAGAGAACCTGAGAGTAACGTTTAGGTTTCTAACCTTATAAATGCTGAATGTTTATTTGCCTGTGGTCGGTGCGCTAATTAAATAGGCTTTCGGAGAATGGAAAATCTCTTTTAAAAGCACTTCCCCAAAATGGAAGGCACGGCGATACAGTGGTTAGCACTGCTGCCCCTCAGCACCAGGGACCTGGGTCTCTGGAGTCTGCACGTTCTCCCCATGCCTGTGTGGATTTCCTCCCTCAGTCCAAAAGTTAGGCTGATTGGCCATGCTAAATTGCCCCTTAGTGTCAGGGGGTTAGTAGGGTTATGGGGATAAAGTGGGATTATGGTTGGTGCAGACTAGATGGGCCGAATGGCCGCCTCCTGCACTGTTGGGATTCTATGGATAAGAGCATTGACACTCAGTGCCACCCTGTGAAATTTTGCTGCTCTGTGGTGGGACTAGAAGCACTGTGGAGACAAAGCAGCAAGAAGCAAAGATCTGGTATTCCTTGAGGAAGGAACTGCCTTGACTGTTCCATATCTTTAAACTAGCACTCCTCAAACAGAGTGTGACCATCACTGCCAGATTTAATCTTGTTCAGGTACTAGTTTCAAGGGTAATAAGAGTTTCCAAGGCTGCACATGGGTTACACGTGGGCTGAGTGCTTTATTCCTGGCTGATCTGTCCTTCCCATCACAGGGAAACTGTACGCATGGAGAAGAATGTCGATACTCCCATGGCGAAGAGAACGAGAGCACAGGGAGAACTGACCAACAGGACACCGCATCTCTCTGCAATAAAGCTTCTGTCTCCAGTTACGATGCAAATACCGAACTCCTAAATAATCCCTGATTGTGAGTGTTCGCAGAATTTATATATGGAATATAGAGTGTAAAATTCAACATGCAGTCTTTTAGTATTTATAATTAAACTGCATTTTTTAAGAAGTTCTTGTCTTGAAGTACCATTCTATTTTTCCCCATCCCTGACTACATGGTCTTGTTGGGATATAGCTCTGGGCAGTTTGTTCCAGTAGCGGATATTGACAGATACTGAGTAATGATTAGGGTGAAAGACTTGGATAGTGGACATGGGGAAGATGTTTCCATTAGTAAGAGAGACTTGGATCCGAGGGCACAACCTAAGAGTAGAGGTACAACCCTTTACATCCGAGATGAGGAAGAATGTCTTCAACCAGAGGGTGGTGAATCTATAGAGGCCAAGTCACTAAGTGTATTTAAGACAGAGAGAGAGAGGTTGTTGATATGTTGGCTTTCATAGCAAGGGGATTTAAGTATATGGATAGGGATGCTCTGCTGCATTGGTGAGGCCACACCTGGAGTATTGTGTGCAGTTTTGGTGTCCTTATCTGAGGAAGGATGTACTTGCTATAGAGGGAGCACAGCGAAGGTTTACCAGGCTGATTCCTGGGATGGCAGGTCTGTCATATGAGGAGAGATTAGTTAGGATTATATTCACTGGAGTTTAGAAGAGAGAGGGGATCTCATAGAATGTTAAGTTTCAAACAGGGTAGATTCAAAAAGAATGTTTCCAATGGTGGGGGAAATCCAGAACTAGGGGTCATAGTTCCTTATCCTCAAATTAAGTTGAGAAGCTTATTCACCCAGAGAGTGGTGAATGGAATTCACTATCACAGGAAGTAGTTGAGGCCAAAACGTTGTGCGATTTCAAGAAGAAATTTGAAAGCTCTTGGGACTAAAGGGATATGGGATCAGAATTTTGAATTTGATGATCAGTGGAGTAGACTCAAAGGGCCGAATGGCCTAATCCTGCTGCTAGTTTCTATGGTTCAGGGATCAAAGGTTACGGGGAAAAGGCCGGGTTGAGAAAAACATCACCTGTGATTGAATGGTGGAGCAGACTCGATGGGCTGAATGGCCTACTTATCGTCTTTTGATACATAGATACCCTACAGTGCAGAAAGATGCCCTTCAGCCCATCGAGTCAGCACCAACCACAATCCCACCCAGGCCCTGCCCCCATATCCCTACATATTTTTACCCGCTAATCCCTTTAACTTACACATCTTAGGACACTATGGGGCAATTTAGCATGGCCAACCCGCATATCTTTGGACTGTGGGAGGAAACCCACGCAGACACAAAGAGAACGTGCAAACTCCACTCAGACAGTGACCCGAGCCGGGAATCGAACCCAGATCCCTGGAGCTGTGAAGCAGCAGTACCAAGCACTGTGCTACCGTGCCACCCCATGGATATAAACACTTAGCAAAGGGGAGGTGAAAATATGCAAAGGCCACTTTTAGCATTTCCATGCTGCTTAACTAACAGCCCAGGGATGGAGCAAAATCTCAGCAGGTCTGACAGCATCTGTGGAGAGAGAACAAAGCCAATGTTTCGAATCTGGATGACACTTTGTCAGATAGAGATTGGATCCTGGTGATGTGTAATCTCCATGCAGTTAGAACAATTTGTCTCTCGTTTTCCTCTTATAGTAGTTTTAACTAGACTGTTGGAAAATAAGACGTGAATGATTGGTTCAGTCGTACATAGAGCTAAATTTCTCACCAGCTGTTCTTCACCTTTCTTCAGTAGGTGAAAGAAATTGAGCCAGTTTATATCCCTCTGTTACTAACCTGCACTGGGGCTGATCCCTGTGTGAATCATTCACACACTGATGAGTTTGCATGAACTTAGATGAATTTATTTTTCAATTACTTTAAAACATCTTAGTTGAATTTCTTTATAAAACATAGTACAGACTGAGGTGTTTCACAAATACTGATTGCATTGATGGTAATAAACTCTCGTATTAGTCACATTAACATGGAAAGTCATTGCACATCTTTCCCAGTTCCTTTATGTATCTGAATTGAAGGGTTCTCTTCGGCCTCTGCTTCAGATAGACAGTACAGTTGTTGGACTTTGGTTGACTGTATCAGGTGTGAGGGAGAGTTCACCTTCCAGCTTTGTGTGGCATGAGGGCAAGAGAGATGTTGGGTTAGAACAGAACCAGGACTTTGATCAGCCCTGCTGTTTGCAATGGGCAGAATTCTATTCCATTCTGAAATCCAAATACCCGCTTTGTTCACGGAACAGCCAGTTGACTGCTTGTTGCCAATGGGAGCCTAATCCACAAATGTAGATTAGAGCGTGTAGGAACCTCAAAACGGCCAGGCACTTGTGAAGACGGAATGAAAAGTGGGAGCTGTCACATTAAGGCAAGATCAGGTAAAGTGTAAAAAGAGCAGCAACATCAAACCCATCATTCATGACACTGTCCTTGGACTGGTGCAGAAATTCCATGTTTGTTGTCTGGCTCATTCCCGATTATTCCCACAACGGGTAGTTACCGGTGCTGAATGTGTACACGGAATGTACGGATCTCCATTGGATTGAGGACCACCATGTGCTCGGAGTTATCTCCACGGTGCGAGGTGGACTTGACACCAAGAGGTTCTGGGAAAAGGGCAAAAGATAGCATCAACTTTATCAAACATCTTGGGGAAATGTTTATCAATAACTTTTGTAGACGTTATTCTATCAACCTCTCTAGAAAATGGATTCTACTTCATCTGAAAATTTTCAGTGTCCCGTCACCTACTCCTCAATTCTGAATTCTAATTGCCTGACAGATGTTCAGGATAACTGGTGATCAGTCTCTGTAGTGACGTCTATAACATTCTCACAACGGAAACTCCCCCCTTCCATTCCATCCATCTTTCTCTCCTGTACTCACCCCATCTCCTTTCAAAAGTATTTAAGCTATTTTCCTCAGGGGAGGGGATGGCCTAGTGGTATTATCGCTAGATTATTAATCCTGAAACTCTGCTAATGTTCTGGTTAGAACTGCTAAGGTTCAAATCCCACCACAGCAGATGGTAGAATTTGAATTCAATAAAAAATATATCTGGAATTAAGTATGTACTGATGACCATGAAACCATTGTTGGAAAAACCCAGGTAGATCACTAATGTCTTTAGGGAAGGAAATCTGCCATCCTTACCTGGTCTGGCCTACATGCGACTCCAGAGCCACAGCAATGTGGTTGACATAACTGATCTCTGAACAAGGTCAACTAGGGCACTAAAATGCTGGGCCCAACCAGCAACACCAATATCCCACAAATGAATTTAAAAAATTAATTTTCTCCTCTTCCACTTGGATTTATGGATAACTATAAGATGATGACGGGGATAGATAGAATGGACGTTCAGAGGCTATTTCCTCGGGTGGATGTAGCTGTTACTAGGGGGCATAACTATAAGGTTCACGGTGGGAGATATAGGAGGGATGTCCGAGGTAGATTCTTTACTCAGAGTGGTTGGGGTGTGGAATGGACTGCCTGCTGTGATAGTGGAGTCGGACACTTCAGGAACGTTCAAGCAGGTATTGGAAAGGCACATGGAGCACACCAGAATGATAGGGAGTGGGATAGCTTGGTTTTGGACATAGCTCAGCACAACATCGAGGGGCCGAAGGGCCTGTACTGTGCTGTAATGTTCTATGCTCCCTTGTAGATTTTTCTGGCCATTGGGAAATCCACTTCATTCATAATATGGAAGATCTCCATCATTACCTCTAAGAAAAATGTCCCTCAGTACAGCAGGGTTGTTTGTGCTGTAGTTACCGTGTGGTTTGATGCTGAATAAAGCTCTCACCTTCCTCAGCCCAACTTCAGAAACACGTCAACACCACTTTGTTCTTGGCATCCATTCTGACCAATTCAATGTGCCATCAGCAAAGACTGTCTAACTACTGCCTCCATGCGGTGAAATAATCCCTCACCCCCACTGAATCCTCAAGAGCTTTCGTTTTAGTTATAAATACTTTAAAAAAATGTCCGATTTCTCTCCTTGCACAGGAATCCCTACAGTGCAGCAGGAGGCCATTCGGCCCATCGAGGCTGCACCAACCACAATCCTAGCCAGGTCCCAAACCCTGTAACCTCACATTTATCCAGCCAATCCCCCCTTGATACTAGTCAATTTAGCATAGCCAATCAACCTAACCCGCATATCTTTGGACTGAGAGGAAACCCATGCAGACACGGGGAGAACGTGCAGACTCCACACACTGACCTGAGGCCAGAATTAAACCCGGGACCCTGACACTGTGAGGCAGCAGTGCTAACCTCTGTACCACCCAATCTAATGCAATAGGATGTTGGCATTTATTGCAAAGGGACTGGGGTATAAAGGTAGAGAAGTGTTGTTGTAATTGTATAGGGTGTTGGTGAGACCACAGCTGGAATATTGTGTCCAGTTTTGGTCTCCTTACTTGAGGAAGGATGTGGTGGCATTGGAGGCAGTTCAGAGGGGGTTCACCAGATTGGATTCCAGGGATGAAGGGGTTGGTGTACGAGGAAAGATTAAACAGTTTGGGCTTGTCCTCGCTGGAGTTTAGAAGGATGAGGGGGGATCTGATCGAGGTATAGAAAAGGGATTGATAAAGTAAATGTAGACTAAATGTTTCCTATTATGGGACAATCTAGAACAAGAGGTCACAGGTATAAGTTGAGAGACAGTAGATTTGAAACTGAGCTGAGGAGGAATTACTTCTCACAGAGGGTGGTGAATTTGTGGAACTCACTGCTCCAGAGCGCGGTGGTGTCTGAATCATTGAATGGGTTCAAGGAGATAGAGATATTTCTGATTTAAAAAAAAGGCATATGGGGAACAGGTGATGAGGTGGATGTGAGACCAGGGAGAAATCAGCCATGATCTGATTGAATGGCAGAGCAGACTCGAAGGGCTGAATGACCTACTTCTGCTTCTAATCGCTTTGTGAACAAGGTTTGTTTGGTGTGACCAGCAATGAAATGAAGGAGCACATTGCAGAGGGGAGAGACTGCCGTCAGCATCACGTCACTGGAGTTGTTTTTGCACACTGTCGTGGGGGTGGTTTCAGAGCAGCACCTCTGTTAACACGGGTGAAGTGCCCCTTCACCCAGGGCTGGTACAAGAAGGGAAGGGCAGAGTTTAGGCAGGAGCTGTAGGACTTACCGTGCCCAGTTTTCCAGATCAGCCTGGACTCATCTGCTTTCCTCTGATTAACACCGAGAGACATTTCCTCAATGGACGTGATCTCAAAGGCAGAAAATACATTCTGGAAAGAAAGGGATAAATCACAGGTTAAAAAGTTAATCCTGCACAAAACAGGATGCTTGTTTACCTTGCTCTATCCCCCAGGGGTGGGGGGTGGTCTGCTCTGCTCCTGCAAGTCCTGATCACCCTCTAAATCATCCTGTAACCTAAGGCTTAGAAACCCTGATTTGGCCCATCAAGTCTGCACGGACAACAATCCCACCCTATCCCCAAAACCCCACATTTACCCTGCTAATCCCCCTAACATATACATCCCGGGATATTTTAGCATGGCCAATCAACCTAACTTGTACCTGGGCAGCACGTTAGCACTGCTGCCTCACAGCACCAGGGACCCAGGTTCGATTCCTGGCTTGGGTCACTGTGCAAACTCCACACACACACATTCTCCCCATGTCTGCATGGGTTTTTTTCCCACAGTCTGAAATACGTGCTGCTGCTTTGGGTGTACTGATGCAAACAGGCGCCGGAGTGTAGCATTTCACAGTAACTGCATTGCAGTGTTAATGTAAGCCTTACTTGTGACTAATAAACTTTGGACTGTGGGAGGAAGCCCAGCGGAAATCCATGTAGACATGGGGAGAATGTGCAGGCTCCACACAGACAGTGACCCAAGGCCGACCTTGCTATTTAGCGCACCATTAAGTTTTGTGTCATCTGTGAATTTGCTGATCTCACCCGTCCCACATTCAAATCGAGATCATTAACGTAGACCACAAACACCAAGTGACCCAGTACCGATCCCTGCCGTACACCATAGACACTGGCTTCCATTCACAAAAACAACCTTCGCCCTGCAACAAACAATTTCAGAACCAATTTGCCCAGTGGCCCTCAATCCCAGGGGCTTTTACCTTTTTGGTCAAATACTCAGGTGGGAGTTTGTCTTATTGGAATCCACGCCACCTCATCAACTGTACCTCCCTCAGAGGCAAGCAGGATTAGGTCTTTGGTCATAGTTGGTGTAGGTTGTTATCGAGACCCTGGCTGCTAACAGCTCACTATGCTAGCTGGTTGAGAGTGAACTCTGAGTAAGGGGGGGGGTGGGGGTCAAATCTATAACTCTTCCACCTTGGGGCAGGTTAAATGTTATCCTCCATCATACTGGGTGGAGTTTACATTAAACAACAGGCCCATTGGAGAAGGGCCAGACTCCATGCAGCTGTGAGACATAACGCACCCCCCGCCCCCGCCAAAACACACAGCTTGGCTATCTGGTTGACCCCAGCACACTCCTCGCTGTGTTACCCTGACACACTCATTCCCAACTGGCAGAGGCTTAGGGCCTCATGGTTATTGGGGTGCTTGAGCCCCCAGGTTCTGCGACAGTGATGGCTCTCCATCCTCGCACTCGCTACTAAAACCAGAAAGGGGAACCTACAGCCAGGTCCACAGTGACGGGTTTCGAGTAGATGCTGCTCTCTCCTATTTCAAACTGGTGTTCCAGCCGGATCAGGAAGGATTGGGAGTCCCAGCGAGCCAGCGTCAGGAGGTGCACGTTCTGGGGCAGATCCTGCTTCAGCGCCGAGAACTGGAAAGGTTCGGAAAACAAGCAAAGGAAAATAATATTATCTCGAATGTACAGCACACAAACGCGAGCCCCCGCCCCGCCCCGCACCCCCCCCAATTCATTCACCCTAGCTATGTTAGGTGAATTGGCCATGCTAAATTGCCCCCCAGTGTCCAAAGATGTGCAGGTTAGGGGGATTGGCCATGATAATGTGTGGGGTTACGAGGATAGGGAGAGGGCCTGGGTAAAACACTATCAGTCAGTGCAGACTTGATGGACCGAATGGCCTCTTCTGCACCTTCGGAATTCTATGATTCTCTGTTAATGTCCCATACATCTTTCTCCCTCACACTGAGCTAGCTTTCCCTTAAATATTTTTTATACAGTTTGTGGTAGTGAATTCCACATTCTTCCCAACACACTCTGGGTGAAGAGGTTTCCCCCGAATTGGATTTATTAGTGATTATATTTATGGCTCCTATTCTTGGCCTCCCTCACAAATGGAAACATCTTCTCTGCATTAAATTATTGAAAGGGTTTTATTGGCTTAACATCTCCATCAGATTAGTCCCTCAGGCTTCTCTTTTCAAGAGAGAAAGACTGCTCGATATTAATACAGAATTGTAACTGAGATACGCCAGAATATTAATATCAGATATGTGGCAGAGAAACCAGTTCTAGTGATGAATCAGAGTTTCTCCCCTGGTTAGCTCACAGCCAGTCAGTGTTATTGAAGAAAGAGTGCTGTAACTCAGCGCTATCCAAACTCCCCCCACCCTGCCCTCAAACCCCAATCTCAGATTGGATTACCTCGGAAAGGTGATTCAGTTGCGTGCTGTAGGGAGTTCCCGATCCCTCGCTCATTATGATCCATGGGGCCATGTACTCCGCCTGTGCCTGCGGTCTGTGGAGGTCAGCGGAGGCATCCACTGTGTCGAGGAAGATGAGGTGCTTCCCTCGCACGACCAGCCCTTTGCCATCGTAACCAGGCTCCGACAAGGCCTCCCCCACACCTCTGTTATCGTCGAACAGCAGCCTCCGGTGAACCTGTTGTGATGAACCCAAGAGTTCAGTAAGGTGAGACTGGCCACTCAATCCCTGGGCATCTTCCACCCCACAGAGACAGACTAACAGTCAATCAATATTGTTGAGCTCCCTCGCTGAAGGAGGTCCACCATGACTAGAGCAAGGGGACAGATTCCCCCCAGTGCAACCTCAGTACAGCCCTGCGCTGTTGGCACTAATCTGACCATCCAACCATCACATCCCCCAAGGAGTCCATGACGTCATCCTCTTTTCCAACTAAAACAGCAATTGGAATTAACTTATTCTTAATTATGCTTTTACCAGAAAAAGAGGGGGGGGAATTTTTTTTTCGGTGGGGGAGGGGGCGTTCCCCCCTCATTTTATTTTGTAGACATGTAGTTGTAGATAGTGAGTGTGGATGCTCCAACTTTCTTTCCATTGTATGTCTGACCAGGAATCCCTCCCCCATGCCAACTATAGTTAAGAAAGTTCACCAACTTTCTCAGAAAACTAAGGAAATTTGGCATGTCGGCAACGACTCTCACCAACTTCTACAGATGCACCATAGAAAGCATTCTTTCTGGTTGTATCACAGCTTGGTTTGGGCTCCTGCTCTGCCCAAGATCGCAAGGAACTACAAAAGGTTGTGAATGTAGCCCAATCCATCAACAAACCAGCCTCCCATCCATTGACTCTGACTACACTTCCTGCTGCCAGCACAATTAAGGGCCCCACGCACCCCGGACATTCTCTCTCCCACCTCCTTCTGTCGAGAAAAAGATACAAAATTCTGAGGTCACGTACCAACCGACTCAAGAACTTCTTCCCTGCTTCCATCAGATGTTTGAATGGACCTACCTCACATTAAGTTGATCTTTCTCTACACCCTAACTATGACTGTAACACTACATTCTGCACTCTCTTCTTTCCTTCTCTATGAACAGTACACTTTATCTGCATAGCGTGCAATACTTTTCACTGTATACTAATACATCTGACGATGATAAATCAGATCAAATCCCACTCTTACTGCCTGTCGCTGGGGTGTGTTGGAAGGATTTGAGCACTCGTCCCTTGGCCACCAGGTCTGGAGTGGGTCTCGAACCTCTGGCTCAGAGGCAGGGACATTACCCACTGCTCTACAAGGACCCTCTTACAGTTGATCACTTGATTTTAATCAGACATTTACAACCAAATCCACTGCTCTCATTGCCCCCACGCCATAGAGAGTGACTGAGGGGATTTACCATGAGTTCCAGTGAACCATCCTTGATGCTGCTTCCTCCCTGCGATCGGTCAGTGAGTACGGTCAGCTGAATCTTGTCGTCCTAAAATCAAGAACGGTACTGTTAATCCAAACGTTTGAGTGTAGCTTGATGGATGAACCACGCACCAGGTTCAAAGCTACACACACACAGCTCTGAACCCAGTGCCTCTTGGCTGCAGGGTGTGGGGGAGGAGGGATGCTGCGGGCCGGGGAGGAGGGGCAGAAGGGAAGGGGAAGGCTTGCAGGCCAGACGGAGGGCGTGCGGGGATGGCCCTGCAATTCTGCCCTTTGCTCACAGTCCAGTGAATCTTCCAGCTGCCATGTGCACTGTCTGAGTGAAGGCAGAATTCAAGCTGGATTGTGCTGCCGCTGGTGGTGGAATAGTCAAATCAATACTGACTTTTCTGGGGAGATGGGGGGTTACACAGTGACTATACTGCAGAGCAGACTGTGCCCACGGTCAAATAGGATGGCACAGCGGTCAGCATTGCTGCCTCACAGTGCCAGGGACCCGGGTTCAATTCCCGGCTTGGGTCACTGTCTGTATGGAGTTTGCACGTTCCCCCCGTGTCTGTACTCGTTAGAGTTTAGAAGAATGAGGGGAGATCTCATTGAGACGTATAAGATGATGAATGGGATGGATAGGATAGAGGTGGAGAGGCTCTTCCCACTCAGAAAGGACAGTAGGACTAGGGGGCACAGCCTCAAGATAAAGGGGAGGCGGTTTAGAACGGAGTTGAGGAGGAACTTCTTCACTCAAAGGGTGGTGAATCTCTGGAATTCTCTGCCCGTTGAGGTGGTGCAGGCTGCCTCGCTAAATATTTTTAAGATGCGGGTTGATGGGTTTTTGATAAGCGAGGGGATTAAGGGTTATGGGGAGAGGGCGGGAATGTGGAACTGAGCCACGACAGATCAGCCATGATCTTATTGAATGGCGGGGCAGGCTCGAGGGGCTAGATGGCCTACTCCTGCTCCTATTTCTTATGTTCTTATGCACGGATTTCCTCCGGGTGCTCCGGTTTCCTCCCACAGTCCAAAGATGTGCAGGTTAGGTGGATTAGCCATGCTAAATTGACACTTGCATCACTGGATTAGCAGGATAAACATGTGGGGTTATGGGGATAGGGCCTGGGTGGGATTGTTGTCAGTGCAGGCTCAGTGGGCCAAATGGCCTCCTTCTGCACTGTACAGATTCCATGATTCTAGAACCCTACTTTATGATATACATCGGGGGGTTATTCTTGAGGAGTGGCACAATTAAAGTAAAAATAAAACCAGGTTTTACCTTCATGTAAATACGAGTGTTGACAGGGTAGTAGTTCCCAGCGACAGGTTCTGTTTGGTTGAGTTTCCATGTGGGTCGGTAATCTCTCCTTGAATGAAATGCAGTAACAGTACACAACGATTAGAAACACACTTTCCCCAAAGTGAACCCACGATTAATTCCCACAGATTCCCATTCTTTGCTGCTGATTTGAATTTGAGAATCTCAGCTCTGCTGCAGACAGCTGACTCCACCCCACACTGCTGTTTCACTGCCCTGAGATATAACTCTGTGCACACTGTCTTCTGAACAGTAACTCTGCGGTGGCACAGTGCTGAGCACTGCTGCCTCTTGATGCCTGGGACCCAGGTTCAATTCCCAGCTCAATCCACTGTCTGTGTGGAGTCTGCATGTTCTCCCCGTGTCTGCGTGGGTTTCCTCTGGGTGCTCCAGTTTCCTCCCACAGTCTGAAAGACGTGCTGGTTAGGGTGCATTGGCCGTGCTAAATTCTCCCTCAGTGTACCCGAACAGGCGCCAGAGTGTGGCATCTAGGGATTTTCACAGTAACTTCATTGCAAGTAAGCCTTCTTGTGACACTAATAAGTAAACTTTAAAAACTTGCTGAGCACTGAGCTGTCAGTATGATCATTGAGTGAGACCTTGAAGCCTTCTCGGGTGACTGTACAAAATCCTGTGGCATTATCGAGGAGAAGCAGGGATGTTCTCCCTGGTGTCCTAGCCCCATGTTTACTGGCACCGCCAAATCAGCTTATCCAGCCTGTTTTCCCACTGCTGTTTAAGGGAGCTTCCTGCGTGTGAATTGGCTACTGTATTTCCTACATTACAATAATGACTCCTCTTCAATAGTACTTGGTTTGCTGTAAATCACTGTGGCACATCCTGAGGTCACACAGATAGCACTATACAAATCTGCCTCTTTTTAGTGAGATTTAGTGAATTGGCTATTATTTTCATAGAAACTATAGAATTCTACAGTACAGAAGTAGGCTATTCAGCCCATTGAGCCTACACTGACAACAATCTAGGCTCTATCCCTGCTTAGTTGCCCTCTACCCTATCACATCCCAGAGCACTAGGGGTTAATTTAGCATGTCCAGTCAACATAACCTGCATATCTTTGGACTGTGGGAGGAAACTGGAGCAGCCGGAGGAAACCCACGCAGACACGGGGAGAATGTGCAAACTCCACACTGACAGTGACCCAAGCGGGAATCAAACCTGGGTCCTTGGTGCTATGAGGCAGCTGTGCTAACCACTGTGCTGCCCACAAGCTACTGAGTATCTTGAGGATAACAAGATAATATAATTGGGTAAATCTTCAATGGTTTCATTCACAGCACCAGCTAGTGGCCGGAGTCCATGACTACAATGTGACAGGCGACTGTTTACATACAGGATTTCCAGTCTTACCTCCGTCTGAGGATCTCTCTCCCATTGGAATCCGTGTAGAAAGTTCCATCTGTTCTTAACGGAGTGTCAAAGCGGCTGATCACCTCCTTGCCAATGTGGTCACTAAAGTTGGTAAAAAGGGAAACGGAGTGAAACTTGAACGAGTAGAAGTGAGTTCCAGCAGTCCTGTGAAAAGCTGCTGCACGTTACAGGGAGGCTTGGAGATGGATGTTGTCGTGAATCCCCTTTCGTACACATGCTGTATGATCACAGGCAGGACAGTTCTGAGTGAATTCCCTGTATCCCGGGTTACTCCCTCTCGCTGGACTGGCACTATAACCGCACCCCTCCATCCCAAATCCCAGCGACTTACCCGACTGGGATTGGCCCCACTGTCCACTCGAGTTCAACAAACTTCTGGTTTTTGTAGAGTCGGACAACCTGTGAGCACCACGATGAGAAGTTCTGATAAACTTCCTGAAATAAATCCGTCTGCGGAAGAGAGAGAGAAAAGAACGCTTCATTTTCTGTCAGGTATTCCACACCCGATCTCTCAATACCCCATTCCCCACGTCACACAGCCAAGCAGGACCCTGACACAAACTCCAGCTGGAAAGTAGTCACCAGTGAACCAGCCTAACCTTCAGGAACCGTGACTGTGTGCTCGGGGGGGATGGTGCCACGGGGACAGGGACAGGGATAGGGACATGGCACGGTGCGGGGGACAGCGCCAGGGGAGTGCCGCGCAATCAGGGGGACAGCACAGTTGGAGCACCGTGCAGTCAGAGAGTCGACGCCAGGGGAGCGCTATGCAGCAGGAGGGTCAGCACCGTATTATTGGAGGTGCTGCCTTTTGAATAGAACTCCCAACGACACTGAAATCAGAATGAATTCTCCTTACCTGCACGGTGTACGTCTTTGCACTTTTAGCCATCAGGAAAGGAGTCTGTAGTTTTGGTCTAAAAATATAAGCTCCAGATGTTTGGCTGCTCTCCTTGTCTCCTGGACTGGCAACATACCTATTCCAAACACAGTAACAGCACAGAGTCAGCCTGATATCCAGGACACACACACACACACACACACACACACACATGGGAGGGGGTAGGGGGGAGCGAGGGAGAGGGAGGTGGGGGAGACCCTCTGTACAGGCTGCTGACTCACCAGTAGAAGTTTTGGTTTACAGGTAGAGAGAAATTCTTCTGACGGTTTTCAATCTCCGTGATGAGGCCAGTGTCCGCATCAAATAACACTCGGATATACTGCACACAAACACACAGCGATCAGAAAGCAACACTGACAGTGTTTCCACACTGAACCCCCTCCCCTGCTCAGACACAGTCCCTGAAGCAGGAGATACCCAGACCGGCAGGAACAGCCGAGGAGATCAGAATCACCGGGAACGTGGCTGCTGCACGCTCTCGGCCTGTTCAGAGTCACAGTCTGCTCAACTTTCATGGGGGCGCGGGCAGTGCTGACAAGACCAGCTTTTGTTGTCCATCCCTCGCAGCCCCTTCAACTGAGTGGCTCAGTTGGCCATTTCAGAGACAGTTAAACATCAGTCAAATGCTATTCAGCAGTAGGGGGGGGGGGGGGGGGCGGTCACTGGCAAACCTAATCCCCACACTCACCGTCCCCCCCGCTGCCCAGCCCCACGCGCACACCGCCCCGGGAATGAAATGAGCTTTCTGCTCACTATTCCCCAGTTATCTGACACTGGGCCAGTGGCCCTGAGCTTACTGACTGATAGATGCTGGTTCTGGGTTTTCACAATGGGAAGCCCTTAAGCTAAGGGGGTGTCTTGTTCACACACGGCGCTGTCATGTACCCATGTCCTGATATCCAGTGCTGCAGTGTCTCCATTCAGGAGAGCCAGGGGAGAGCTGGGTTTAATCTGACAATCCATTTAAAACCTAAATCTACAGAAGGATTTTGGATAACCCCTTGCAAAGGGAAAGTGCAGGATTAAATTGGTCACTGTGGGCTGAATGGCCTCCCTGTGCTGTGTGGCTCTCTGATTCTGCGTGGTGAAACCTCCTGTAGATTCTCACAGCCGAGGCATGGTGTCAGGGCAGACACCCCCCCCCGCCCCCCCCACCTCCACCCATTTCCCACCCCTGCCCCTTCTGCACCCCAGAATCCCCCCACCCTGGGGAACAGGCTGCTTACCTCATTTTCAATGGCAAGCTCCTTCTGCCCCTGGTTCTGATGTCTCCTCACTGACCAGACCAGTTTGCTAAACACAGAATTCTCTGACTTCCTGGATACACTGTAGGTGCTGAATCCTAAAGCTGGCACCTGGACTGGGAACACCAGCTCATTCAGAGCGTAACCACGGCCTTCCCGCACTGCCTTCGTAAACTCTGACACAGGAACAACCTGCCAGAGACGGGGTGGGGGGGGGGGGGGGGGGACAGAGAGAGAGAGGAGGGAGAAAGGAAGAAAAGTTACAACAAATAAAGCTATTATACATTGATTCTCTGATCCAGAGTAAATCACCAAGATAAGCTGTCTATTGACAATTAAAATAAAAGATTTGATGCTTGACAATAAAAACCCTTCTGATATATTTGTTAGTAAGTGGGAGGATTTACCTGTTTTAGCACCGAGCTGCCTCTGGGGTCAGCCACACTGTAATGACTGCCATTGACTGGGATCCTCACATACACACTGACTGCTCTGGCCAAGGGATTGTACAGAGTGACTGTGAACTAGAGGCACAGACACAGGGTTAGCAGCAACAGCCAGCAAATACAACACACCAAAATAGCTCAAATGTTACCATGAGGGAGGGAGAGGATGAGAGAGTACAGAGGGAGGGGGGAGAGACTGGGGGGGTGTGGAAATGCAAGGAAGGTGAGGGAGTAGAGAGAGGGGAGGGAGGGAGCGAGGGAGGGATCCACTGAGCAGCTGCAAACTCACTTTGGCAAGTTCTTCAATGCGAGGACAAACACTGATATTGAGTTTGTTGCAGAAGATGAAATTCTGCTTCATTCCACTGAGCGCTGATAGAGCGTTACTGACCAGTACCTGGAACACAGAGCACACAGCACAAAGCTCTCACTAAATCCCAACTCACTGCCTAAAATACTACAAATACAATTGAGTCTTCCGTATCACAGCCCTCGCTGATATCTCAGCATCACTTGGTGTGTAGACTGTGTCTGGTTTCCTCAATATCTCCTCATCAGAGGAACCCGTCACCCAGGGATTAATCTGGGTAAACACCTTTTGTGGCAAGAATCTCTCTCCTCGGATAAGGAGACCAAAACTCTACACATTACCCCAAGCGAGGTCTCACCAAGGCTCGAGATAATCGCAACAAGGCATCTTTACTCCTGCATTTAAATCCCCTTGCAATGAAGGCCAATGGACCATTCACCTTCCTACCTGCTTGCTGCACCCGCACGCTGGCTTTCAGTGACTCATGAACTCGGACCCCTTTTGGACATCTACACTTTTCACCACTTAAGAAATATTTTGCCTTTCAGTTTTTTTTCGACTGAAGTGGATAACTTCACAATCACTCCATGTTTCTAACCCATTCATTAGCCTGTCCAAGCTCTCTTGAAGCCTCCTTGTATCTGCCTCACAAATTACATTCCCACCCAGTTTGGTGTCATCAGCAAATTTGGAAATATTACAATTCACCTCCACATCCGCAATATCTCTATAGAATGTGAGTAACTGTGTTCCCAGTGCTGATCTTTGCTGTTCCCCACTAGAATCACCGAATCCCTACTGTACAGAAGGAGGCCATTAGATCCATTGAGTCTGCACCGACCCCAATCTCTACCCAGGCCCTAATCCCGTAACGCTACATATTTACCATGCTAATCCCCAACACTAGGGGTAATTTAACATGGCCAATCCTCCTAATCTACGCATCTTTGGGCTGTTGGAGGAAACTGGAGCACCAGGAGAAAACCCATGCAGACACAGGGAGAATGTGCAGACTCTGCACAGACAGTGACCCAAGGCTGGAATCGAACGCAAGTCGAGAGGCAGCTGTGCTAACCACTGTCCTAATGTGCCGCCCCACTAGTAACAGCCTGCCATCCTGAGAATGACCTGTTTATTTGCGTAATTTTCTATGTTAACCAATTCTCAATGCATGCTGGTGTATTACCGCCAATCCCACGTGATCTAATTTTATTTATTAACCTCCTGTAAAGATCTTATCAAAAAATTTTTGAAAATTCAATTCCAAACATATCATTCACAGATTTTGTTATCAACGATATTAGTAATATCCTCAAAAAACTTCAGCGTGAAACAAAGGAGATTGTCATCGACTTCAAGAAGCGTCATGGAGAACATGCCCCTGTCTACATCAACAGGGATGAAGTGGAAATGATAAAGAGCTTTAAGTTCTTAGGTGTCCAGATCACCAACAACCTGTCCTGGTCCCCCCCATGCTGACACTATAGTTAAGAAAGCTCACCAACACCTCTACTTTCTCAGAGGACTAAGGAAATTTGGCATGTCTGCAATGACTCTCACCAACTTTTACAGATGCACCACAGAAAGCATTCTTTCTGATTGTATCACAGTTTGGTTTGGGCTCCTGCTCTGCCCAAGGCTGCAAGGAACTACAAAAGGTTGTGAATGTAGCCCAGTCCATCACACAAACCAGCCTCCCATCCACTGACTCTGTCTACACTTCTCACTGCCTCAGCAAAGCAGCCAGCATAATTAAGGACCCCACGCACCCCCGGACATTCTCTCTTCCACCTTCTTCCGTCAGGAAAAATGTACAAAAGTCTGAGGACACGTACCAACCGACTCAAGAACAGCTTCTTCCCTGCTGCTGTCAGACTTTTGAATGGACCTACCTTGCATTAAGTTGATCTTTCTCTACACCCTAGCTATGACTGTAACACTACATTCTGCACCCTCTCCTTTCCTTCTCCCCTATGTACTCTATGAACAGTATGTTTTGTATAGTGCACAAGAAATGATTTTTTTTATGATATCCTGATACCTGTGACAATAATAAATCAAGTTTTTTAAACACTCACGAATCTATGTTGACTCTACACAGGTTACTCTATGTTGTCTCTCAGTGGTCAGCACTGCTGCCCCACAGTGTCAGGGACCCAGGTTCAATTCCCGGCTCAGGTCACCGATTGGAGTTTGCCCATTCTCCCCGTGGGTTTCCTCCGGGTGCTCCGGTTTCCTCCCACAGTCCAAAGAATTGCTGGTGAGGGTGCATTGGCCATGCTAAATTCTCCCTCAGTATACCCAAGCGTGACAACTGGGGGATTTTCACAGTAACTTCATTGCAGTGTTAATGTCAGCCTACTTGTGACAATAATAAACGTTCCTCAATTTTACTATTCTAAATGTCCAGTTATCACAGCCTTTGTAATAGATTCAAACATTTTCCCTGCTACTGATATAATTCTCCCTATTCCTCCATTCTTACAGCAGATCTTGTCCAGAGACGGATGGTAGTCATACCTCACACCGTCCCCAGCCTTTGGCCAAAAGCTTGCCATAGTCGTCTGCAACGTGCTGCTTCTCCGTCCCAGAGACTGCATCGTGATGTTGGGCCACTCCCATCGCCCGCTCTGAATTTAAAAACACACGGTTAAAGGCAGGAACAACTCAATTGACTGTCCTTAAGGCACATGGGCTGGGGGGGTGCAGCCAGAGAGAGTGCGGCTAAAGGCAGAGTCAAGTCCCAACCCATCACAGCATCAACCCAGGGAGACTGAGAGGGGAAAGTAAGGGTTTATAACAATAGAAGTAAAGTTGTATTGTTAGGACTGAAGATGAAAGACGATGCAGGAACTGAACAGGGTGGGAATTTTCAGAGAATCCCTACAGTGCAGAAGGAGGCCATTCGACCCATCGAGCCTGCACCAATATCTGGAATTAAGAATCTACGGATGACCATGAAGCCATTGTCGAAAAAACCCATCTGGGTCACTAATGTCCTTTAGGGGAGGAAATCTGTCCTTACCCGGTCTGGCCTACATGTGATTCCAGAGTCACAGCAACGTGACTGACTCTCAGCTGCCCTCTGAAACAGTCTAGCAAGACACTCAGTTCAAGGGTGACTAGGGATGGGTAATAAATGCTGGCCCAGCCAGCGAGGCCCATGCCCCATGGATGAAACAAAACAACAATCCCACCCAGGCTCTATCCCCATTCGGCCCATCGAGCCTGGACTGACCACAATCCCACCCAGGCTCTATCCCCTTAACCCCACATAATTACCCTGCTAATCCCCCGGGGGCAATTTAACATGACCAATCCTGACAGGTGCGGGGTATAAAGGTGGGACTCGCTGTGGGACGAGGACTCACTCAGTACAGAGCTGTCTCCAACACCGTAAGGACCACTGTTGGCAGCTGAATCGACCAAAACCTCCAGCTGATTGCAGACCTAGAGAGAGAGAGACACGGTGAGGACAGTAACTCACTGACCAACGAAAGAACCTCTTCCAATCACCATCCCCGTGTTCCCTCCGGATCTCCATCCTGTCTGACTGAATCTACTCTGTGCAGAGACGGTGTTACACAGCCACTCCTTTTAACACGAGGAGCCTCAAACTCTGCACAGTGTGGGGGTGCCTCGGGAAGCCCCTGTGTCTCCAAAAGGACCTCCCCCCAACCCTCCCTCCGTCTGCGTGAACCCCAATGCCGCAAGGACTCTCCCTCCCTGTGATACAGAGGCCACAAAGAGCTCCCCCCTCACAAGGGCACCCACCATGAAACCAACCCCCCTACACGGCCTTCCTCCTCCACCAATCCGCATCCCCCCCAGCCTCATTCCACCCTTTCCCACACAGCACATCCCGACACCAAACCCCCCTCAGCCCCCCGATACCAAAACTCCCGACACCAAGCCTCCCCCACCCCCCCCAACACCGAACCCCTGCACACCCACCCAGTCCAAACTGCCCCACCCCCCGATACTGAAATCCCTCCACCTCCCCCCGACACCGAACCCCCCCCTCGCACCCCCCCCAGCCCAGGCACCGTTGACTAAGGAGGGATTTACAAGCCGGAGACGGGGGTTAGAATCTAAAGCCTGTGTACCTGAAGGAAATTGTTGCTGAGTCTCTCGTATCGTTTCAGAGCCGGCCGGCTGGTGAAATATCCTGTCCAGAACATGTGGGCACCGTCCGCATACGGGAAAAAATCATCAGATTTCACAGACCTGTTTGTATTTAAACAGCAGAGGGTTTAACAGCTGCAGTTCCACTCCCCCTCTCACACTCTGGCCTCATGTGGGCCTGGGATTGTGACAGATTGAATAATATTTTAGGGTCATAGATGTTTACAGCATGGAAACAGGCCCTTCGGCCCAACTTGTCCATGCCACCCTTTTTTAAGTCCCTAAACTAGTCCCAATTGCCCGCATTTGGCCCCTATCCCTCTATACCCATCGTACCCATATAACTGTCTAAATGCTTTTTAAATGCTTTATAAGGAGAGGCTGGATAGACTGGGACTTTTTTCTCCGGAGTGCAGGAGGCTGAGGGGTGATCTTATAGAAGTCTATAAAATAATGAGGGGAACAGATCAGCTAGATAGTCAATATCTTTTCCCAAAGGTAGGGGAGTCTAAAACTAGAGGGCATAGGTTAAGGGGAGAGGAGAGAGATACAAGTGTCCAGAGGGGCAAATTATTGTCTTTTAAAAAGCATTTAGACAGTTAAATGGGTATGACGGGTATAGACAGATATGGGCCACATGCAGGCAATTGGGATTACCTTAGGGGTTTTAAAAGGGCGGCAGAGACAAGTTGGGCTGAAGGGCCTGTTTCCATGCTGTAAGCATCTAAGACTCTAAAAGACAAAATTGTACCCACCTCTATTACTCCTCTGGCAGCTTGTTCCAGACACTCACCACCCTCTGTGTGAAAAAACTGCCCCTCTGGACACTTTTATATTTTAATTTAATATTTCAACTCAAGTTATAGAAAGTGAACAGATCTCCCGGTGATGTGGTGATAGGGTACGAGGAATATACAATTTAATCACAATCCTGTACTTCAGGCAAAGGGATCAAAGGACATGGAGGGGAAGGGAGAGGGGGGGAAGAAATCAGGATATTGAGTATGATCAGCTAACTGGAAGGGCTGAATGGCCTCCTGCTTCTATGTTTCTAACAGCAGTGGAGCAGAATGTGACAGGAAGTGAAGTGTGACATTCACAGCAAGTGTGCTGTTCTGGAAGATCTGTCAAAATTACAGGCTGGCAGGGTGGCACAGTGGGTTAGCGCTGCTGCCTCACAGCGCCAGGGACCCAGCTCCATTCCCAGCCTTGGGTCACTGTCTGTGCGGAGTCTGCACATTCTCCCCACGTCTGCGTGGGTTTCCTCTGGGTGCTCCGGTTTTCTCCCACAGTCTGAAAGACCTGCTGGTTAGGGTGCATTGGCTGTGCTAAATTCTCCCCCAGCATATCCAAACAGGCGCCGGAGTGTGGCAACCAAGGGATTTTCACAGTAACTTCACTGCAGTGTTAATGTAAGCCTTGTGACACTAATAAACAAACATTAAACTGTGCCATATCAAACTTGGTTTCCAAAACGCTCAGAGGTTTTGCCAAACTTCCTGGGCTCCTCATTGCAAATGACACTTTGGGATTGAGTTGATGAGATCTAGGATACTGGGAACATGTCCGGGAGGAACAGGTAGCTTTGGGAAAAATGGTTCCCAAAGTTCTCCACCACTGGCGAGGGAGAGGTGGGGAGGGGGGGGGGGGGGGGGTTCAGCTCACGCCAGGGTCTGGCAGAGATTCAGTGACAGGGATGAACAGAATCACACAGCGCAGAGGCTCTTCGGCCCATCGCGTCTGCACCGACACATTAGAAACACCTGAACTCCCACCTAATCCCACTTACCAGCACTTGGCCCATAGCCCTGAACGTTACGATGAGCCGAGTGCTCATCCAGGTACTTCTTAAAGAATGTGCGGCATCCCGCCCCCACCACCCTCCCAGGCAGCGCATTCCAGACCCTCACCACCCTCTGGGTAACTGCCGTTAGACAACAGCATTGTCACTGCACCCTGGGATAACATAGAGGGTGGAGGGGGGTATGAGAGAGTACCCCAGTTCCTGCATTCTGATCGAGAGCAGGGCAGGGAGACTGGAATCAACACCGTAGGGCCTGTCTCCGTGCTGTGTGATGTCCAGAATGGGAGGGGAGGAGGGTGGAAGCTCGAGAGACTTACCAGGTGAGATTTGCTGCCTTGTTCAGCTGATACAGATAGCAGGACGGGGTGGAGTACAGCACATTGACATCACTCCCATTGCTTTGCTAATCAGAAACAAACAAGAGGCATGAATGAATATTTTCATCACTCAAAACACAATTTTCATCAGCTGATCCGGTTCCGCACCCCTGATTTCCCAGCTTGGAGGAACAGGGTTGGAGACGGACTCTCAAATCCAACAACTTTGCTCACAAAATTCCAGCCTCAGGATCACTGTCTGTGTGGAGTTTGCACGTTATCCCCATGTCTGTGTGGGTTTCCTCCGGTTTCCTCCCACAGTCCAAAAACGTGTCGGTTAGGTGGATTGGCCGTGCTAAATTGCCCCTTCGTGTCTGAAGATATATAGATTCGGGGGATTAGCGGGGTAAATACATGGGGTTACAGAGTAAGGCTTGGATGGGATGCTCTATCAGAGTCAGTGCAAACTCGATGGGCTGAAAGGCCTCCTTCTGCGCCGCAGGATTCTATGATACTATGACAATGCAGGGAAGTGTCAGGAATTTCAGGGAAGTTTGCAGACAGTATCGGGGTCCCAATCTCAACCTGTCAGTACCCAGCGGAGAACACGCCCAGGAGTCAGGTGGCAGTGGGTACAGTGTCTTGTACTCCCTGGATACCCCAACGCACTTCTTGAAATGTGATCAATGTTGTAATGGAGGAAACGCAGCAGCCAATTTCTGCACAGCAAGATCCCAGCAGCAACACCGTGATCCCATTAGGGAGGGGTACAGAAAGGTTTTGGGGTGTGGGGGTATAGGTCTGATCAAAATCTGTAAAGTGTACAACCAGATGTAAATATCAGACTGTGTCTGATTCTCGGAGACAAACAGCCTGTGAGTACACTGGCTGCCCCACCTCACAGAGGGCAGGTAACTGGCAGATCACAAAACCACCCCACCCCCCACCCCCCCAGCTCCCCCTCACCCACCCCCATCACTCCAGCCTTTTCCCACATTCGCTGTGGAGAAGAGGCAGACTTGCAAAAGTTAAAGTTTATTTATTAGTGTCACAAGTTGGCTTACATTAACACTGTAATGAAGTTACTGTGAAAATCCCCTAGTCGCCACACTCCAGCACCCTAACCAGCACAGTCTTTCAGACTGTGGGAGGAAACTGGAGCTTCTGGAGGAAACCCATGCAGACACAGCGAGAACGTGCAAACTCCACACAGACAGTGACCCGAGCCGGGAATTGAACCCGGGTCCCTGGTGCTGTGAGGCAGCAGTGCTAACCCCACTGTGCCAGCACGGACTAATGGACCAACGTTTACCCAGTGAAGACTCCCGGAATCTCACAGCTCGTTCCTACAAATCCACGACAGATTGTTAAGGAGTTCCCTGTTTTGGGACTTTAGACTGAATGATTCACCCCGACCCCAAATTCACCTCAAAATAGCGTTAGAAAGAGAGACTGTGAATTGGGGAACGGTGTAGGGCCCATTGACTGTGAATTGGGGAACAGTGTAGGGCTCAGTGAAACTGTGAATTGGGGAATGGTGTAGGGCCCATTGACTGTGAATTTGGGAATGGTGTAGGGCCCATTGACTGTGAATTGGGGAACAGTGTAGGGCTCAGTGAGACTGTGAATTGGGGAATGGTGTAGGGCCCATTGACTGTGAATTTGGGAATGGTGTAGGGCCCAGTGAGACTGTGAATTGGGGAACGGTGTAGGGCTCAGTGAGACTGTGAATTGGGGAATGGTGTAGGGCCCAGTGAAACTGTGAATTCGGGAATGGTGTAGGGCTCAGTGAGACTAAGTGAGGCTGAATTAAACGCAGTTGCTAGAAAATGAGCAGATGAGAATTTTGTCGAGATATTACCGCAGCGTTGACATATTCGATCAGTTTATCCAGGTTCTTGTACCACATGTCCGCACTCTGAAAGTGGAAGTCTGATCCCATGGTCATGATGATGTGATTGGTTCTGTACTTCTTTGCCTTAATTTAGGAAGCAGACACTCTGTTAAACACTCACACACAGAGGCACAAACATAGTAACAAGGGCAAAACACAGGCAACCCAAAATAAAAACAAAACGTGCTGGAAAATCTCAGCGGTAACTGTGGAGCGAGAAACAGAGCCAATGTCTCAAAGAACAGTACGGTCCAGGGACAGGCCCTTCGGCCCATCAAGCCTGTACTAGCCCATGGCGCCTTTCTAAAATCCCTTTGCCTCTACGCAGTCCATTTTGCTCTATTCGCTGCCTGTTCCTGTGTCTGTCAGGATGCCTGTTAAATGTTGCTGTTTTTTCTGCTTCTACCACCTCCTCTGGCACTGCCTTCCAGGCACTTATTCCCCATTTCAAGTTAAGTACACTCCTCTGGACTCACAACGATAACTGTTTTCTCCCTCTGTGGCTGCTGCCTGACCTGCTGAGGTTTTCCAGCACTTACAGCGTGTATTTTCCAATTACAACATCGCAAAACTTTTGAGAATTTCAACAACAACCAGTATTACAAATCTTTCTAAATCATCGGTTAGATGTCAGCTTTAGCAACCTGTCCAAACTGGAGGAATAATATGAAATTCTGAAGGAAATTCAGAAGAGGTTCACTGGAATGGTCAATCGGGAGGGAATTCAGTCACTATTACAGACAGCGCGGCCCCCTTCTGGCCATTACAGACAGCGCGGCCCCCTTCTGGCCATTACAGACAGCGCGGCCCCCTTCTGGCCATTACAGACAGCGCGGCCCCCTTCTGGCCATTACAGACAGCGCGGCCCCCTTCTGGCCATTACAGACAGCGCGGCCCCCTTCTGGCCATTACAAACAGCGCGGCCCCCTTCTGGCCATTACAAACAGCGCGGCCCCCTTCTGGCCATTACAGACAGCGCGGCCCCCTTCTGGCCATTACAGACAAACACACTGTGTGGTAATGTTAGCAGATTGGTCACACCACCCAGACTGGGCAATAAAGGGAAAAGGATAGAGAGCTGAACTCGGGACCAAACTCTGCTCTGTCTGAGACGGGAGTTATACCGCAGGATGGGACGGCGAGTGGAGGATGCAGCACCTCCCAGTGGCGAGGACCGTTAAACAGAAAATCAGAGGATAGAATCAGACTGGGGAGCCGGCGTGTGGCCAGCCACCTGACTATCCGACTCTGGCAGGCATCGCAGCGCGAGAACAGCCTCTCCTGAACTCTCAGCGAGACGTCCCAGCAGGGGAGAGGGTGGGCCGAGGAGCCGGAACTCTGGCTAATGTTTTCCTCCGCCCATTACGGAGGCTCAGTGTTCGGTTCCAAACACCCAGCCATAACGGTCGGGGAATCTCACATCCGACGTGAATCCATGCAGAACTCACCTGCTGGCGTGCAATCTGTATGAAATAGGAAACCATCGCGTCCACGTTATAACCCTCCAAGTCTTTATCATCCTTGACGGGCTCATCCGAACAAAGCACATCCCAGCAGAACCCACTCGGAGGGTTATATCCATTGGGAAGAACACCTGGAAAAAAGATGCAAGAAGCTTGAATGATTCTTCCGACCAAGTAAACTAACAGCTAAGTGAGGATGGTGTTAACGACAGCCCCGAGTCCGATCAAACAGGGGTGGAGCTCTTTCATAAACCCCAAACTGTTCACTCCCACCCTTCCTTCCCTGCTCTCCTCCCCGTCACACTCTGCTTCCCCCTCCAAACTGAGCTGCCATTTGACTGTTTTATTTTAAGGGTGTGGTCCCCACTGTGAGGCTTAGTGTTTATTGATCCCCCCCCCCCCCCCGCCCCCGATTGTCCCGGAGGAAGTGGCAGCCAGCCACCTCCGTGGACATAACTGGGTGACCCGCTCGGCATTCCGGAGAGTCACCCTCATTAATGTGGGTATGGAGTCACACATCATGGAATCCCTACGGAGCGGAAAGAGGCCATCCGGCCCATCGAGCCTGTACCGACTCTGACAGAGCATTCCCGTAAGCCCATGCTGTTAGCCTGCTAATCCACCTAACCTGTACATTATTGGATACTAAAGGGGTGTAGGGATGTGTAATAAATGCTGATCCAGCAGCGATGCCCATATCCCATGGAACAAACTGCATTTACAGTATTTACTTTTATTCATCCATGGGACATGGGCCTCGCTGTCCTGGGCCAGCATTTATTGTTCATCCCTAGTTGTCCTTGAACGGAGTGTCTCGCTCGGCCATTTCAGAGGGCAGTTGAGAGTCAACCCCATTGCTGTGGCTCTGGAGTCACATGTAGGCCAGACCGGGTAAGGACGGCAGATTTCCTTCCCTAAAGGACATTAGTGAACTGGATGGATTTTTCAATGGTTTCAGGGTCATCAGTAGATTCTTAATTCCAGATTTTTTTATGGAATTCAAATTCCATCATTTGCTGTGACGGGATTCGAACCCGGGTCTCCAGGACATCAGCTGAGTTTCTGGATTAATAATCTAGCGATACTACTACTAAGTCATTGCCTCCTTATCGTCTTGTTGTTGACCTTACTCTAGTTATTCACACTGTCACCCCGAGCAATAAAGTTGCTGCAAAAACAGAGAACACACTTTCAATTCAGCAACAGGTATCTGGAGGTGGGATAGAAAGAGTGAGAAAACTGTTTGAACAACCTGTGAACAGGTCAGCATTGGGTTTCGCCAGATTGGCACTGGCTCTCCACACTTGCTCCATTTCCCGGTGGTTTTCTCGGTTTTCCTTGTCCTGGTAATCCAGACGGCCAAAGAAAAAGCCATCAAAGCCCATCTGTAGAGACAGCAATCGATAGGATATCACTGGCACTGTGTAACATCACCACAGTATCTAATCCTGCAAATACACTTCTCTGGATATTACCAACAGGCAATGACACTCGGACCCCTTCACATTCAATGGTGTTACCATCACTGAATCCCCCACTGTCAACATCCTTGGGATTACTGTTTACCAGAAACTCAACTGGACTCACCACATAAACACAGTGGCTACAAGAGCGGGTCAGAGGCTGGGAATACTGCAGTGAGTAACTCACCTCCTGACTCCTGAAAGCCTACCCACCATCTACAAGGCACAAGTCAGGAGTGTGATGGAATACTCCCCACTTGCCTGGATGGGAGCAGCTCCAACAACACTCAAAGCTCAACACCATCCAGGACAAAGCAGCTCCGTTTGATTGGCACCAGATCCACAAACATCCACTCCCTCCACCACCGACGCTCAGTAACAGCAGTGTGTAATATCGACAAGATGCACTGCAGCAATTCACCAAAGATCTTTAGACAGCACCTTCCAAACCCACCACCACTTCCATCTAGAAGGACAAGGGCAGCAGATACCTGGGGAACACCACCACTTGCAAGTTCCCCTCCAAACCACTCACCATCCTGATTTGGAAATCGCTGTTCCGTCACTGTTGCTGGGTCCTGGATTTCCTTCCCTAATCCCTCACAGCGCTATGGATGTACCTACACCGCATGGACTGCAGCGGCTCACCTCCACCTTCTCAAGGGGCAATTAGGGGTGGGCAGTAAATGCTGGTCTAACCAGCACATCCCATAAAAACAAGTTACACCAACAGCTGGCACTGCTAACTAGCTATCAACGAGCAGCTATGCGAAGAGTTGGCATTGCTAACTATTAACTAGCAATTATACCAAGAACGAGTACTGCTAACTTTCCATTAACTAGAAACCAACAGCTAGGCTGCAACTACACCGTAACTGGCAAACTCCACCAATGAAATGTTGACACAGCAATTTCAAATGGGAACAGCTGAATTAACAACGCTACCGTGAGGTTTCCGGACACAGAACGGGGGCTATAATTACACAGATAACTGGTTAATAAAATGCCTGTCGACGGTACCTGAGCAAAGAGGGACGCTTGTTCCCGGGAGTGCCCAAATGGATCGATGTGCCAGGCTACCCGCGGCCGGCCACACTCGCCAAAAGTGTCATTCAGGAACTGGAAACCCAGTGTCATTTGGTCGATGATGGAATTGTAGTGAGTGCTTGCCTCGTCGTTCATGCACCAGCCGCCATTCACAAACTCCAGCCTGCCTATACAAACAAAACCCAATCCGTTACAACTGCAAATACCCAATCCCAATCCCGTCCCGGGGTGACAGCTCCCGCTCCGGTGCTCCCACCGCTGGTTCAAACACCGGGAGAAATGTCAATCCTTCAGATTAGTAAACTCCAGGTTCAACGCCCAGACTAGCGAACCACCCCGACCCGTGTGCTGGCGTTACCATTTTTAAATTTCACAGAAAACAGGAAGAATATTCACAGGCTTTTCTTTGGTTGTGGAAATTGTAATGATTGGTACCGCCCTGAATCCCTTGCTTTGTACTGGCAACATCCCTAAAATAGCGAACACAAGAAGCCTGACTCCAGGCTAATACAGATTGTCAAATCTTCAATGTGGAATCCATGAGAAGGACGTAAGGATGATCCACCACTGACTGTTGTGTTGCCACAACCTGTGTGTTCCTGGCCTGTGTCCCCCCCACCCCCCCTCCCCCTGGCCTGTGCTTATTTCAACACACCTTCATTGACCAGCTGTGTGACCACCTTCTTCATATGCTCACTCTGATGCTTCCACCAGCGATAGAAGAACGCCACCTCCACGTAGATGAATCTTCTGGCTGGGTCTGCGTACAGATATGGGATGACAGAGTCCAGAATGTACTGTACCCCAGCACGCTGGATTCCAGTCCGACCTGAACAGGGTAAGAAAACTAAAATTATTTCCTGAACTTGAGCATTGAAACATCTGAAAACATCACAGCTGTTTGGGGAAAGGAAACCAGATGTAGCCGGGTGTGTCTGGTAGCTGGAGCCCTGTCTTGCTGCGCAGTTAAACCCCATCCCCATCAACCAGAATTGTTCCACATTCCTTCATATCCCCACTCAGCAGTAATCTCCGTCTCCGAAGCTCCCACTGTCCCAGTGTTTTACGGTGAACAAGTTCTAGATTTTTTCACTTTGCTCCTTTCCAAAGGGCTGCTTCCTCATTTCACCTCCCGAGGGCCCGGTTCAGAGGTCAAGTTGGCCAGGGCACTGACAGGATTCACTGATCTTCTTCAAACATTCCCGGGAAACTTTATATCTGATCTGAAGGCCATAACCTCAGAATGCGGAACTCCCTCACAACAGTGCTGAGCGTCTTAATACAGTGTTATAGCTGTTACCCCCCCCCGAGGGTCTCAGTACAGAGTTATAGCTGTTACCCCCCCCCCGAGGGTCTCAGTACAGAGTTATAGCTGTTACCCCTCCCCGAGGGTCTCAGTACAGGGTTATAGCTGTTACCCCCCCCCGAGGGTCTCAGTACAGAGTTATAGCTGTTACCCCCCCGAGGGTCTCAGTACAGGGTTATAGCTGTTACCCCCCCGAGGGTCTCAGTACAGAGTTATAGCTGTTACCACCCCCCCCCCCCCCGAGGGTCTCAGTACAGGGTTATAGCTGTTACCCCCCCCCGAGGGTCTCAGTACAGGGTTATAGCTGTTACCCCCCCGAGGGTCTCAGTACAGGGTTATAGCTGTTACCCCCCCGAGGGTCTCAGTACAGGGTTATAGCTGTTACCCCCCCAAGGGTCTCAGTACAGAGTTATAGCTGTTACCCCCCCCCGAGGGTCTCAGTACAGGGTTATAGCTGTTACCCCCCCAAGGGTCTCAGTACAGGGTTATAGCTGTTACCCCCCCCCGAGGGTCTCAGTACAGGGTTATAGCTGTTACCCCGAGGGTCTCAGTACAGGGTTATAGCTGTTACCCCCCCCCGAGGGTCTCAGTACAGGGTTATAGCTGTTACCCCGAGGGTCTCAGTACAGGGTTATAGCTGTTACCCCCCCCGAGGGTCTCAGTACAGGGTTATAGCTGTTACCCCCCCGAGGGTCTCAGTACAGAGTTATAGCTGTTACCCCCCCCCCGAGGGTCTCAGTACAGGGTTATAGCTGTTACCCCGAGGGTCTCAGTACAGAGTTATAGCTGTTACCCCCCCCGAGGGTCTCAGTACAGGGTTATAGCTGTTACCCCCCCGAGGGTCTCAGTACAGGGTTATAGCTGTTACCCCCCCGAGGGTCTCAGTACAGAGTTATAGCTGTTACCCCGAGGGTCTCAGTACAGGGTTATAGCTGTTACCCCGAGGGTCTCAGTACAGGGTTATAGCTGTTACCCCCCCGAGGGTCTCAGTACAGGGTTATAGCTGTTACCCCCCCGAGGGTCTCAGTACAGAGTTATAGCTGTTACCCCCCCGAGGGTCTCAGTACAGGGTTATAGCTGTTACCCCCCCGAGGGTCTCAGTACAGGGTTATAGCTGTTACCCCCCCGAGGGTCTCAGTACAGAGTTATAGCTGTTACCCCGAGGGTCTCAGTACAGGGTTATAGCTGTTACCCCGAGGGTCTCAGTACAGGGTTATAGCTGTTACCCCCCCGAGGGTCTCAGTACAGAGTTATAGCTGTTACCCCCCCGAGGGTCTCAGTACAGGGTTATAGCTGTTACCCCCCCGAGGGTCTCAGTACAGAGTTATAGCTGTTACCCCCCCCGAGGGTCTCAGTACAGAGTTATAGCTGTTACCCCCCCCGAGGGTCTCAGTACAGAGTTATAGCTGTTACCCCCCCCCGAGGGTCTCAGTACAGAGTTATAGCTGTTACCCCGAGGATCTCGGTACAGAGTTATAGCTGTTACCCCGAGGGTCTCGGTACAGAGTTATAGCTGTTACCCCGAGGATCTCGGTACAGAGTTATAGCTGTTACCCCGAGGGTCTCGGTACAGATTACAGTGAAGTGTTATATATTTACCTCCGTAGTAATACTGATCCACTGTTTTAAGCCAGCCCACATCATCATGTGTATGTGGGACCAGGTGAACATTCAGCATCTTGGGTTTGACAGGAGGACATGCCTAGTGGAGGAAGAAAGAAAAGTCACATTAATATTTAAAATAAGAATAAAATTCCACTGAGCGGGAAGCCCAGGTTTCCTTGTCCAGTGTGTGCGCTGGATCCCAAGGACAAGGATGGTCATTGGGAAATCTCTCCTTGCTTCAATGTGAAGATAGGTTCAAGGTTAGCACCTTTCACACTGCCTCACCAATCACTCAAATCTGGTTTCCAAACCTGCAAAAAACAGTTTATTGAAAACTCTGCTGCCCACACTAACTCACAGCCACTCCTAATCCCCCCCTTAGCTTGTTCTCGTTCACACTGCAGCGACACCTCGTTTCAAATTCTTACCTTTATTGCCAAGTTCCTCCATGACCTCCCCCGTCCCCCTCCCCATCTTTGCCTCCCTCCCTCCAGCTGCTCCTCCAATTCTGGCCTCCTGCACATGCCTCATGTCCCCCATTAGCACCGTGCTGCCTGCTGTAGGAGCTCTGCGGTTCCCTCCGCCTCCCTCTCCTGCTTAAAGCCCACTGCTCTGTTCATGTCCTCCGCTATCTCTCTTTGGGGTTCGGTGTTCAATGTGTCCGTGAAGTGCTCTGTGAGGTTTACTTCACAAAAGGGGGGGGGGGTTTGGTATCGTGATTGGATGAGTAAATCCATAGACCCACTGTTAGGTTTAGCTCTGGGGACCCGGGTTCAAATCTCACCGTGGCAGCTGGTGAAATGTGAATTCAATAAAAAAAATATAGAATTAAGTGAAGTCTCAGGATGACCATGAAACCATTGTCGATTGTTGTAAAAACCCAACTGGTTCACTAGTTCAATTTCATTGGTCACATGTATTGATGTGCAGGTTAGGTGGATTGGCCATGCTAAATTACCCCTTAGCGTGTCCAAAGATGTTAGATGTATGTTAGAGAGATAAGCAGGGTCAATACATGGGGTTTTGGGGATAGAGCCAGGCTGAATGGCCTCCTTCTGTACTGTAGGGATTCTATGATTGGGATACAGTGAAAAATATTGTTTCTTGCGCGCTATACAGACAAAACATACTGTTCATAGAGTACATAGGGGAGAAGGAAAGGAGAGGGTGCAGAATATAGTATTACAGTCTAAAGATCCACTTAATACAAGGTAGGTCCATTCAAAAGTCTGATGGCAGCTGGGAAGAATGTTATAGGAGTGGTTAAAAGTGTTGGAGTACAGTTTTAAAAGCAAAAGAGAGTAGAAGATAGAATGAGAGGGTATCTTGGGGGCAGTTTGCACTTTTAGGGAAGGAAATCTGCCGTCCTTACCCGGTCTGGCCTACATGTGACTCCAGAGTCACAGCAATGGGGTTGTCTCTCAACTGCCCTCAGGAATGGAGGCTAGTTAGGGCCAGGTAATAAATGCTGGCCCAGCCAGCGACACCCACGTTCCATAAAAGGAATTTTTAACATTTTCTTCCTTTATCTTCTGGGACGTGGAGGGAAGGGAAGAAAATAATCAGCCAGTGATCACATTCCTGACCACACCATCTTGCGTGTCCTGTTGAAAGACGTACACATGGATAGGACAGAAAACAGTGCGACACAGGGGAAAGGCCGTTCGGCCCACAATGAGGTGCTGTGCGTGGCATGAGGAATCGAACAAACTGGGGTAGAACCAGAGTAAAACTGCTACATCCTTCCAATCAGCACTGCTTCAACTAGGGGCTAAAGCTGTTCAAATACTCAAATATTTCTCAAATGGTCGTATCTTTTAATGCAACACATCCAACTCACAAAAACAAACATTAATCTCCTTCACTTCTTTTAATGATTTAAAATCTCGTGTTTTGTCAGCAGCAAGTTGGAAGTTCCTTGAATGTTAAGCTGGAGTTCACAGATATTGCCTGGGCAGAATGTACAAGGGCAAACAAAACACGAGACAGATAGAGCAGTCAACGGCTGAAAGGAAATGATTGGTTAGAATCAGTGGTTAACAGGTTCTTGATTAAGCGTTATTTCTGATCAGAGATCTCACACATTAATCTCCCTCAGGTGCGCACCAGCACTTCTCTGTTTTCATTTATTTTTCCTTTCCTCAGTACGTATACATTGAATCCGTACAATGCAGAAGGCCATTCAGCCCATCGAGCCTGCACCAACCACAATCCCACCCAGGCCCTATCTCCATAACCCCACATATTCACCCTGTTAATCCCCCGACACTAAAGGGGAATTTAGCATGGTCAATCCACCTAAGGGATACCGAGCCACCCCAAACTCAACTGGAACCATAGAATTCTAAAGTGCAGAAGGTGGCCATTCAGCCCATCAAATCTGCACTGACTCTCCTTCAACAGGGCATCTTGCCCAGGTCCATATCTCATCAATCCACCTAACCTAGGCATCTTCGGACATTAAGGGGCAATTTAGCATGGCCAATCCACCTGATCCACACATTTTGAAGTTGATTTATTAGTCACAAGTGGGCTTACATTAACACTACAATGAAGTTAATGTGGAAATCCCCTCTCTTTGGGCACTAAGGGACAATTTAGCACAGCCAATCCACCTAACCTACACATCTTTGGACTGTGGGAGGAAACCCATGCAAACACGGGGAGAACGTGCAAACTCCACACAAACTGTCACCCAGTGTTGGAATTGAACCTGGATCCCTGGCGCTATGGGGCAGCAGCGCTAACCACTGTCTCATCCCTCTGTGATATAAATCTCTGTAAAAGTTTAGCAAAACAAAAAGGGGAGACTTGAATTTCTGAACAGCCCTTTCACAACTTCAGGGCAGCCACAAAACTATTTCTGAATAGTCACTGATGTAACAGAGAAAAATGTAACGAAAAGCCTGTGTCCATTCATCTCAAGACTCCTGACACTATCAGGCATTACGTAAACAGGGTTAGTTATTTGCAACATTTGCACTTTGGATTCTGTAGATAATGAATGTGAGCACTGGCCATCAACTCCAAACAATACATGTACCAGCGGCACTCCCAGCAAATACATGACACCTCTCTGATCTGTGCAGTGCTGGTCGCTATCCACACGCTTAATCATCAGGGCCTCTTGTGTAGCTAGGACCCATGTCAGAACACGCAGGATAAAGTGTCTGGAACCGGAGTCTGGGTGTCAAGGCTACCCCGCTCCTCCAAATCAGCAGCCCTGGAACTGCTGTGTCTGAAACAGGAACCAAGGCATGAGGAACTATCAGCAAAGCTATTTTTAAATAGTCAGTGTTACTGTTAATCTGGGTTACTTCCCCTCAAGAAAAACATTTCTATTTCCTTTAGCTCTGAATGTCACTCCCGGGTAAATATTGGGTGACAAGGATCATTTCACTGATCCCCAGATCTCTGATCCTCGACAAGCCCTGATCACCAGATCCTGCAGTCGATTCTCTCTCCACAGATGCTGTCAGACCTGCTGACATTTTTCCAGCATTTTTCTCTTTTTATTTCAGATTCCAGCATCTGCAGTATTTTGCGTTTAACTTATTGCAATGAGTTCAATTATTCTGTTTGTGATAAGATCTACATTGACGTATCAGTCTCTGAAACTTTATTTTAAAAGAGGATTTGCAGTTCATTTCACTCCAAATGTTCAAAACAACAGCAAAACTGATCTTCGCCCAAAGGATAGCACAGTGGGTTAGCACTGCTACCTCACAGCACCAGGGACCCAGGTTCGAGTCCCAGTTTGGGTCACTGTCTGTCGGAGTCTGCACGGGTTTCCTGTCACACTCCAAAAGACATGCTGGTTAGGTGGATTGGCTATGCTAAATTGCCCCTCGCTATTTTAAGATGTATAGGTTGTTGGGGGTGGGGGGGGGGGGTGGAATTAGTGGGGTAAATAGATGGGGGGGGGGTGTTACAGGGAGAAAGCCAGAATAAGATACTCTGTTGGAAAGTTAGTGCAGATTCAATAGACTTTTTCTTCTGCACTAATTCTGGGGCTAGTCAAAGTGGCAGCATGGTAGCCCAGTGGTTAGCATTGCTGCTTCACAGCGTCAGGAATCCAGGTTCGATTGCTGGCTTGGGTCACTGTCTGTGTGGAGTTTGCACATTCTCCCCATGTTTGCATGGGTTTCCTCTGGGTGCTCTGGTTTCCTCCCACATTCTGAAAGATGTGCTGGTTCGATATATCGGCCATGCTAAATTTTCCCTCAGTGTACCCAAACAGGCCACTGCAGTGTAGCAACTAGGGGATTTTCATAGTAACTGCATTAGTGTTAGTGTTAATGTAAGCCTTACTTGTGACCAATAAATGAACTTTTAAAGAATGGCCTTGGGACCAATTCACGACCAAAGTACAATACTTGAAATAATCCCAACAACAATATCGGGGGGGTGGGGGGGATGGTATTTGCTGACAACCAGAAACTGCAAAAGGTTTGAAATGGGTGGAGGGGCAGGGAGGGAGTGGAATGTCCCAGCAGATCCACAGAGTCTGAAGGAGGAATTTCACAGAGTTTAGACAGCAGGTTCAGACTGCTGGAGGGTCAGCATAACGATCTCGGTAAAAAGGAATTTAAATCCCGTGGGTCAGGTTACAAGCTGTGTTTCCTGGTTGGGTTATTTGTGCAAAAACATTTCCACAGTAATGACCAACCCCCCCTTACTCTTCAGACACTCTCTCCCAGAGCTCAGGTCTTGTCGTTAGAGACAGTAGGACAGCCTCTCTCACACACACACAGGCACAGAGAGTCAGCCTCAGAGAGATACAGTGACAGACGTACACAGTCAGAGAGTGGGACAGTCTCACACACAGACAGTGGAGCAGTTACAGACACACAGACAGTGGGACAGTCTCAGAGGACGTACTCACCTGGTACCCGCAGCCCCCGGGAGCCTCTCCATCCCCCCGGACAGTGAGGATGAGACAGACCGGGAGCAGCAACCGCACACACCCCGCCACAGCCATCAGCGCGGGTCATGTGACCCACTGCCACGTGATCCAGGGATCGATACATTGCCGGTCAGCTGACTGGAGGCAGCAGGAAGCTGGAGGAGGAGCTGGGAGGCAAAGCATTGGTAACTTTCTACATCACAATGCACTGCACAGGGTCACAAAGCACTTCCACAAAGTCAAACATTCAGTTTTCCGATTCATCCCACATGTTACAGATAAACTGGCCATTCAGCCCATCTAACCAACTTCATACTAGTCAACTCCATTCTCTCACCCCAGCACTCCCTCTCCCTCTCCTCCTTGTTCCTTTTCTCTCCACCTCCCCCCCAGCACTCCCCCTCTCTTCCCCGCTTCCCCCCCCGACACTCCCCCTCTCTTCCCCGCTTCCCCCCCGACACTCCCCCTCTTTTCCCCGCTTCCCCCCCCGACACTCCCCCTCTCTTCCCCGCTTTCCCCCAACCCCCAACACTCCCCCTCTCCCCGCTTTCCCCCCCAAACACTCCCTCTCTCTTCCCCACTTTCTCCCCCCCCTCCAAACACTCCCTGTCTCTTCCCCGCTTCCCCCCCCCCAACCCCCAGCACTCCCTCTCTTTCTTGTTCCTTCACCTATTTATCCAGCTTCATCTATGTTATCCATCGCCCGCTGCTTCCTGTAGCAGCCAGCTCCACATTCTAACCTTGGACTGAGAGCACAGTTAACGCAAGTTAACTGTGATTGATAATTGAAAGAAAAATCACTTTCTGTAATACCTTTCACAACCTTTACAGTCAAACTAGTTTAGTCACTGTTGTAATGTAGGAAACACTGGAGCTGATTTGCAAATTGCAAGCTCTCAAAACAGCATTAAGCAGATAACTTGTTTTTGTGAACATTGGGGTACAAATGCTGGTTAGGACTCTGTAAAATGGTCCTGTCCTTCAGATAGTACCGTGGGATCATTTACATTCAACTGAGAAGGATAGAAGCTCCAACAATGTGACACCCTCTCAGTACTGCACTTCACTAGAACAGATCAAACATTGAAGTCTCTGGCACGAAGCTTAAACCCACAAGCTTCTCACTTAGAGGTGAGGGTGTTACCCACTGAACCAAGGCTGACAGAGCAAAATAAAGAATGACAGGCTGCATTTTGTCAGTGTAAGCACATCCAACATATCAAATGCCACTCTGTGGCTGCTTTCCCTAGCATTCTCTACCTACATGGTTTTAAAACTTTTAGTGTGTCACCATGAAGCAAAGCTGACTAAAATGGCTGGCGTGCAGGCATAAGGCTGTTCAAAGGGCTGAGTAGACAGTGACCAATCTACATCCATTCCATAATGGATAAGGGGAGGGGGAATTCAGTGGAGATACAAAGAACACAGCACAGGGAACAGGCCCTTCGGCCCAACGAGCCCACGCCGTGATGTGTAGGGGAAGTTTTTTTTAAAAACACAGGGTGGTGGGGGTTTTGAATGCACTGCCAAGTGAGATGGTTGAGGTAGACACATGAGCCACATTTAAGACTTACCTTGATAGGCACATGAACAGGTGGGGCATAGAGGGATACAAGCAATCGAAAGGATAGGTAAACGTGATCGGTGCAGGCTTGGAGGGCCAAAGGGCCTGTTCCTGTTCTTTGTTCTTCTTATAAAAGGCACTTAAAATGTAAGTATCCAGTAAGAAGATGGATTCACCTCAGAGGAAATTCAGAACTTCAGACTTCAAAAAGAAAGCAGGAACTATTGAGAAAAATCAGCAAAAATTAAAGCTCCAGAGAAAACATTAAAAACATGAATGAACAGCAAACTTGGAAAAAAGTTGCAGAAATTGACAAAATTAAGTCGTAAAATTATAAAGGTGAACTCCATGAAGCAACTAGAAAATAACTAGTCCAGTGAATATGGAGAGGAGGAGTTTGAAGGAAGCTCGATGATGAGAAATTAACTGAAGGGGTAAAAGCAGTAAAAATCAGCAATTCAGACAGAGAAAGAAACAGATTACACTCCAGGACAAGAATATTGAATTGGTCACAGAAAAGCAGTAAGCCTGCATGGAAGAACTTCATGCAAGATAACTTGGGAGCTCTACATAGTTAATACCAATAAAGAGTGTGTTTGGAACACACAAGCCTCAGGATCTCAATGAGCCACCACAACAGCTACATAAACTCGTTAAATACATAAAATAACATGGTGGCAGGAAGTAGATCTTGGGAATTGGCATCCCAGGCTCAAAGGATAGATTATTTGTAAGCATGTGGACCACTTGAGGAAGAGAAACATACCAGCTGTCAGTGTCATTGTCAAGAAACATTTTTGAACCTGTAAGTACCTCATCAACCCATTGTGGCCATACCTGATGTCCCCATGGAAGCAAGTAGTAATGAACATAGTCTGTTCCAGAAGAGGTGCCCTTTATTGCAGCTCCTGTTAATGTTGATTCTGTGGAAGCACCTCAGACTACAGAATTACATCATGTTTGGTGAATTCTTTGAGAACATTACATGTGCAGTAGACAAAGGGGAAGCAGTGGATGTGGTGTATCTGGATTCCAGAAGGCATTTGACAAGGTACCGCACCAAAGACTGCTTTAGCCCAAGGTTGTGCCCTCTAGTTCTAGTTTTTCCAACTAGTGGAAACATCCTTTTGATGTCCAATCTATCTAGGCCTCGCAGTATCCTGTAGTTTCAATAAGATCCCCCCCCCGGCCCTTGTCCTTCTACACTCCAACGAGTACAGACCCAAAGTCCTCAACCATTCCTCATATGACAAGCTCTTCATTCCAGGGATCATTCTTGTGAACCTCCTCTGGACCCTTTCCAAGGGCAGCACATCCTTTTTGTTGCCTAGCAATATGGGACGCTGGGAGAATGGTTTCCACCAAATTGAACCCTTCAGAGAAATTCTTCATGTCTGCTTACCACCTGCATTCTCGGAGTTGTATGACTATTTATAAGCCTAGTATTGGTGGCTATCTTGTTCCTGACCACTGCTGATAGCATTACTGCTTTCAGTGAATCTAATGTTCCTTCCCCCTCCTTGTATTTTGTCACTGACTAAATTTTCACAAAATGTAACCAAAAGCAAAACACATCCATCTTGTAAATTCAAAATAAATGTTTTTAATGAGAAATTTGTTAATTATGCAGAGCCATCTTCTATGGCAATAGCCCCGGCTGGCTTACCTTCCCATAACCCAAGATCATTCATTCTAAAAAGTTAGTATTCCTAAATCCATGATTGTGTTTATTAGCCACCCTACATCAAAGGACAACACACCAATTGGGACTGAAAGTGGGTAATCACTCCAGGAAGTGGGAGTTCTCTTGGGCAGAAGACACCTAGGAGGCATGTAGTAGATGTGTAGGAGCAGCTAGCCTCTTTGCAGCTTTTCCTTATGAAGTCTGTGACATTGTCTCATGACAATAAGTAAATAGAAAGTTAAAGAGTGAATTACAGAAAAAGTTTATTATTCAGATACATTAAAATTCACAGCATCAAGACTTACAACTGTCTACAAATCTCCCTCTATACAAAAGTCCATTACAATGGAGCAATTTGTCAGAAGAATAGGGACAAGATGTCACCAGCCTTTCAATCTCTTTCTTCTGAGAAGAGAGTGGGTAACATTCAGGTCTCTGGGAATGGTCACTCTAAAATAGCAGCAATATATAATTTGTGGCACAGTAATAAAATTGTACACTTCTCACCCGATTTCAGTACGAGGCAACAACAGGGCTTAGGAAACAAACCAGTTTTAATTCTCCATACGTTTAATTAATCTACAGCCGTAGGAACAATTTCTTGATCGAATGCAGAACACACACTACTCAGTTTATAAAGAGACTCAGGACATCTGCAACTAGTTACATGGCTGTTAGATTGGAGTGCACAAGTGTCCACAGCACAAAGACTCACTGGAGTCATTCACAAACAAGGCAGTGGGGATCCACTCCAGGCCGTTTCTGGTTTGGGTTGCTGAATCACGTTGCTTGGATGCGCCCTCTCTCATGCTGTAAGATCTCTTGAGTTGCACAGTGGTGGCAGGTCTGAAGCTGGAACAAGCATCAGATGCAGCAAAATATACTATTCGCCTCAAATCCCGCCACCCACACACCCCTCCATCCTAACCATCACCCTGCCCACACCAGCCCCATACACAAAGTTATGAAGTAATCCTCCCTCCAAATTAAGAAACCTCACCACCAGGTTAAAAGCCAACAAGTTTGAGTGCACTCACCTGACGAAGGAGCAGCGCTCCAAAAGTCCGTGCGACCAAATAATCCTGTTGGAAGTTAACCTGGTATTGAGACTTTTTACTGTGCCCACCCCAGTCCAAAGCTGGCATCTCCATCTCAGATTAACAAAGAATTGGGTGTTGGCTGGGATAGAAAATGCTTGCGTTGTTCTAGAGAATCCTGGTGTCTATGGTCAGACGTGGCCATTTTAGTTAGCTCACCTTGCAATTAACACAATGGAGCTGAACCTGATCATAGCACCCTAACACAGCTTAACTGTACAAGAGGTCCCACTCCCATAGAGCAGAGGATTATTTTAATATTAAAATGACTTCTGCAGAGAAAACAAAGATATTTAATGTACTGTGGGGGTGGGAGAGAGATCCACACAAGCACAAACTTCATTTTCACACCCAGAACTACACCACATCCTCACCCAACTGACATTTGATAAAGTCTAATTTTTAAAAGGAACCCTTTCCAGGCAGGTTCAGATAATTAACAAACACTGGCATTTACCTGTGTTCTGGAATAATCCCCAACACCTCATACAGATCACAGGTTGTGGGCAAAGAGTGTCTCCGGAGGTTAGTGTGTTTGGACGCTGGGCTTGGAATGCACTTCGGAGCACGGTGAGAACGCGTCGACAACCTGCCCATATTCCGGTTGGCTAGACGTGGAGATGTGTTTTCCTGGTCTAGAGAAATGAAGCAAAATTTAATAAGTAAATCCTTACAGGGGAACGGAGACATGCCAACAGAAACAAGCTCCCAAAAGGAGGTAGTTAACCCATGTTTCCTGCACAGCTTCCTCTGGCCTCAATGGAACTTAAAGTTGGAGAATGGCCTGATATACATGGGAATTTTTTTTCTACAAATAAGAATGCTTTGAGATGTTGGAGAAGTGTCGAGACCATTAAAGTCTCTTTCCTCAGGCAGCACTGTGGTTCACACTGCTGGACAATCTTGCTGGTGCTCATTAGCACTAGGGACCTGGGTTCAAATCCAGCCTTGGGCGACGGTCTGCGTGGAGTTTGCACATTGTGTCAGCGTGGGTTTCCTCCAGTTTCCCCCCACCCTCACTCTAGAGATGTGCAAGTTACGTGGATTGGCCATGCTAAATTGTCCCAAGATGTGTAGGTCAGGGGAATACGCAGGATAAATGTGGTATTAAGTTTATTTATTAGTCACAAGTCAGCTTACATTAACACTGCAATGAAGCTGTGAAAATCCCCTAGTTGCCACACTGGAGGCAGAACATAGAATGGCCAATCACCTAACCAGTATGTCTTTCAGACCATGGGAGGAAACCCATGCTGACATAGGGAGAGTGTGCAGACTCTGTACAGAGTGACCCAAACCAGGAATTGAACCTGGATCCCCAGAACTGTGAGGTAGTAGTGATAACTACCGTGATACCCATTACAGTGGGGAGGGAAATGGAAGAGTTGGTACAGACTTGATGGGCCAAATGGACTCCCCTGCATTGTAGGGATTCTACTCTACTAATCCATGCCCAATATTTTCTACTTCACTCAAAACCCTCTCTAGCACATACACTGTTCAATGGCCAAGGAACTGGTGTTAAAGTAACAGGCCCAATTGCCAATACTGTTAATTATGGTGAGATAGCATCTCCTGCAGCGCAACTGTCCAGAGGAAACCACAGAGTCCTGCTCAACAGCTGTGATGAAGCTGGCCACCAACAAGCTGCAATAAATAGAGTGAAATACAGGGTGCAGCTGGACAATGAGAGTTGGAGGCTGACAAAGCGTTCAGATACAAAAGGAATGACTCCTTTAAAGACCACTACGTTTAAAGGGTGCTGGTAACAGGAGGAAACTTTCCTCAGCCAGAGCATTAGAAGAGAGAACTGAACAATGGAGGTGGGGATTTCAACAGTTATTGAAACTTATCTCATTTGTAACAGAAAGATTGAGAGATAAGACTGAGTAACAGAGGAAACGTGTTTTAAATGGGGGCGGGGGGGCTAACCTGTAACCCTTAAATAAAAGGTGGTATGCTAATTCTAACCCTCTACTTAAAAGGTTGCCGAGGCAGGGGTCAATTAAAAATTCCAAAATAGTTTTAATGTTTGGCAAGGTTACAGAATCGAAACATGGATTCAGAGTTAAGCAGCCATGGTCTAACTGAAGGGTGGAACCAGAGCGGGTGAACAGCATATTACTGCTCCTATATTTCCAAAGGCCCATTTGGGCTTGTTCTACTCAGTTTCTCCTCAAAGGATCTCCAGGCTGCCTTGTACAAACTGTTACACTGAACACAAGAAACATTCTGTCCAAAGTCACCCACTTTTCAGAAAGCAGACGAGGAATCAAGGAATACTACCCAAAAAAAAATCACAGTAAAGACTCCCACAGGAACTGGAACTCATTGCGAACCACGTACCGGGAGAGAAGGGAGTTCGCCGCTTCCTCAAGGGCTTTGTCCTCTGATCACGAAATGGAGTCAGGTTTAAGAACTGCTCCTTCAGGTGGAGTGCACGTTCTTCCTCAAATAATTTTCTCTAAACCAAAACAAGAGAAAGCAATTTGCAGCAGGGGGTATTGAGAGCAGCCTTGGCTTCACAATCTAAATTACACTGATTTGTCACATGTATTAGCATACAGTGAAAAGTATTGTTTCTTGCATTCTATACAAATGGAGCATACCGTTCATAGAGAAGGAAATGAAAGGGCAGAATGTAATGTTACAGTCATAGCTAGGGTGTAGAGAAAGATCAACTTAAATGTGAGATAGATCCATTCAAAAGTCTGACAGCAGCAGGGAAGAAGCTGTTCTTGGGTTGGTATGTGACCTCAGACTTTTGAATCTTTTTCCCAACAGAAGAAGGTGGAAGAGAGAATGTCCAGGGTGTGTGGGGTCCTTAATTATGCTGGCTGCTTTGCCAAGGCAGTAGGAAGTGTAGACAGAGTCAATGGATGGGAGGCTGGTTTGCATGGTGGATTTTGTAGTTCCTTGTGGTCTTGGGCAGAACAGGAGCCATACCAAGCTGTGATACAACCAGAAAGAATGCTTTCTATGGTGCATCTGTAAAATTAATGTCCAGCCCAGGACACTTTCTGTACTCACCTCCTGACCCAGTCGAATTGCTGCTTCTGTGAACTTCTGCCTCTCTGTCGCAAAGTTCTTTCTCTGCTCCTCAAACAGCAGCCGCTCTTTGTGGAACAATTGTTCCTCCTCCAACAAATCAGAACCACAGGCCAGATCCTCTTTCCGAATGGCCAACTGCTCCTGGAATATTATATAAGTAGAAGGCAGCAGATTTTTTAAAAAATACAAACTGCCCTATTTCATTACACACCTATACCCTCTGGGAGATCTCCATTCAGCTGCCAAACCCCAGCCCTGCCCACATGTACAGTGAAGTATTTCATCTCAGAATACATGTTCCAGGATGTTCGAGATCTGTCCAAAAATGTGTGGGTTAGATTGATTGGCCGTGCTAAATTAACCCGAGTGTCAGGGGCATTAGCAGGGCAAATGTGGGGTTACGGGAATAAAGGGATTGTGGTTGGTGCAGACTCAAAGGGCTGAATGGCCTCATTTTGCATTATATGGATTCAATTATTCTATCTTTTCCCCATCCCTGTAAACACACAGGAGATCTGCCACTTCCCACCCCTCACTCTAGTGTCTCCCTTCGTTTTGCACAGGTCACGCACGGCTACAGACCATGGAAAATAGTGCAGGGCCGAATGGCCTTCTGCAATCATTCAATATGATCATGCACTTTCAGTATCCCACTCCTGCTCTCTATTCCCCTCAATCCCTTTAGCCACAAGGGCTCCCTCCTGGATATATCTAACAAACTGGTCCCAACAGCTTTCTGTGGGAGAGGATTCCACAGGTTCACAACTCTGAGCACAGAAATTCTTCCTCATCTCAGTCCTGATTGGCTTACCCCTTATTCTCAGACTGTGACCCCTAATTCTGCACTCCCCCAACATTGAGGGCATTCTTCCCAGGTCTAGCCTGTCCACTCCTACTGGATTTTAAACCCTCTCATTCTTCCAGTGAGTACAAGCCCAGTCGATCCAGTCTCTTCACATGTCAGTGCTGCCATTCCAGGAATCAGTCTGGTGAACCTTCGCTGGACTCCCTCAATAGCAAGAATGTCCTTCCTTAGACTAGGAGACCATAACTGCTTACAATACTCAAGGTGTGGCCTCACCAAGGCCTTGTATAACTGCAGCAAGACATCCCTATTCCTATACAGTCTTGCTCTTAACAGGCCTATCTCAAGACAATGAGCTCACCCTTTCCAGAGACAGGAGCGTTCAGAAGTCTGAACGACAACCAAGGCTGCCCTTTGAACTCTGCACCTGGGTGCCAAGTGACCTAATGGGACCTCAGGCTCAAAACTGTCTCGGCCAATGGAGATGTGTCTTACTATAAACATATTGCAGTGGTAGTAATAGAATGGAGAGAGAGAGGCAGGAGGGAGGAGAATGGCAGAGAAAGAATGGCAAGTTATACACCAGGAAAAAAAGTGACAGAATTACCCATGGTGTTAGTCAAGGGAACAGGAGGGGAGTTTCTGTTGAAGAATTCAATCATTGCTTTGCCCAATTTCACATACCTCTAGAAGTTGCTGCTGTGCACTCACGACCTCCTTACTCTGTTCAAGTTCCAGCTTGAGTTTGGCTATTTCCTTATCGTGGTCAGTTACACTAACATGTTCATTCTTCCCAACAACCAGAGATTTCCTCAGAGCTGCGGGGAAATTATTGCACAGGGAGACGGGATTTATTTGGCCTCCCAGTCAATACTCTTCACTTGATTTATTATTGTCACTTGTACTAACAGTGAAAAGTATTGTTTCTTGCGCACTGTACAGACAAAGCATACTGTTCATAGAGAAGGAAAGAAGAGACTGCAGAATGTAATATTATAGTCATAGCTAGGGTGTAGAGAAAGATCAACTTAATGCAAGGCAAGTCCATTCAAAAGGCTGACAGCAGCAGGGAAGAAGCTGTTCTCGAGTTGGTTGGTGCGTGACCTTAGACTTTTCTATCTTTTTCCTGACGGAAGGTGGAAGAGAATGTTCGGGGTGCGTGGGGGGTCCTTAATTATGCTGGCTGCTTTGCTGAGGCAGCGGGAAGTGTAGACAGAGTCAATGGGTGGGAGGTTGGTTTGTGTGATGGACTGGGCTACATTCACAACCCTTTTGTAGTTCCTTGTGGTCTTGGGCAGAGCAGGTGCCCAAACCAAGCTGTGATACAACCAGAAAGAATGCTTTCTATGGTGCATCTGTAAAAATTGGTGAGAGAGTTGTAGCTGACCTGCCAAGATGGTCACACAAGACAGGTCGCTGCTGATTGTTCTCTGCTTTTATTCATGATGGGGTCAGACTTTAAAAATAAGGTGGCCTCCCATTTAAGGCAGAGATAAGGAGCACTTTCCTCTGAGGGTCAGTAGTCTGTGGAATTCTCTTTCACCAGAGAGCAGAGGCTGTGTCATTGTTCAGACCAGAGTCATTGACAGCCACAGGAAGTCAAGGGTTATGGGGAACAGCCAGGAACGTGGAGTTAAGGCTAGTCAGAGCAGCCACGATCACATTGTGTGTTCAATGGGCTGAATGCTCTTAATTATCAACATCTTATGGAATGAAAGAACAGCGTTCATTGCCCATCCAAGGCAATGGCCATCCTGGGCAGCACAGTGGTCAGCAGTGCTGCCTCAGAGCCAGTGACTCAGGAACGATTCCCAGGCTTGAATCACTGTCTGAGTTTGCACGTTCTCCCCATATCTGCGTGGGTTTCCTCCAGGTGCTGTGGTCCCTCCTACACTCAAGGTTAGGTGGATTGGCCATGCTAAATTACCCCTTAATGTCAGGGGGATTAGCAGGGTAAATGCATGGGGTTATGGGGATTGGGCCTGGGTGGAATTGTGGTTGGTACAGACTGAATGGCCTCCTTCTGCACTCTATGATTCTATGCCAATCTGCCTGCAGAAGGTGACAGTGAGCCTACTTGGAGGAGTTTGATTCAATTAAGTGGCCACTCTTGAGTGACGGGTTAGTTAGGTTGGTGTGTGGGTGGAGGGTCTGGAGACACACAAAGCAAGTTCCCTCTCTGAAAAGGATACTGGTGAGTCAGATGGGTTTTTAGGACAATTTCACATGGGGATCAACTGGATTCAAATTCAAACATTTGAACACTGCATTTCTAGCCTAGGTTCTGAGTTATCAGTCCAGGAACATAGCCGCCATACTACAATGCCAGATAGAAAGCAGCCAGAGCCCCTCCTTGCAAAGGGAGCAGCGGCTGCTGGAACCCCCTCCCCACAAGATTGCCCAAGGTTCAGCTTTTTTTAAATCCAGCCACAAGGAAGACTTACCCCAGGAGGTTCTTCTCACAGGCCATCATTAGGGCACTTAAACTTTCAGGACTATAGAGAGAGCAAGGGAAATGGGATTGAATCACAAGCTCTATAGAGCTGGTATGGACTCAATGGGCTGAATGGTCTCCTCCAGTGACAATGATTCTAGGAGGCTGGTTGATACATGAGGAAATGGTTTTGGAGTATGGTAGTGAGGGCCAAATCCAGGAACCATTTTAAAGGAGCCAGTGATTGCTACAATGTGGGAAGGTGCAAAGGCATTTTAAAAAGGACTTATTGCTTTTTAAAATTCACATCAGATCATTTCCAGCTGCCAGAATGAGATGATGCTGTTCACTTTACCTGCAGCTTCTAGTTTTGCCATGTGATCCTTTAAGGAGTTCCACTGCTTTTGAACACTGTTGGTCAAATGTCCTCTGGTGGTATCCAGGGATTCATTATTGACATCCATTTCTTCCTCCTAGTTCAATAAAATCAGCACCTTTAGATAATTCATTAAACCAGTTAGAACATAAGATTCCAACATAGGTGACACAGTACCTCACAGCACCAGGGTTAAATCCCAGGCTTAGGTGACTGTGTGGAGTTTGCACATTCTCCCCATCTCTGTGTGGGTTTCCTCCCATAGTCAAAGATGTGCAGGTTAGGTGGACCGGCCATGCTAAATTTCCCCTTAGTGTTTGGGGGACTAGTTAGGATTGTATAGACTTGATGGGGCAAATGGCCTCCTTCTACACTGTAGGGATTCTATGATTTCTGGATATTCAATCTATAAAACCACCTGATGTAAAAACACATGTACAAATTCCCTGTATCTGCATGGGTTTCTTCCGTATTCCAGTTTCCTCTTACACTCCAAATATGTGCAGGTTAGCATAGCCAATCCACCTATATTGCCCCTTGGTGGTGTCGGGGTAAATTAACATTAGCAAGGTAAATACGTGGGCAGTCCAGGCTTGATGGGCTGAACAGTTTCCTTCTGTCATGTAGGGATTCTATGATTTAACATACAGCTTACCAGAAGCTGTTCACTGTCTAATTGGTTGGCATGTACTGTTGAAGCCAACACTAGCCTCCTGTGATACTGTAAATGGAAATCTAGGGCTGGTACTTCAGTGCAGGACTGAGGGAGTGCTGCACTGTCCTAGATGCCATTTTGAGCTATTAAATTGGGGTGCTGACTGCTGTCTTGCATGGATGTAATAGATTGTCAGGCACTATTTTTGAAATCTGGTTTCCTGGCCAATAAACAGCAATACCGGAATAGAATAACTGGTCAGTTACTGGGACCTTGCTGTGGGGAGATTGGCTGCTACGTAGCTATAGTGATTTTGGTTCAGGTGGTTCATTGCATCCAAAGGTTTACAGCATGGAAACAGGCCCTTTGGCCCAACTTGTCAATGCTGCCCAGTTTTTAAACCACTAAGCTAGTCCCAATTGCCCGCATTTGGCCCATATCTCTCAAGAGCCATCTTACTCCCGTAACTGTCTAAACACTTTAAAAGACAAAATTGTACTCGCCTCTTCTACTACCTCTGGCACTTTGTTCCAGACACTCAGCACCCTCTGAAAAAAAAAACTGCCTCTCTGGACCCTTTTGTATCTCTCCCCTCTCACCTTAAACCTAGGCCTTTTAGGCTTAGACTCCCCTGCCTTTGGGAAAAGATATGATTATCTAGCTGATCTGTGCCCCTCATTATTTTATAGACCTCTATAAGATTACCCCTCAGCCCCCTACACTCCAGAGAAAAAAATCCCAGTCTATCCAGCCTCTCCTTATAACTCAATCCATCAAGTCCTGGTAGCATCCTAGTAAGTCTCTTCTTCACTCTTTCTAGATTAATAGTATCCTTTCTATAATAGAATGCTCCAGTTTCCTCCCACAGTTAGGGTGCATTGGCTATGCTGAAATCTGTGTACCCGAACAGGTGCCAGAGTGTGGCGACTTGGGGGATCTTCACAGTAACTTCATTGCAGTGTTAATGCAAGTCTACTTGCGACTAATAAATAGACTTAAACAAGACTAAAATCAAGTGAATGGTTAATTGAAGATTAAGGATTTCATGGTGTAATTGTTACTCAGTGTAAAATAATTTGTAAATCCTGTTCTGAAATGTCCAGATGGAATTGCTCTTTGTTCAGCTGGGTCGGTAAGAAGTTATTAAAGCTCTTATTGACTATCTGACCATTGTTAGTGTCACATACTCACTGCCAGTGACTGAAGAGAATTGACTCTGCAGAGTTTCTGCTGCAGACTCAGAAACCCATTCATTTCATTCTTCATCTGGTTCAAAACCCTCGTCAGTTCTGCATTATCCAACACTAGCTCCTTGATTTGAGCCTCGTAGTTATTCACAAGCACTTTGCACATTTCTTCTTCCCTCCTGCAACATAGAGAGACATTGTGTATTTAAAATGGAAACACTGAGCCTCAAGGCATCCAGAGAACAAACTTTGTCTATCCTGCCACCAACAACCAGGAAGAAGAGTTGACATCAACCCGGCTAAATACATGTTAGGGGACTACAAACAAGACACATCATCACTTCGCACACACAAATACAGCTTCTCAAAAAACATTAAAGCAAAGTCCCTTATGATCAAAGTGGACAACACTAGTTAGCCTGCGTTAGTGATTATTGGAGGAAAAATTTAGACCTCAGCTAATTTCATTGGTTTCAGGAGGTGAGGAATTCATAGAAGAACAGCCAATGTGATTCTACCACACAATACAGCTTGTGTAAGAGTGGGGTGGTGTCGAGAGGTCTCGTGGTATGGTGGGTAACATCCCTATCTCTGGTCCAGGTTCAAGTCTCACTTCAGGGTTTGATGGCCAAGGAATGAATGTTCATAACACAGCAAAGCAGGTGAATCATCAGGTTGTAAATCCTCCCAATAGGCCTGATGGGCAAGCAGTAAGAGTGGGAAAGTTTCCTGGTCAGACTGCAGATTTATTTATTTCACAGAGGGTGATGGGTGCCAGGAAAGGTAGTGGAAGCAGATACGGTAATGACTTTTAAGGGGTGTCTTGACAAGTACATGAATAGAATGGGAATAGAGAGATGATTCCCAGAAGGGTAGGGTAGTTCAGTCAGGCAGCATGATCAGTGCAGGCTTGGAGGGGCCGAAGGGCCTGTTCCTGTGCTGTAATTTCCTTTATTCTCTTTGAAAGGATATTAGGAATTTACCCCAAGCATAATCATGGATCAATCCAATGGGAGGCCATGGGTGCCAAGACCCTCTTGGATGATGATACCTGGAGGAGTGTAGCTTACAGCAGCAACACTTGGAGCAAGAAGACAAACCCTGTTCAGTTCAGGTTCAGGAGGGAGTTACACCAAACAAGAATGCCAGGTGTTCTGGGAGAAGATGGGGAATTGAAAGAAGTGGCCAAGCTAAAACAGAATCTCAGGCCTCCGAAACTGATCGTGGGGGAGGGAGGAGGGTATTGACAGCTAGCCACTCTTGTGGAATTAACAGAGCACAATAGGTAGCATAGTGGTTAGCACTGTTGTCTCACAGCATCAGGAATCCAGATTCGAGACCAGGGTGCAAATTCCAGCTTGGGTCACTGTGTGTGGAGTTTGCACATTCCCCCCCCCGGTCTGTGCAGGTTTCCTCCCACAATCCAAAGATGTGCGGGGTTAGGAAGACTGGCCATACTAAATTGCCCCTTAGTATCAGGGAACTAGCTAGTGTAAATGTGTGGTGTTATAGCGATAGGGTCTGGGTGGGATTGTGGTCAGTGCAGACTCAATGGGCTGAATGGCCTCCTCCTGCACTGTAGGATTCCCTGAATAGGGACATAATCATTAAAATAAAAATTTTAAATTTAAATGAATGAACTGTTAAAAATAAAATGCAGTCAGATTCCCAGCATATCACTTCACATGCAGCAGGACAGAGTTGAAATTGGACTAATGTGCAAGTGACTCATGGCAGTGATAGGGAGGCAGCAACAAGGTTATTCTGGTCACTTTGAAAGGATGCATTTGCCTTCCTGAGTGACAGAATAACTCCAGCCATCTCCATCACCTCCCAAGTACTCCACTCTACACATCCATCATCAAGATGTCAGGGGTAAGTTTTTTCATTCAGAGGGTGGTGAGTGAGTGGAATCAGCTGCCGGTAGTGGTAGAGGTGAACTCGCTGGGGTCTTAAGAGACTTCTGGATGAGTACATGGGATTTAATGAGATTGAGGGTTATAGATAGGCCTGGTAGGTAGGGATACGATCGGTGAAACTTGTGGGCCGCAGACCCTGTTTGTGCTGTAATGTTCTGTGTTCTAAGTCATAACCCGAACTGGCTTCAAATCCACCACTCCTGCTGTTAAACTAACACAGCAAGTATTTGGTTTGTGGAATCTAAATAAAGTCCTTGATAATGCAAACTTCGTTTTCTTTCCCATGGCTCCATTCCCAAATGCTAATGGTGGGATTGTATTTGGGTAGAAACTGCCTCACAGCACAGCATGTAAATCACTGCCAGTTATTCAAAAAGATATCCAGTTCAGAGCATAGGACGGAATTCAGTTTTAAATCGAGTAGAGTACAAGAGACGGCAAATCTTACTTTGATTCAGTCTTGCCCGTTCGCCATAAGGAGCGTTTACCATCAGACCGTCCAATGTGATTCAGGATATCTATTGCTTAAAAACGAAGAGTAAGCTGGATTTAGTTTATTATTTACATGCTACCAATTGGCAGTTCCCTCAGTCCTGAGCAAGGGGTGCATTTCAACTTCAGAAGCCCCCCAGAATCTAGTATAGCTTAATCCCCCTCTTTTTGCTTATCCCTTCTAATGATGTGATGTTACACATGTATCTCCTTTGTGGTCCTCAGTATACAGGTCCTGCAGAAACACTAAAACCCAACACGAGGCAGTGATGTGGCAGAAAAGGTGACAGAAGTGTTTTCCCAAACTTCTCCCCCTTAAAAAGGTGAGCTTTAAAATGTTTCTTTGCCTCACCTAGGGGATAGTATGGGGTGCATGTACATCACGTATCACTTTTGGACAAGCTTCCTTGTTCATGTGTATTTTAGTATTGCTGTCCAGGCTGGTTCCTCCCCAGATGAATACAGTCCCATTGTCTACAGCAGGCTTATTGGTTCATATGGTTTCCCCATAATAATTGGGGATAGTAAAAATTAAAACAGCGACCAGCATGTTTTTAAGAAAACTAGGCTAACCTTGAGAAATTGTCTGAGGTGATGGCACAAACAGCTGGTTGAAATGACAAAGCCTTCTCAATCTTTCTAGGTGTCCAGATCACCAACAACCTGTCCTGGTCCCCCCCCCACCCCATGCTGACACTATAGTTAAGAAAACCCACCAACGCCTCTACTTTCTCAGAAGACTAAGGAAATTTGGCATGTTAGCTATGACTCTCACCAACTTTTACAGATGCACTATAGAAAGCATTCTTTCTGTTGTATCACAGTTTGGTATGGGCTCCTGCTCTGCCCAAGACCACAAGGAACTACAAAAGATCATGAATGAAGCCTAGTCCATCACACAAACCAGCCTCCCATCCATTGACTGTCTACACTTCCCACTGCCTTAGCAAAGCAGCCAGCATAATCAAGGACCCCACACACCCTGGACATTCTCTCTTCCATCTTCTTCTGTCAAGAAAAAGATAGACAAGTCTGAGATCACATACCAACCAACTCAAGAACAGCTTCTTCCCTGCTGCCATCAGGCTCTTGAATGGATCCACTTCATATTAAGTGGATCTTTCTCTACACCCTCGCTATGACTAACACTGCATTCTGCACTGTCTTCTTTCCTTCTCTATGAACAGTATGCTTTGTCTGTATAGCACACAGGAAACAATACTTTTCACTGTCTGTTAACACATGTGACAATAATAAATCAAAATGGTTAAAGCACAAGGTTAATACTTACCTAAAGAAAAGCTGAATCAAACCAAATTCCCTCCCTCACTCCACATTCTCTACTATAGCTGCTGAACGTTCCCAGCATTTACTGATCCTGCTTTTCCAGCATACACAGGTTCATATTTCCATGAACTGCCCATGATAGTTGGTCAGTTTTCCAAGACCTGCCTTTAACTGGTGCTCACAAGCAATGGTACATGGCGCAGGTCATCCATGCCCACAATAAGCAGGGTGTGCGCTTGTGGGGGAAGTCTGTATCCTCAAATGGAATTCCCCACGCCCACCCCTCAAACAGTCAGATAGTTACCAATTCTTTTGTCCTTTTTGTCTGTCAGGTAGTGATGCATCTTCTCCTTTAGTTTGTTCAGCTCCTGCTCCTTCCTCTTCAGATCGTGCAGATACTGAGCTGCCCGACTCGCTATAATACCCTGCAACTTCACCACCTGGATAAGAGAGACAGCAGTCACTAACCCACATTGGAGTTTAGGGGCTTTAGCACCACTGAAGTGACCAGAGGAGCTTCACAAGATGATTCCAGGAACGAAGGGTTTGTCATATGAAGAGTGGTTGAGAAGCCTGGGTCTATATTCCATGGAGTTTAGAAGGATGAAGGGAAATCTCATTGAAACCTACAGAATACGGAGGGGCCTGGATAGGACATTTCCACTAGTGGGAGAGACTAGAACTTGAGGGCACAACCTCAGAGTGAAGGGACGATCCTTTAAAACTGAGATGGAGAAATTTCTCAGCCATAGGGTGCTGAATCTGTGGAACTCATTGCCACGGGTCAGTGGTGGAAGGATTCAATGCCTGTGGATGTGGTGCCAATGGAGTGGGGTTGCTTTGTCCTGAGTGTTGTTGGAGCTGCAACATCCAGGCAATGGGGAGAATTCCATCACACTCCTGACTTGTGCCTAGTAGGTGGTGGATAGTCTTTGGGGAGATAGGGGATGAGTTACACGCGATTCCCAGCCTCTGACCTGCTCTTGTAGGCAGCGTTTGTGTAGCTGGTCAATGGTGACTCCCAGCATGTGGATAGTGAGGCTTTTAGTGATGACAATGCCATTGAATGTTAAGAGATGAAGGGTGGATTCTCACTTATTGAAGATGATCATTGGCTAATCCCCGTGCCTCAGAAATCTCCTCAAAACCTACCTCTTCGACTATGTTTCTTCATATAGCACTATAGTACCCATACAGACTTCTCTCCCTCTCTCCCCCCACCTCCCCACTATAGATCAGCCTAGTTATCAGCATGGACTCAAACCTTGCTGCTGTTACTTGGTGCCTTGTTACTCAGCAACTGTTATAACAAAGGGAAGAGTTTTCCAAAAACAATGTAGTGCCATTCATCCCAGTACAGCAACTGCACATTTGTTATCCCTCCCAGCCACACACACTACATCCAATAGTGTAGATATCTGTTACTCTGCACTCCTGTCAACAAGTCAAACATCAAAACTTCCACCTTCACTCATCTCGAATCAGGAGAAGGAAGACTCAACTGAGCAGCAGGAGTTAAGAAACTCAGAATCCCTACAGTGCAGAAGGAGGCCATTCGGCCCATCAAGATTGCACAGATAACAATGCCACCCAGGCCCTATCCCCGTATTTACCCTGCTAATCCCCTTAACGCCAAGGGGCAATTTAACCTGGCTGATCAACCTAACCCACACATCTTTGGAGTGTGGGAGGAAACTGCAGCACTTGGAGGAAACCCACGCAGACATGGGGGAGAATGTGCAGATTCTGCAGTGAATCAGGCCAGGAATTGAACCCAGGTCCCTGGCACTGTGAGGCAGCAGTGCACAGGTCACTGATCTAGATGAACACCCTGACAGTAGATCTTACCTCCTCCTTATGGTTCTTTAGCTGACTATTCAAACTCTGGATACTCTTCTGCTGTTGCTCCTCTTTTGTCTGTAAGACAGTAACTTCTTGCTCCAGTTCCGCTACCTCCTCCTGTTTGGTGGAGCACAGTAACTGTAAACCTACTGGACAGAACTCCAGAGTGATTTAATCTTTCCTCCCCTCAAATAAACAGATTCTGTGTTGTTTGGGGCAGGGACTAATGGGGAGGTCAGGATTTTTCCAGAAGGTTACGGTCATAATTCCCCATCCCATCCCTTCCCCACCCACTCTACTCCATCAATTCATCATCCATTTTCCCCCGTTTCCTTCTCCATTTGTCTCCTAACTACTCAAAAGAATGTAGCCAAATTTTCTCTTTGTTAAGTACTAACTTCCTCTCCTCGCCAACCATTTGCAGCACATTTTCATTAATCTGCCTGTGGAACCAGCTGGAACATCCATCCTCCTGCAGCAGAATGTACGCATCGGAGGACTGACATCAGCCACTTAATCAGCAGCACAAACCTCACCCTTCAATAAACAAACCGGCCAGCAATGTTAGATTGTCATTCTGAGAGAAGATCCTTCCTACCCTGGAACTGATTCTGAGGCTTCTGCTAGATCTGTGAAAATGACCCACCCAATACAAGAGAGAGAGTTTAGCTCGATTCCCCCATAACATAGCACTAACCAGCCCTTGGATAGTGGAACACAGCAGAGGCCAAGGAGCTGATGCACCCCATACCCTTTTCTGTTGCTCAGATGGGGTGGAAATTTTTTTAATTCTTTCATGGGACACGGGTGTTGCTGGCTGGGCTAGCATTTATTGCTCATCCCTAATTGCCCTTGAGCTGAGTGGCTTGCTAGGCCATTTCAGAGGGTAGTTAAGCATCACATTGCTGTAGCTCTATATAGGCCAGCCCAGGTAAGGATGGCAGATTTCCTCTGAGTTTTTACAACAATTGACAATGGTTTTATGGTCATCAATAGATTTTTTAAATTCAATTTAAACTCTATCTGCTGTGGTGGGATTCGAACCTGGGTCCCTAGGGCATTACGCTGGGTCTCGGGATTACTAGTCCAGTGACAATACCACTAGCCCAGCAGTATCCTCACTTAACACCAGTATGAAATTTGCCCAGATGTTGATGTTATTACAGGCCTCAGTTCCAGTGCGACTCACCTGCAGTTTCAGCTGGTTACTCTTCAACCCATCCTGCTCAGTGAAGGATTTTAGTCGCTCCTTTTCAAGTCCGCTCACTTTAACCGTGTTCCTCCAATTGAGCGGGAGCAGACTGTGCACACAGTTTATTAAAGTTACAGGGTTACAGCTCAAAACTGGATTCTCCTCAAAACTATCGTCGTCAAACAAAGCAGGAAGTCCCAGCGTGTTCAGTTCCTGGAATATTTGAGGAGAGAGAGAGAGAGAGCGCGCGAGCAAATCAACGTTGTTAACATTCCTTATTTTAAGGAGCTAATGGTTAGACGCCCTGTCTACTTGGACAACATGTGGGTCTAGGACAGACTGACAGAAAGAAGATATTGTACAAATAGGCAATATTAACAGCCTCACTCAAAGCTCAGAGCCTGGACCTAAACCATGTTCCCAATAGGACACTATCATTACTGGCATGTACAAACACAAAAATGCTAAGGAAATTTGGCCTGTCCACTACGACTCTCACCAACCTTTACAGATGCACCATAGAAAGCATTCTTTCCGGTTGTATCACAGCTTGGTATGGGCTCCTGCTCTGCCCAAGACCACAACTACAAAGGGTCATGAACATAGCTCAGTCCATCGCTCAAACCAGCCTCCCATCCACTGACTGTCTACACTTAACACTGCCTTGGAAAAGTAGCCATAATTAAGGACCCCATGCACCCCAGACATTCTCTCTTCCACCTTCTTCCCACAAGGAAAGGATACAGAAGTCTGAGGTCACGCACAAAGCGACTCAAGAACAGCTTCTTCCCTGCTGCCATCCTAAACAACCTACCTTATATTAAAGACAAAAGCAAAATACTGCAGATGCTGGAATCTGAAACAAAAACAGAAAATGCTGGAAAATCTCAGGTCTGACAGCATCTGCAAAGGGAGAATAGAGCCAATATTGAGTCTAGATGACCCTTCGTCAGCTGACAAAGGGTCATCTAGACTTGAAACATTGGCCCTTAGCATCCAAAGGTGTGTGGGTTAGTTGGATTGGCCATGCTAAATCACTCCTTAGTTTCCAAAGACAATCCAGCATTCTCCGTTTTTGCTATCTTATATTAAGTTGATCTTTCTCTACACCCTAGCTATGACTGTAACACTACATTCTGCACCCTCTCCTTTCCTTCTCCCATATGTAATCTATGAATGGTATGTTTCTTTTGTATAGCACACATGAAACAATACTTTTCACTGGACACCAAACATGTGACAATAATAAATCAAACCATCCAGATTAACCAGTATTCCATATCATTAAAAGATTATAACGGTGAGATTCTGGTACACTGTGCTGCTGGTACACACTACAGAGGCAGCAAGTACCAATTTACTGTGGAGATAGTTACTTCCAACATTTTCAGTGAAATATTACCGATTGCAGAGTGGGTACTTTAGCCTGGCACAACATTAATTAGACATTGTGTTGAGATAGCCCACATATTAACTGGAGCAGGTCTGGGTTAGCAGTGCTAATAGGAAGGCATTGAAACGGGACAGGGAGCAAGGGGAAAAAAAGTTGAGAGAATAGCACAGAGAAATACCAGTCTTAATGTTAGCATTCCTCCTTCCCTGCCCCCATCTCAGGGCCATTTATAGAAAATAGGAGACCATTCGGCCCTTCCAGCCTGCTCCACCATTCATTATGAAGATGGCTGATCATCCAGCTCAATAGCCTGATCCCATCTTCCCCTCCATATCCTTTGATCCCCTTTGCCTCAAGGGCTACATCTAACTGCTTCTTTTATATATGTCTACTTTTTATGGAACTTAAGTTGACAGTATTGCACTGCCCACTTGCTGAGAAACAGTACCTATCCCCTTAAGGGATGGCCCAGTGGTAAGCACTGCTGCCACGGAGTGCCAGGGATCCAGGTTCAATTCCCAGCTTGGGTCACCGTATGTGGAGTCTGCACATTCTCTGCGTGGGTTTCCTCCGGGTGCTCCAATTTCCTCCCACAGTCCAAAGATGTGTGGGTTAGGTAGATTGACCCTTAGTGTCAGGGTGACTAGCAGGATAATACAAGGGGTTACGGGGTAGGGTCTGGGTGGGACAGTTGTCGGTGCAGGCTCAATGGGCCAAATGGCCTCCTTCTGCACTGTAGGGATTCTATGATAGAGTGAGCAGCACAGTGTAGTAACATTGACTTTTAGTAACAGATACTGGAAGAGAGAATTCCTTGCCCTTTAAGGTGTTTTCAGTTGGACTGATCTGAGAATCATATCAAATCCCCTGGTGAGGAGTTATGGAGAGTGGAGCACATGTTCAATTTTACTGGCTCAAAGGGTACATTACTGGCTCAAAGGGTACAATACATTTTCCCAGTGGGACTGATGCAATAGTCATTAATCAAGGGATTGAGTTTAGGAATCGGGAGGTAATGCTGCAACTTTATAAGACCCTTGTCAGGCCCCACTTGGAGTACTGTGCGCAGTTCTGGTCGCCTCACTATAGGAAGGACGTAGAAGCTATTGAAAGGGTACAGAGGAGATTTACAAGGATGTTGCCTGGATTGGGAGGCATGCCTTATGAAGATAGGTTGAAGGAGCTGGGACTCTTCTCCCTGGAGAGACGAAGGTTGAGAGGCGACCTGATAGAGGTTTATAAAATGTTGAGAGGAATAGATAGGGTGGATTCTCAGACGCTATTTCCCCGGGTTGAAATGGTCGCTACGAGAGGACACAGATTTAAGGTGCGGGAAGGCAAGTACAGAAGTGATGTTAGGGGTAAGTTTTTCACTCAGAGGGTGGTGAGTGAATGGAATCGGCTGCCGTCAGTGGTGGTGGAGGCGAACTCGCTGGGGTCTTTTAAAAGACTTCTGGATGAGTATATGGGATTTAATGGGATTGGGGGTTATAGATAGGTCTATGGATTGGTAGGTATTGATGTGATCGGCGCAACTCGTGGGCCGAAGGGCCTGTTTGTGCTGTAGTGTTCTATGTTCTAATATTTCATGTTCCATATTCTATGTTCCATTCTCAAAGCAGCACAAACTGCAACCAACTCATTTAACAATCTGTTACTGACCAGATTGCACATCAAGAGAGTGCACGTGACATTGTGTACAGAACTGGCAAAATATTGCAAATGCTGCAATCTGAAACAGACAATACTGGGTCATCCCAACTCAGAACATTGGCTCTGTCCTCTCTACACAGATGCTGTTGGACTTGCTAGGATTTTCCAGCGTTTTCTGTTTTTGTGGCAATGACAGGGAAGGACAGTGGCCTCAATGCCAGTGACCCGGGTGCAATTCCAGCCTTGGGTCACTGTCTGTGTGGAGTCTGCACGTTCTCCCTGTGTCTGTGTGGGTTTCCTCCCACAGTCCAACGATGTGCTGGTTAGGGTACATTGGCCATGCTAATTTGCCTCTTAGTGTTAGGGGGATGGGGGGTAAATATGCGGGGTTGGGACCTGGGTAAGATTGTTGTCGGTACAGGCTGGATGGGCCAGATGGCCTCCTTCTGCATAGTAGATTCTATAATTCTATGTCAAATCGGGGAGAGGAAGTGGCTACAGAGGGTGGAGAAAATAACTGAAAGACATTTAATTTCTGGATAGAATTTAAAGATCCATTTTTTGCTTCAGGTACGTAGTACCCAGGAGCAGACCAGTAGCTTCTTCCTATTGCTGTAATTAGTAATGCCACACAAACCCAGAGCCACAGTATCTTTATTTACACATTTGGTCATGAAAACTAAAGCAGTGTTTCACTTCAGCCTACCTTGTTTAGGTATGAGATACACTCCTCCACGTTGTCACCCCGGCAGAACACGTTTGGCTTGAAGAGATTTGGGAGTGGCAGCACTGGGGAACAGTGCAGTGTTATGGTGCTGGCGGGGGAGAACGGTGAGGCAGACTGAGAAACACGCCTCACAATGAAGCTCTTCGCATCTGTGCGGAAATCAAAGAGGTAAACACTGATAGTTAGGGCAAGAATTCCAGCAGGAGAGCCAAGCAGCATCAGCTATCCCCTCTCCCCATACAGCCCTCCCCTATTGCTACACTGAATAAGGCAGGTCTGCAGACTTGGTGATGCACAAGGTAACCAATGGGTAATTAGCCGAGATGGAGTGTACTATTCCCTCTCTCACTGAGGCTAATCTTGCTGCGCTATATTGACGCTGGCCGATCTTTACCCAGTCTACCACCCCTATTGATCAGGAAAATGGTGCTAGGAGCTACGCTTGGTGGTGGTGGTGGTGGTGGGGGGGGGGGGGGGGGGGGGGGGCGGGTCTCTGCTGCTTGTAGAATGGAAGCACAAACTCAATCCTGACTGGCAGATCAGCCGCCATTTGTGGGAGCTTGCTGTGCACGCTACATCATAACCATGACTACATGTCAAGGGTCACTGGCTGTAAAACACTTTGTTGAGGTTACGAAAGCCACTTATAAACGCAAGCTTTTCTCTTTGTTTGACACACAATGAATTGGACAAAAGCTCACCTGGAGTTTTCCACTCATCCATCTCCTCAACTGGGAACCCAACTTTCCACAGGAAAAATTCTTATTATTATATACAAGTCAGGGCTGGAGGAAGACAAAAGCAAAAGGAGACAAGATGCGGGTTTAGGAAGATTGCATCGATATAAAACAACATCCTTCACAAAACTAGTTTATCACCTTCAGCACAGTGGTTAGCACTCACAGCACCAGCAATCCAGGTTCAATTAATAAAAGCAAATTACTGCAGATGTGGAATCTGAAATCAAAAGAGAAAACACTAGAAAATCTCAGCAGGTCTGGCAGCATCCGTAAGGGGAGAAAAGAGTGACGTTTCAAATCCAGATGACCCTTTGACAAGCCCAAAAAGGCACAAAAAGTGGGAGATATTGAGAGAGAAAAAAAAAAGTTGAACCAAAAAAGGGGAAAAAAGGGAAGGAAAAGGGGGAGAAAAGGTGAGGAAAAGGGGACAAAATGGGGGGAGGGAGAGAGAGAGAAGAAAAATAAAGACAGATAAAGAAACATAAGGGAGAGAACAATTCTGGCCACAGGTCACCGACGAAAAAAATCTCTCCTCAATCTCCTTTATTCCAAAGTAACCAGCCTATACAATCCTCTTATCCTTAAGGTGCTTCAATCCAGGCAACATCCTGATGAATCTAAACTCTAACACCATCACATTCTTCCTGTAAGGTGGTGACCAAAGCTACGCACATACCCTTAAACTGCAACCAAAGTAGTGCTTTATACAACATCAAAATGCCTCAAATGCTCAGCAGCAATTGTGGGGAAAGGAACAAGAGTTAACATTTCAGCTCAATAGCCTTCCATCAGAATTCCAGCATCCACAGTACTGAGCTTTTGTGTTAATAAAATCATACAATCCTTACAAGGCAGAAGCAGGCCATTCAGCCCATCAAGTCTGCACACACTCTGACAGAGCACATTACTCAGGCCTACCCCTAACCTACACATATTTGGACACTTAGGAGCAATTAAACATGGCCAATCCACATAACCTACCAATTTTTGGACACTAAGGGACAATTTACCCTAGCCAATCCACCCAACCTGTACACATACATACTTCTAACACAACTTGTATGTTCTTTATGCCTCACAGCAGAAGCAAACTGCTTCTGAACAAGCGACAGATCAGCCATGATCTTATTGAATGGCAGGGCAGGCTCGAAGGGCTAGATGGCCTACTCCTGCTCCTATTTCTTATGTTCTGACAAGGGAGCTGTGGGCACAGAGAAGGTCACTCCACACTCCCCTAGTCTGGGACCCAGATGCAGCAACTTGGCCTCAGTGTCCTGGTTACTCAAGGACAGAGCCTGAGGTAGGCCTCTAATCACTCAGGAGCATTCAATCCCCAGCTGCCCTTCAAACTCACCCCTATCCAGCCACTCCCTGAGAGGTTCCTCCAAGCCCTCCCCACCACTTTAAACCTCCCTCCATAACAACCCACACCCCTCTCTATTGGCAGTGCTCATTGGACCACACCCATTGCCATCCCTCCAATCAACAACTCTCGAGGGAACTATCTGACCAATGGGAGAGGTTGTTGCAGGTGTGCAGGCACACCGCTCCATGTGCATCCTGGGAGTTGTAGTTCCTCTCTGCAGCCTCCACTCACACTGCCCCATGTGGCAGGAGGTTCACTGAGCACAGGCAGCTAGAGACCAAGCCTGCAGGTTTCTACCTAATACATAGTGAGCAAACACCAATTTGCATTTATAGTGCCCCTTTCAATGCGTCCCAAAGCAAATTAGCGGTCAGTGAAGCATCAAATTAGATGGGGAGTATTTTTATTTAATTCTTAATTTTCTTTTCTGTATGTTTTCCTCTCTCTCAATCTATTTTCCTTCTGTTCCTGTGCCCAATCTTACTTTAACTCACCCTCATTCCCTCAGTTCTGAACTTACCCTCCCCTGTCAATGTCTTAATGAATCTTAAACACTTTAATTGCATCACCCATTCTATACACAAGGTAATACAATACTAATCTAGGCAACCTGGCCTTACAAATTAAACCATTTCATAGAATCCCTATAGTGCAGAAGGAAAGCGTTCAGCCCATCGAATCCACCCCAACGTCTTTGCGAGGTCCACCCCATGCCCCATAACCCCACGCATTGCAAGTAATGTGCTGAGATGGATAGAAAGCTGGTTACCAGATAGGAAGCAAAGAGTTGCATAATGAGCCTTTTTCTGATTGGCAGTCAGTGACTTCTGCAGGAATCTGAGCTTGGACCCCAACTGTTGACATATTATACTAATGATTTGGAAGATGGAACTGAATGTATTATTTCCAAATTTGCAGATGGTATAAAGTTGGATGGGAGGGTGAGCTGTGTGGAGGATGCAGAGATGCTTCAGTGTTTGTTCAGGCTGAGTGTGTGGGTATCTGCATGGCAGATACAGTATAATGTGGATAAATGTGATGTTATCCACTTTGGTAGCAAGGAAGGCAGATTATTACTAGAATGGGTGTAAATTGAGAGAGGTGGATACTCAGTGAGACCTTAGTGTCCTCGTGTATCGGTTGCTGAAAGTAAGTGTGCAGGCAGTAAAGAAGGCAAATTGGCCTTCATAGCGAGAGGATTTGAGTATAGGAGTAGGGATGTTTTGCGGCAATTATACAGGGCGTTGGTGAGCCCACTGAATCTACACTGACTCTCTGACACAGCATCTTACCCAGGCCCTCTCCCTTATCCTATCACCATAGACCCACACATCTCCCATGCTTAATCTATCTAATCACGATAGCACAGTGGTTAGCGCTGCTGTCTCCCAGCATCAGGGACCCATGTTCGCTTTTCAGCTTGGGTCACTGTGTGTGTATAGAGTCTGCACATTCTCCCCCGTGACTGCGTGGGTTTCCTCCCATAGTCCAAAAGACGTGTGGTTAGGTGCATTGGCGGTGTTAAATTCTCCCTCAGTGTACCCAAACAGGCACTGGAATGTGGTGACTAGGGGATTTTCACAGTACCTTCATTGCGGTGTTAATATAAGCCTACTTGTGACACGAATAAATAAATAAACATTGACTCTAAAGCTTTACCAACACTAACAGGCAATTTATTATGGCCAATCCAGCTAATTTGTACATCTTTGGAGTGTGGGAGGAAACCCACACAGATACGGGGAGAATGTGCAAACTCCACACAGTCAGTGACCCAAGGCCAGGAGTTGAACTCGGGTCCCTGGCGCTGTGAGATTAAGCATGGGAAATGTGTGGGGTTATGGGGATAGAGTGGGGTAAAGAGGGCCTGGGTAAGCTAATCAAACAGAGTCGGCGCAGACTCAGTGGGCCGAATGGCTTCTTCTGCACTGTCGGGATTCCTTGTGCTCAGTAGACAGTAGAACAGGACATTCTGAAAAGATACAAAGCATAATCAAAAGGAAGTCTTATATTTATATAGTGCCTGAAAGCAGCTTACATCCAGTGAAGTACTTGTTCAAAGTACGGTCACTGTAGTGTAGGAAATGTGGCAGCCAATTTGTACACAGCAAGATCCCACAAACAGCAATGTAACAACAATCAGAGAACCTGTTTTTGTGGATGTTGTTTGAGGGATGAATGTTGTCTAAGACACTAAAAAAACCACTCAGATTCCAGCTATGGAAACAGGCGCCTGAGAGAGCCAACTGAACTTCTGTTTAATACCTTAACCCAAAGGAAAACAGCGCAAGATTCAACAAATTTGTTACAAAGGTTTTATACAAATATTTTATTGGGTAAATAGATGACTCTGGAACTAGAGGCTAGAAGGAGAGATTGAACTAATGTTCAGTCAGTTGGCCCCGTACAGTTCAGGGTTCAGGGGAACCTGACGACTTTGCGTTGTTGTCTTTATGAACGAGTTGTGGTTCGTCCTCCCCGTCCTGCGGGGGATGAACGAGGACCTTGTCAATGATTCCGAATTCTTGTGCTTCCACTGGGCTCATGTACCGATCCCGCTCCATTGCTCCTTCTGTAAAAACACCACAGTGGTGATGGGATTGTACCAGTGACCTGGTGACTTGCAGCATTCAGTCATGCACAGTTCCCAAACACACACACAATCTGCTCAGTCAGACATATTGTACACACTGTTTACCATCACTGTGCCAGCAATTACAAAAGATGCCAAATAAACTGTATCAGTAGCAGTGGCTATCTTGGGCAGTTTGATGCTTGACAACCTTTTAGAAGACTTCTAATTCACTCTCTTTCCCTTACTGTACCATACACTGTAGCAACTTGCCTTCGAAACCAGTTTACAAACCCATAACCTCTACCACCCAGAAGGACAAGGGCAGCAGACACATGGGCTCACCACCACCTGCAAGTTCCCCATCAAACTTAACACCATCTGGACTTGGTCTTGGAAAGGATCCAGAGGAGGTTCACAAGAATGATCCCTGGAGTGAAGAGCTTGTCGTAGGAGGTTGAGGACTCTGGGTCTGTACTCATTGGGAGTTTAAAAGGGTGGGGGGGGGGGGGGGGGATCTTATCGAAAAAACAAAACAAAGAACAAAGAACAACACAGCACGGGAAACAGGCCCTTCGGCCCAACGAGCCCATGCCGCCATCTTAACAAAGCATTTTTCCTACACCTCCCTTGACCCGTGTCTATGCTTACAGAAACTTACAGAATACTGTGAAGCCTGGATAGAGTGAGCATGGACAGGATGATTCCACTAGTAGGAAAAACTAGAACCAGAGGGCACAACCTCAGACTAAAGGGACGATCCTTTAAAACAGAGATGAGGAGAAATTTCTTCAGCCAGAGAGTGGTGAATCTGTGGAACTCTTTGCTGCAGAAGGCTGTGGAGGCCGGGTCATTGAGTGTCTTTCAGACAGAGATAGATAGGGTCTTGATTAATAAGGGGATCAGGGATTATGGGGAAAAGGCAGGAGAATGGGGATGAGAAAAATATCAGCCATGATTGAATGGTGGAGCAGACTCGATGGGCCGAGTGGCCTAATTCTGCTCCTATGTCTTATGGAACATCATCACTGGAGTGCCGCAGATTGTTCTTGTAATACAAACTAATTGAAATTAAATCAAGCACTTACCAATCACCGACAGAATCTGCTTCGTGTGCTTGGCATAAATGTTATTGATCTGCCTTTTGATTTTGAGAATCTCCTCAGCCTGTATAGCGATGTCAGTCGCCTGACCCTGTGAAGGAGGCAGCAAAACCAGCCATCAGATTCATTCCTGAAAGTTAGTGCTCCCTCGGCATTCAATTCTCAAAACTTCTCTCCTCTCTCTCCACACTTCCTGTGTAACGGGAGCGTGCCACAATTTCCAGCCATTAATTCAGCCAGAGAATCCCTACAGTGCAAGAGGCCGCCTTTCACCCATTGAGTCTGCACCAGCTCTCCCACAGAGCCCTAACTCCATAACCCTCGGGTGGCACTGTGCTTAGCATTGCTGTCTCAGTGCCAGGGACAAGGGTTCGATTCCCAGCTTGAGTCACTGTTTGTGTGGAGTTTGCACGTTCTCCCTGTGTCAGCATGGGTCTCCTCCTGCTGCTCCGGTTTCCTCCCACGGTTTGAAAGATGTGCGGGTTAGGTGGATTGGCTGTGCTAAATTGCCCCTTAATGTCAGGGTGACTAGCTCGGGTAAATACATGGAGTTATGGGGATGGGTGGGATTGTGGTTGGTGCAGACTCAATGAACCAAATTACCTCCTCCTGCATTTTAGAATTCTATGACTCCACATATTTACCCTGTTAAATCCCCTAGCCTACACATCTTGGGACATTAAGGAGCAATTTAGCATGGCCAGTCTACCTAACCTGTACATCTTTTGGACTGTGGGAGGAAAGGGAGCACCTGGAAGAAACCCACGTAGACACAGGGAGAATGTGCAAACTTCACACAGATACGCAAGGCTGGAAATGAACCCGGGTCCCTGGCACTGTGAGGCAGCACTGCTAATCACTGTGCCACCGCAATGTGCATTTGTCCTGGATAAATCTGGAGTAAAAGATCCACAGAAACCTAGAACTCTCTCTCTCACCACTGAGGCTGGGGTCAACTGAAAATATCAAAGCTGACACCAATCTGTTTTGGATGGTTAAGGGTATTAACATAAATGGAAACAAAGCAGTTAAGATGCAGATCAGCCAAGATCTCATTCAAAGATGGAACAGGATGGAAGAGTCAATTGGCCTTCCCCTGTTGACATCACTTATCACTGAATCTGAACACAGAGGGTTTGAACCTTGCTCCTAGGCATAAGGACAGATGGAACTGGCATCTTCTAGAGACATTAAACCAAAACAACTTGTTCCTTTCATCGAAGGATCATACTTCTAAAGAAATGGGTGTAATAGGAATAGATCAAACAACACAGAGCTGGGGAACAGAACCCGGTACTTACAGAGGCCCCTCCGGAGGGCTGGTGAATCATGATGCGTGCGTTAGGCAGGGAATGCCTCATGCCCGGGCAGCCTGCAGCCAGGAGCAGGGAGCCCATGCTGGCAGCCTGCCCGACACACCATGTGGAGATGGGGTTCAGGATGTACTGCATGGTATCATAAATAGCCAGGCCAGCAGTCACCACGCCACCTACACAGGGGAGACGAGAGACAAACACCATCACTGAACAGCAATCACACAACAATCGAGTGGGGTGGGGGCAGTACCCCAGAGGGAGTGACACCGAGGATGAGGGGGGTGGGGGCTGGTACAGCCTGGTGTCCATTCTGCTCAGACCTATTCAACATCTCTGCTTTCCCCACCATTCCCAGTATATCGGCATCAAGATAGTTTCTTTCTCTCTCCAAGGAATGGAGCCTTTCCCTTTCTGTTCTACTCCGCATCCGCCTGGTGTTATTCATTGGCTCACTTTAACCCCCCCAACCCCTCACCTCCCATGGTGGCAGAGGTTAGCACTGCTGCCTCACAGCGCCAGGGACCAGGGTTCGATTCCTGGCTTGGATCACTGTCTGTGCAGAGTCTGCACGTTCTCCCTGTGTCTACATGGGTTTCCTCTGGGGGCTCTGGTTTCCTCCCACAGTCCAGAAGATGTGCAGGTTAGGTAGATTGGCCACGCTAAATTGCTCCTTAGTGTCAGGGGACTAGCAGGGTAAATGCCTAGGGTTATGGGGATGGGGCCTGGGTGGGATTGCAATCAATGCAGACTTGATGGGTCGAATGGCCTCCTTCTGCACTGTGGGATTCTATGATTCTCCCCCTTCCTCAATAACGCAGGAGTGACAACACCTGACGATAAGGAGAAAAAATGACATCGATTTCAGAATGGCCCAAAGTGCTTTGCAAACAATGAAACATTCCTGCCTTGTAGTGACTGTTACAGTGTAGGAAATTAGCACACAGCAAGCCCCCACGAACTGCATTGTGATAATGAACTGATAGTCCTTTTCAGCAATGTTAATCCTCAAATCCTGACAGTGCAGAAGGAGGCCATTTGATCCATCCAGCTTGCACCAACAACTATCCCACCCAGGCCTTATCCCTGTAACCCCACCCTACTGATTGAGGCCATGCTAAAATTGTCCCTTAGTGTCAGGGGGTCTAGCTAGGGTCCATGTATGGAGTTACAGGGATAGGGGTGGGTGGGATTGTGGTCAGTGCAGACTTGATGGCCCAAATGGCGTCTTTCTGCACTGTAGGAGTCTATGATTCTCCCGACACTAAGGGGCAATTTACTATGGCCAAACCACCTAACCTGCACATCTTTCAGTCTGTGGGAGGAAACCGGAGCACCCGGAGGAAACCCATGCAGACACGGGAAGAATGTGCAGTGACCTAAGCCGGGAATCAAACCCGGGTCCCTGGTGCTGTGAAGCAGCAGTGCTGAACACTGTGCCACCGTGTTTTGGTTGAAGGATGAAAATATTGGCCTAGGGGATAACTGTGCTTTTCTCTGAAATTGCACCAGGGGATCTTTGACACCCAGAGAGAGCAGACAGTGTGTCACGTCCAAAAATGCGGGACCTCCGACAGACCCACGTTCGTCCAGCCTGGATTTGGTGTTCAAGGTCTCTGCAGTGAAATTTAAACCTGCTGATACAAATGTGCCAGTGCTCACTCAGTCACAGCTGATGCCAAACCTGGCTCTGGGAATCCTGTATGTTGTATTGAAGCGTGGGGAGCAGAACCTGCGAATAGGGACTTACAGCACAGAAACACGCAAAATAAAAACTCATCCAACCTCAGAAGACACTGATCTATCATAGACCTCGTGAAACGCGGTTAGAACCACTGGCTCCGCTTCTCCCTGGCTGGTGATGGGTAGTTGTGAACATAAAAGAAGGGCAGGTAGTGACGGGAGTGAGGTCCTCGTGAAACTGTCCCCAGGAATCTTCTAAAGGACCTACACAGAGACAGGGGGAGCAAGCTCACCTGGGCTGTTAATGTACATGTGGATTGGCTTCTTGTTACTCTCTGACTGCAGGAACAGGAGCTGTGCGATCACCAGACTGGCGACAGTGTCATCTATCTGAGATGAAGATGGAATTATTCAACTCAAGCAAGGCATTCGTGGGAGGAAAAAAAAACACTGGAGCATTAAAAAAAATAGCTCTACTTACAGGCCCCATGACACAAATAATTCTTTCCCTTAACAATCTGGAATAGATATCGTAAGCTCTCTCTCCGCGGCCCTGTGAAGGCAAGAGAAGGATTAAAAACTCAGAAAGTACACAAGTTGGACATTCCGTTCGATCGAAACGAGGGAAGCCCAGGATGATTCCAACACAGGAGACTATGGGGGGGAGTTTTTCTGTAGTGGACAGGGGTGTCCACTACATGTTCTCCCCGTGTCTGCATGGGTTTCCTCCAGGGGCTCTGGTTTCCTCCCACAGTCCAAAGATGTGTGGGTTTGGTACATTGGCCGTGCTAAATTGACCCTTTCGTGTCAGGGGACTAACCAGGGTAAATGCATGTGGATATGGGGAAATCGGGCCTGGGTGGGTTTGTGGTCAGTGTAGACTCGATGGGCCGAATGGACTCCTCCTGCACTGTAGGGATTTTATGACTCACTGTCTGCTCGATGACGATGGGAATTAGTGGGTGGCTACAGCTTGACGTCTGGTGAATCTTCCTGCATCCTGTTATCAGCTGTCCGGAATGCTGGACTAGCGTCTAAATAATAAATAGATATAAAGAAATGGTGATAAATATTACAATACATTTAACAAGGTGTTACACACCAAGCACTTACTGATTCAAACCCCTGCACTTTCCCCTCAGTGCCTATTCCTTCTTCTCACCCCAAGTTACGATTATAAGAGTCACTAGACCATACCTGAGAAGTTTACTTTATTACCTGACCCCAAAAGCATCAATATTGCCACTAAGATCACTCAATCATCCAACCTTTCAGCACAGAAGGAGGCCATTCAGCCCACTGTATCTGTGCCTGCTCTTTGGCAGAGTTATCCATCTGTCCCTTTCCCCCACAGTCATGTTGGTCTCACTGGATAATCATTCGGGGCTCCAATTGTGACATCCCGCCCTCTGCTCTAGTTCAAACTTAAACCGTGATCTTTCTGGTTTCTAGATCAGTGCTGCAGCAGGCACTGTTTAATCTGTGAACTGCAGCCATGGGGAAATATCTACTCTGTCAGAAATGTGTATGTTTCAGTGAGATAATCTCTCGTTCTTCTAAACGCCAGAGAATATCGATCCAATTTACCAATAGGACAACCCTCCCAATCCAGCAACCCACCATGGCACGGTAGCACAGTAGTTAGCACAGCTGCCTCACAGCGCCAGAAACCTGAGTTCGATTACCAGCTTGCATCACTGTCTGTGTGGAGTTTGCACATTCTCCCCGTGTCTGTGTGGATTTCCTCCGGGTGCTCCAGTTTTCTGCCATATCCTGAAGGGCGTGCTGGTTAGATACACCAACCCCAACAGGCACCAGAGTGTGGCGACTCGGGGAATTTCACAGTAACTTCATTGCTTACATTGTTAATGTAAGCCTTACTTGTGACTAATAAATAAACTTTACTTTAATCTAATGAATCTGCCTCCAGTGTGAGTCTAACTTTTATTAAACATGGAGACCAAAACTGCACACAGATGTGGTCCCAGTAAAACCCTGTATAGTTGTAGTAAATTTTTTTTCCTGTACTCCATTGCCCTTGCAGTAAAGATCAGCATGCCATTCGCCTTCCTAATTGCTTGCTGCACCTACGTGCTAACTTTGTGTTCTCTGTACAAGTACACCCAGTCCCTGAAGATCAACATTTACTAGATTCTCAACTTTCGAAAAACATTCTGCTTTTCCATTGTTAAGACGAAAGTAAAAACCCGACACTCCATTTGGAACCCTATTGCCTGGTCACTAGGATGGCACGTTGGCACAGTGGTTAGCACAGATGCCTCAAAGCACTAGGGATCCGGATTCGATTCCGGCCTCAGGTCACTGTATATGGAGTCAACACATTCTCCCCATGACTGCGTGGGTTTCCTCCAGGTGCTCTGGTTTTCTCCCATAGTCCAAAAGACCTGTTGGTTACGTGGATTGGCCGTGCTAAATTCTCCCTCAGTGTACTCAAACAGATGCCGGAGTATGGCGACTAGGGGATTTTCATAGTAACTTCATTGCAGTGTTAATGTAAGCCTACTTGTGACTAATAAATAAAATAAACTTACAAACACTTAACCTGGCTATGTCTCTATGCAGCCTCCTCACAGCCTGTATTCTCACTTGGTTCTGTATCTATTTTATATTCTAATACATTGCACTAGCTGTTGTGGTGATTGTTGCAGGGAGGGGAGCAGAGGAGAGAGGGAGAATGATTATTGGAAACCATGAGGCAAACTCAGACTCCAGACACCACAGGGAGGCAGCAGACTAGACAGACAAGCGTCAAGAGACTTTGATAACTCCGGTTTTGCAGAATCGCAGAATTGTTACAACACAGAAGGCCATTTGACCCATTGTGTCTCTTCGAATCAGCCACTCACATAGTGCCATCCTCCCGCCTTCTCCCCGTAACCCTGCACACTCTCAGCACACTGGCACTGCTGCCTCACAGCGCCAGGGACCTGGGTTCGATTCCTGGCTTGGGTCACTGCCTGTATGGAGTCCGCACATTCTGCCCATGTCTGTGTGGGTTTCCTCTGGGTGTTCCGGTTTCCCCCCACAGTCTAAAGATGTACGGGTTGGGGTGCATTGACCCGAGCAGGCGCCAGAGTGTGGCAACTAGGGGATTTTCACAGCAATTTCATTGCAGTGTTAATGTAAGCCTACTTGTGACACTAATAAATAAACTTTACTTCTTGTAACGTTTGCATTTGATGCAAGTCTGTTCCCCCTCCTCCTTTTGCCCCGATTGCCCCACTGTCTTCCCCCTTTACTGCCCCCCCATTCCCCTTTACTCCCCCAGTCTCTCACCCTCAGCCTCTGAAGCAGCATCTTGCCTCCCTCTGACCTCCGACCCGGAAGTCCCGCCGCAGACCGGAAGTGGCCTCACCATGGCAACGCGGCCCAGTTGGAAGCAGCGGCGGCAGCCTGCGAGAGGGAGAGGGTTAAACCCGGGGTGGTGGGGGGCGAAATACCCCGCAAATACTAACCACCTCCCACAGACCGCCATCGATTAGGTAACCATTTAAATAGCTCACAATGTCCTGCTTCATTCCCCACAGCGGCGAAGCGGAGCTTTGGGCCGACCACAGAGTAGCGCGGAGTTTCCATTGAGAGGCTGCAGCATCAGATCATCCATCACCTAATAAGGAATTAGCACCTTCTGTGTGTGTGTGTGCGTGTGCTGGGGGAGGGAAGAAAAGTCTGATAAAGGAGAATAAATAATCTTGAAGGTCAAGTTTAAACTTTATTTAATTTTAATGTCAGAAAAAAGACGATATTTCAGGAACAGAATGCTTATTGGTCGTGGGCAGCGAAGGTCAGAGTTTCAGTTTTAAGGAAATGTGTAATCTGGTATGCTTGATGCCTCCACCACATTTTTTTTCAAAGTTTTAAAGCTTATTTATTAGTGTCAGAAGTAAGACTTACATTAACGCGACAATGAACTTACTGTGAAAATCCCCCCCATCGCCTGTTCCGGTACACTGAAGGAGAATTTAGAACAGCAAATGCATCTAAAGTTAAAATTTATTCATTGGTGTCGTAAGTAGGCTTACATTAACATGGCAATGAGGTTACTGTGAAAATTTCCCCATTGACACACTCCGGCACCTGTCTGGGTACACTGAGGAAGAATTTAGCATAGCCAATGCACCTGAAGTTATTTATTAGTGTCATAAGTAGGCTTACATTAATATGCAATGACATTACTGTGAAAATCCTCTAGTAAGGGTGCATTGAGCCAAACAGGTGCCGGACTGTGGCGGCTAGGGGAATTTCACAGTAACGTCATTGCAGTGTTAATGTAAGCCTTACTTGTGCCTAATAAGTAAACTTTACTTTAGTAGCCACACTCTGGTGTCTGTTTGGATGCACTGCGGGAGAATTTACCTCGGCCAATGCCCCTAACCAGCGCGTCTTTTGGATTGTAGGAGGAAACCCACGCAGACACAGGGGAGAATGTGCAGGCTCCACACAGACAGTGACCCAAACCAGGAAGCATTTGTGATATAGGAAACATGGCAATTGGCAAATTTCCACAAACAGCAGTGAGATAATCACCAAATAATCTGTTTCAATAATGTTGATTGAGGGATAAATATTAGCCAGGACACTGGGAAGTACTCCCCTGCTCTTTAAAATATTGCCACTATGGGATGTTTTAACATCCTCTTGAATGGGTACATGGAGGAAGTGGTTTTAAAAGTCTCCGTTGAGAGTTAGCACCTCTGACAGTGTGCCAATCCTTCAGCACTATGCTGTTGTTAGATTGAAGAGACGTTAGTTAACCAGAGGATTGGTTAGTGATGTGGAGCGATGCCAAAAGCGTCGGTTCAATTCCTGTACCGGCTGAGGTTATACACGAAGGCCCCACCTTCTCCACCCTACCCCTCGCCTAAGGTATGGTGACCCTCAGGTTAAATCACCCCATCTCAGCTCTCTCTCTCTTTCTCTCTCAAAACATAGAATCCTGCAGTGCAAGAGCAAGCCATTCAGTCCATCAAGATTGCACTGATGACAATCTCACACAGGCTCTATCCCTGTGACACCACGTATTTACCCTGCTAATCCTCTGACACTAAGGGGTAATTTAGCATAGCCAATCCACCTAACCTGCACATCTTTAGAGTTCGGGGAGAGCAGATTATGGTCCTTGGGGTTTTGGTGAGTTTTTGATTGTTGGATTGGATTTGAGAATAGCGAGGCATCTTGAGAGGAATTGCTTGATAGAGCAGACGCAGCACGGTTTCCTTAAAGGGAAGTCGTGTCTGACAAATTTACTGGAGTTCTATGAGGATGTGTCTAGGGCGGTGGATAGAGGAGAGCCGGTGGATGTGGTCATTCTGGATTTTCAGAAGGCGTTTGACAAGGTACCTCACAGGAGGTTATTGCAGAAGGTCAGGGGACATGGAGTTGGGGGTAGGGTGTTAGCGTGGATAGAGGATTGGTTGTCAAATAGGAGGCAGAGAGTGGGGGTCAATGGGTGCTATTCGGATTGGCGAATGGTGACTAGTGGAGTGCCCCAGGGGTCGGTGCTGGGGCCTCAGCTATTTACCATTTATATAGATGGTCTGGAGGAGGGAACCGAGTGTAGGGTGTCGAAATTTTCTGATGACCCCAAGATTGGAGGAAAGGCAAATTGTGCGGAGGGTGTGGAGAGTCTACAGAAGGATCTAGATAGGCTGGGCGAATGGGCCAGGAAATGGCAAATGGAATTTAATGTTGGCAAGTGCGAGGTGGTCCACTTTGGTAGGAATAATGGTAGGAAGGATTACTACTTACGTGGCGAAAAACTGCAGCAGGCGACGGTGCAGAGGGACCTTGGGGTCCTTGTGCATGAGTTGCAAAAACCCAGCTTGCAGGTGCAGCAGGTGGTCAGGAAGGCGAATGGGATGCTGGCCTTCATCGCGAGGGGGATTGAATATAAAAGTAGGGAGGTCTTGCTGCGGCTGTATAGGGCATTGGTGAGGCCGCAGCTGGAGTACTGTGTGCAGTTTTGGGCGCTGTACTTACGCAAGGATATTTTGGCCTTGGAGGGAGTGCAGAGGAGGTTTACTAGGCTGATGCCGGAGTTGAGGGGGTTGAGCTATGAGGAGAGGCTGAATAAACTAGGCTTGTACTCGTTAGAGTTTAGAAGAATGAGGGGAGATCTCATTGAGACGTATAAGATGATGAATGGGATGGATAGGATAGAGGTGGAGAGACTCTTCCCGCTCAAAAAAGACAATAGGACTAGGGGGCACAGCCTCAAGATAAAAGGGGGGCGGTTTAGAACGGAGTTGAGGAGGAACTTCTTCACTCAAAGGGTGGTGAATCTCTGGAATTCTCTGCCCGTTGAAGTGGTGGAGGCTGCCTCGCTAAATATTTTTAAGACGCGGGTTGATGGGTTTTTGATAGGAGAGGGGATTAAGGGTTATGGGGAGAGGGCGGGAAAGTGGAACTGAGCAGCGACAGATCAGCCATGATCTTATTGAATGGCGGGGCAGGCTCGAAGGGCTAGATGGCCTACTCCTGCTCCTATTTCTTATGTTCTTATGTTAAGGGTTTTGGGGAGAGGGCGGGAAAGTGGAACTGAGCAGCGACAGATCAGCCATGATCTTATTGAATGGCGGGGCAGGCTCGAAGGGCTAGATGGCCTACTCCTGCTCCTATTTCTTATGTTCTTATATTAAATGATGACTTTTGTTGGCACTTAAAGAAATGGGATCACGCTGATTTTAATAAAACACTAAACATAGAACATTACAGCACAGTACAGGCCCTTCGGCCCTCGATGTTGTGCCGACCAGTGGAATCAATCTAATGACCCTCTAACCTAAACTATTCCAATGTTATCCAAATAATAGTGCCAGTGAACAGAATGATCATATTTTACTGTATCTGAAATCTATTGGACCCTAACCATGGGAAAGGACGTATTGGCCATCTGGGTGTGGACTTGCTAACTTGGTTAACTTTTCTTTGGGGTGGGAAGATCTTTGCTGCATTGAAACATGTCGAACAGCAACGGTGTCCCGCTGATGCAGAAAGTGGTGGAGCAACTGAGGCTGGAGGCCAGCCTGGAAAGACTCAAGGTGAGAAGCAGGGACCTGCTTTAGGGGGTAGTAAGCTTAAGCAACAGAATTGAGAGCAAAGTTATAGATCATGGAATAAAAGGAACAGTACCAACATGGATATGGAATTGGCTGAATGACAGGAAACTGAGTGGTTGTTTATAAGATCCGGGTGGGAGGGGGGAGGGGGGAGGGGGGAGGGGAGGGGGGGTGGAGGGGGAGGGTTGGTGAGGGGGGAGGGGAGGGGGGTGGAGGGGGAGGGAGGGAGGAATAGTTCAGGGAGGAGAGGGGTAGGGGGGGGGAGGAGGAGGAGGGGGGAGGGAGGGAGGAATAGTTCAGAGAGGAGTTTCCCAGAAATTGGTGTGAGAAACCCTGCTCTTGGATTTTGCTGCACAGCTCACAATTTCACAATCTGCAGACGACACGAAACGTGGAAGTGAGTGAACCATGGGGATAATGTAAACCAAGACACAGACATGTCGGTGTAATGGGCAGAGAATTGGCAGATGAAAGTTAATACAGTTATTTGTTTTGATAGGAAGAATGCAGAGAAACAATATTAAACAAAGGGTACCGTTTTAAAGGGTGTCTGTGTGCAGAAATCATTGGAGGTGGCAGGGCAAGTTGAGGGAGTGGTTAATAAGGTATACAGCACTTTATTTATAGGGCATTGAATACAAAAGGAAGGAGATTGTGTTAATGATGTGGAGATGTTGGCGTTGGACTGACATGGGCACAGTAAGAAGTCTCACAACACCAGGTTAAAGTCCAACAGGTTTATTTGGAATCACAAGCTTTTGGAGCATTGCTCCTTCATCAGGTGATGAAGGAACAGTGCTCCGAAAGCTTGTGATTCCAAAAAAACCTATCAGACTTTAACCTGGTGTTGTAAAACACTGGTTTTGCCTCAACTGAAGCATTGCATCCAGTTCTGGACATCACACTACAGGGAGGATGTTTGAAGTTTGTTGATTAGTGTCGCAAGTCGTCTTACATTAACACTGCAATTAAGTTACTGTAAAAATCCTCTTGTCACCACACTCTGGCGCCTGTTCGGGTACACTGAGGGAGAATTTAGCGTGGCCGATGCACCTAATCAGCATGTCTTTCGGACTGTGGGAGGAAATTGGAGCACCTGGTGGAAACCCACGCAGACATGGGGAGAACGTGCAAACTCCACACAGTCAGTGTCCCAAGCTGGGAATCAAACCCGGGCCCCTGGCATTGTGAGGAAGCAGTGCTAACCACTGTGCCACTATGATGTAAAGGTACTTGAAAGAGTACAGAAAAGATTCACGAGACTGGTTCCAGAGATGAGAAACTTAAGTTACCTCGGTAGATTGGAAAGGTTCTTAAAGAGAAAGTTGAGAGGAGATTTAAATGAGGGATGCGGACATATTAGAGAGGAAGAGACAGTTCCCATTGGCGGAAGGATTGAAAACAAGAGGGCACAGAGTTAAGGTAATTGAGAAAGAGTAGTAATAGGGACGTGAGGAGAAACACTTTCACACAGCAAGTGGTTAGAATCCAGAATGCACTCCCTGGGCGTGTGGTGGAGGCAGGGTCATGTGAGCCTTTCAAAATGGAATGTCTGTGTGGAGTTTGCACGTTCTCCCTGTGTCTGCGTGGGTTTCCTCCAGGTGCTCTGGTTTCCTCCCACAGTCCAAGGGTGTATGGGTTCGGTGGATTGGCCAGGCTCAATTGCCCCTTCGTGTCAGGGGGATTAGGATAAATCCGTGGGGTGATGGGGAGAGGGCCCGGGTGGGACTGTTGTCGGTGCAGGCACGATGGGTTGAAAGGCCTCCATCTGCACTATAGGGGTTTTATGGTTCTATAGCATTGGATCATTATCTGATGGGGGATATTTGTGAGGCTGTAGGGGAAAAACAAGGGAGTTGCGTTGGGCGAATTACTCCTTCAAGTGAGCCAGCAGAGACATAATGGACCAAATGGCCTCCTTTTGTGCTGTAACAGTTCTGTGAATGTGCTGCCATCAGGGCTTGCTGCTGATTGAACTCGGAAACAAAGATGCTCAGTGTCTGCCTGTCCGCTCATGGTCATGTGTGAAGCATAAAGTAAGGCGCGCAGTTCATCATCGTTTGGGTTCAGTCCAGGAATTAAAACAGTGAGTGAACTGTGCTGACTCCTCACTGACATCTCTTGACTTTAGATCCTTGCCCCTCCAATATTTTGTAAACTCCACATAACGTTGACTATTTTTCATAAGACCATAAGACATATGAGCAGAATTAGGCCACTCGGCCCATCGAGTCTGCTCAGCCATTCAATCATGGTTGATATTTTTCTCATCCCCATTGTTCTGCCTTTTCTCCATATCCCCTTATCAATAAGGAACGTATCTATCTCTGTCTTAAAGACACTCAATGACCCGGCCTCCACAGCCTTCTGCGGCAAAGAGTTCCACAGATTCACCACTTTCTGGCTGAAGAAATTTCTCCTCATCTCTATTTTAAAGGATCGTCCCTTTAGCCTGAGGTTGTGCCCTCTGCTTCTAGTTTTTCCTACTCGTGGATACGCCCTCTCCATGTCCACTCTATCCAGGCCTCGCAGTATCCTGTAAGTTTCAATAAGATCTCGCCTCATCCTTCTAAAGTCAGTGCAGATGCAGAGTCCTCAACCGTTCCTCGTACGACAAGCTCTTCATGCCAGGGATCATTCCTGTGAACTTCTTCTGGACCCTTTCCAAGGCCAGCACATCCTTCCTTAGATATGGGGCCCAAAACTGTTCACAGTACTCTAAACGGGGTCTGACCAGAGCCTTACACACCTCAGAAGTATATCCCTGCTCTTGTATTCTAGCCCTCTCAACATGAATGCTAACATTGCATTTGCCTTCCTAACTGCCGACTGAACCTGCATGTTAATCTTAAGAGAATCTTGAACACTGATTCCCAAATCCCTTTGTGTTTCTGATTTCCTAAGCATTTTCCCATTTAGAAAATAGTCTATGTCTTCCTTCCAAAGTGCATAACCTCACACCTTTCTGCATTGTATTCCAGCTACCCCTTCTTTGCCCACTCTCCAAACCTGTACAAGTCCTTCTGCAGCTCCTCTGCTTCCTCAATACTACCTGTCCCTCTACATATCTTTGCATCATCTGCAAACTTAGCAACAGTGCCTTCAGTTCCTTCCTCCAAGTCATTAATGTATGGTGTGAAACGTTGTTGTCCCAGCACTGACCCCTGAGGCACACTACTAGTCACCGGCTGCCATCCTGAAAAAGACCCCTTCATCCCCACTCTCTCTGCCTTTTGCCAGTCAGCCAATCCTCTATCCATGCCAGGATCTTACCCTTAACACCATGGGCACTCAACTTATTTAACAGAATTCTGTACAGCACTTTTCAAAGGCTTTCTGGAAATCTAAATAAATCACATCCACTGGTTCTTCTTTATCTAATTTCCTTGTTACCTCCTCAAAGAACTCTAACAGAATTGTCAGACATGATCTCCCCTTGACAAAGCCGTGCTGACTCAGTCATTCTTTACCATGCACAGCCGGTAAGGAGGGTGGATAAAGCAGAATCCCACCTATTATTTGTTTGTCCCCTTCCTCTCCTCTTGCCGACGGCCCATATTGGGGAACAGACCTTGAGCTATTGGCCGGGTCCTTCCTCCCCCTCCCCATTTCTCATGTAAGGGAGCAGATAGCAGCTGTCCTCAGGTTATTTAACCAAGGGGGGGGGGCATCACATTTCAACATAACCTCAATAACCTCCACCAATGGGAAGAGGAAGCAACTTTTCAGCCCCTCGAGTCTGTCATGCCATTCAGTTAAGTTCCCATCCAGTCGGGGAACACTTCAGCAGTCAAGAACATTCAGCCTCCGATTTTGGGCTAAGCATTCTCCAAGGCTGCCTTCAACTCACACAACAACGCAGAATTGCCGACAGAGACTGATAGCCAAGTTCTGCACACAAGAACGGCCTCAACCAGGTTCATTCACTACATTGTAACTCCCACCATTTAGCCTGGGCTTGCAAAATCTGACTAATTGTCTGCCTTGAGACAATTCACACCTCTTTAACCTGTGCTTAGCCCTCTCTCCACTCGCACTGTCTGTCCCTGTAAAGCCTCGTATTTATTCTTCATATTCCAGTCTGTAATTATCTCGCAATTATGTCTCTGTCTATATATGCCGAGTTTGTGAACCTACCTTCACTCATCTGATGAAGAGGCAGTGCTGCGAAAGCTCGTCATTTCAAATAAACCTGTTGGACTTTAACCTGGTGTTGTGAGACTCCTTACTATTCAATTAGAAATCATGGCTGGTCTGTATCTTAACTCTACCTTCCGGCCTCGAATCTGTAACCTTAATCCTCTTGCCAAGAAAAATCCAGCAATCCCAATACTGAAAAGTTTAATTGAAACCCCCTTCACCCAATCCTCAACCTTCTTTTGTTGGAGAGTTTGTGTTTCCATCACTGTTTGTGTGATTGTGTTTCGGATTCAACACCAAAACAATCCCACTCCCTGAGGTTATGTTTCTTGTAATAAAATGTCCCCCAACGTGGGGATCAAAAAGCAGGGACTCAGGCTAACCTTTTCCCCTCCCCCTGCAAATCTTGTCTCAACTGAGAGAACCCTGTGACACCTAAGGGAGTTTGCAAACCAGAGCTGGGTGTGGCGGTGGCGGTGGGGGGGTGGGGGGGAGTGCAGTCTACACTGAGACTGGGAGGAAGAGCCAGTCACTTCCAACAAACACATTCCAGCATTGGCCACGCTGTGTGTACGATGGCTGCTTTCTTCCTATCTTAAAACGAGGAACCTCGATCTGCTGTTTGGTGGGATAATTAATGAGCTAAAGCTGTTTTCCTTCACTTGGAACATTCAGAGATGATGAGATGGACTATCAAGGTTGGACCTCGCAGAGGTGTAATTTTGGCTGTAAATTTCGGTTGTAATTGTATATAGGGTTATAAATTAGTACGGCTGCTTGATCTGTTGCATCTGTGGTAGTTCTTTTAAAATATGAATGTACAAAATGGGAGCAGAAGTAGGCCATTCAGCCCCTCAAATCTGCTCCACTGTTCAGTAAGACCATGACTGATCTGTTTGTGTTTCTAATTACCCATTCCCATCTTACCCCACCCCCTCCACGACGTACTGTAGCTCACACCCCTGTGGCCATCACATTCTGTAGCTCTCACCCTGGAGCCTTCATGTTAGTATTTTATCTATTTCATTCTAATGTGACCTTTCCAGGTTTCTCAGGCTTCCATGGATCTGAAAAACTTCTGTCTCCAGAACGCTCACAAAGATCTCCTGCTTACGGGGGTTCCATCCAACGATAATCCTTTCAGACCTCCAAAATCCTGCCTTCTGCTGTGAACCCCTCATGAGGCTTCGTACAGCTGTCCAGTAAATGGTAACAAAAGTTTAATATATTATAGCCTGTGTGCAAAAAAATATATTTTTGTATATTTACTAACATGGAGTGATTGATTTGACTTATTATTATCACGTGTATTAATATACAGTGTTTCTTGTGCAAAGCATACCATTCATAGAGAAGGAAAGGAGAGACTGCAGGATGTAGTGTTATAGTCATAGCTAGGGTGTGGAGAAAGATCAGCTTAGTGCAAGGTAGGTCCATTCAAAAGTCTGATGGCAGCAGAGAGGAAGCTGTTTTTGAGTCGGTCGGTACGTGTCTTTTGCATCTTTTTCCTGATGGAAGAAGGTGGAAGAGAGAATGTCCGGGGTGTGTGGGGCCCTGGTTATGCTGGCTGCTTTGCCGAGGCAGCGGGAAGTGTAGACAGAGTCAGTGAACAGGAGGCTGGTTTGAGTGATGGACTGGGCTCAGTACAACTACAGCTTTTGTAGTTGGGCTGAATGGCCTGATTCTGTGCCCTATATCCTCTGTCTTATTCCGTGATGAGAGATTGGACATGTGTAAGCTTCTTATTCCTTCTGTTCAATTCTACACTTCACTCTAAGTTTGCTTGATTTTGATTGTTTCTGGGATGTGAGCCTCACTGTCTCGGCCAGCATTTATTCCCATCCCTAATCACCCTTGAGTAGGTGGTGCTGAGCTCCCTCCTTGATCCACTGGTTGCCAGACCACGTGGGTGATATTAGGCAGGGCATTCCAGGATTCTGATCTAGTGACAGTGATAGAAAGACGATATATTTCCAAGTCAGGATGTTTGTGAATTGGAGAGGAACTAATGTTTCCAGACGCGTGCTGCTATTGTCCTCCTGGGCGATGGAGGTCACGAGTTTTGGAAGCTGATTTTGGTGGATCCTTAGTGAGTTGCTGCAGTGATCAATTGAGTGTAAGGGGATATATCAAGTATACAGAATTAGGTCACATATCAGTCATAATCTCATTGAACTGGCTCAGGGTCCGAATGGCCTCCTCCCATTCCTATACCTGATTGAATGGATAGGCTTGGGTTGTTTTCACTGGGGCAGAGAAAACTGAGGGGTGACCTCATTGAGGTGTACAAGATTATGAGGGACATGGACAGAGAGGATAGGGAGCAGCTTTCCCCTTAGCTGAAGGGTCAGTTACAAGGGCACATAGGTTCAAGGTGAGGGGCAAGTTTAGGGGGGATTTGAGGAAAACATTTTTACCCAGAGGGTGGTGAGGGTCTGGAATGCGCTGCCTGGGAGGATGGTGGGGGTGGGATGCCTCACATCCTATAAAAGGTGTTTGGATGAGTACTTGGCACATCGTAACATTCAGGGCTATGGATCTGGTAAAGTGCTGGTAAATGGGATTAAATGGGAGTTCAGGTGTTTCTCACGTGCTGGTGCAGAGTCGATGGGCTGAAGGGCCTCTTTACTGTGCAATTCCATGAATGTCCTGGGAACTCAGCACAGGGAAGTGGCATTCTTTAAAAAGTGTAATAAAGTTAATTTCACATTCCCTCAGCCGACATTGTTAGCATGATGCAAAGGAGAAGCAGTACACAGAGGGGGCTGGGAATTGGAAATGAACAGGAAATGCTCAGCAGATCAGGCAGCGTCCATGGAGAGAGACTAAGATAACGTTCCAGGCCAATTGCACACTTATTGAGGGAAAAGTCAAAGACCTGAAACGTTAACTCTGTTTCTCTCTTTACCGATGCTGCTGAGTATTTGCAGCATTTTCTATTTGCTGAGTATAGCATAGCCAATCAACCTAACCTAATCTTTGGACTGTGGGAGGAAACCCATGCAGACATGGGGAGAACGTACAGACTCCGCACAGACACTGACCCAAGGCTGGAATTGAACCCAGGTCCCTGGTGCCAAGAGGCAGCAGCGCTAACCACTGTGCCACTGAATGCTTTGGACTCCCAACATATTGGCTCATGGAACAGTAGGAGGCACCTATCATGGGTTGGTTCCAGTTGTAAATTGGGGCGTAACATTGCTGGGAGAGATTGAGGGGAGGGACATAGCAAAGCCATGAGGAAGTCCCTCAAGATATTGGCCACCATTTTTACAGATCACACAGCAGAGTGAGGTGTTCGCACAGTCTTGGTGCCTTTCTCTTTCTGTTCACAGAAGCTGCAGTCATTACTGCAGGAAGGAGACAGGTGAAGCAAAATAACATTCTAAAGTTGCCTTTGTTTGGTTTCCTTTAGGTCCATGTTTGATTAATTGAGGTATTGTGTAATCTTTGGGACGATCGTAATAAAGTCGTGAATGATACTCGACTGAAAGAGGATGACAAACACACCAGTACTGACGCATGCAACAACAGAACAGAAAACACTTTCACCTGTAACAGGGGGAAGAGAGAGTTGTTTGGGGCAAAGAGTTATTTACAGAAACTGGTTGAAGAATGATTAATTACACTCAATAAACTGATGTCAGGAAAGATATTGGAAATTACGAGAACGAAACTGGGCACTTGGTTTTGAATCATTCGACAAAATTACCAATCAGTGCTAAACTATTGCAGTAGTGAGCTCTCTGCTGGAGAGACAGGCCAGTATTCCAGCAGCATTTGGTGTTAAGAAGATGTTACAATGTGTACAACACTCAAAAGTTTCTATCGTTCCGGTCCTGAACACAAAGAAGTCAACCATTTCACTGAACATCAAAGAATCCGCTCCAAGACGTGCTCACCAGATTTTTGGGGAACGTCAGTTGCAGAATTGTGGACGAAATTAACAGGAGCCGAAAGGAAAAGCAAAGTACTGCAGATGCCGGAGATCGGAAATTAAAACGGAAAGTGCTGGGAGAAAGCTCAGCAGGTCTGTCCGTGTCGGTGGAGAGAGAAACAGAGTTAATGTTTCCAGTTCACGGCAATTCTTTTGTCATCCTGTTCCACTCAAAGCGTTAACTCTGAGCCTCTCCCTGCAGACGCTGCTGGACCTGCTGAGTTTCTCCAGCACTTTCTGTTCTTATTTTAAAAGACGCATATGGATGGTACAGAAATCTACAGGATTAAGACCTGCTCTTGAGTTGAGTCGCTTACTGTTTAGGAATGGTATGAAGAGTTATTTTCCTGTGTAAGTTCAGGAACTCTGTGTAAAAAAAAACGGAACGTTAGATAACGTATGTCCCTGCCCATCGCTGGTAGAATCTTAATGCTCGATCGTACTGATACCAAAGGTAAATTATTCTAGAATTGTAGAGAAGGTGGCCATTCAGCCCATCCTGCATGGTCTAGCTTTTTGGAAGAGCTCTCTGATCTGTTTTTGTAGTGCTGCACATTTACCTTTTTCAAGTATTTCCCAGTAACAGTATTGAGTCTGCATTTTCCCGATCATTACAACTCCCCACATTGATAAGAAACTCTCCTCACCTTGCCACGAGCTCTCTTGTCAATTACGTTAAATCTGGTTAATGACTTTCCTCTCAGTGGAGATGGTTTTTGTTGTTTTAGATTTTGTTGCACGTTTGTCACTTGGTAAATAAACAGCTTGTGACAAAAGATGGTGAACATACAAGAACTCACTCACCGTGCATTATAGACCTTCCACAGTCCCACAGGAAAGATTTCAACCTCCCACTATCACCGGTACAAAGTCCTCTCTTTACAGCCTCCTATTTATATTGTGTTGGGTGATTGGAAACATTAATATTAAACAGGCCAATTGGCTCAACTGCTTCATGCTGGTGTTCTCGCACCACATGTGCTGCCTCCTATCCCTTCTCCTCTCTCCTCAGCATTTCTTCTATTCCTTGTTCCCATGTGTTTCAAAGGCACCATCCCAGGCAGCACAGTGGTTAGCCCTGCTGCCTCACTGCACCAGGGACCCGGGTTCGATGCCTGGTTTGGATCACTGTCCGTGTGGAATTTGTTCTCCCTGAGTTTCCTCTGGGTGCTCCGGTTTCCTCCCAGTCTGAAAGATGTGCGGGTTTGAGGGATTGGCTGTGCTAAATTGCCCCTCAGAATCCAAGGATGTGTAGGTTACAGGGATTGGTCATGCTAAATTGCTCCTGTTAAGTGAATTGGCTCTACTAAATTGCCCCTTAGCGTTGGTGGGACTAGCTAGGGAAATGCATAGGATTTTAGGGATAGGGCCTGATGGGATTGTGTGATTGGTGCAGACTCTGATGGGCCAAATGGCCTCCTTCTGCACTGTGGGGATTCTATGATGATCCTAATCTAGTTTCTTCTTAAATGTATCTATGTTACTCACCACAACCACTCCATGCAGTCCTTGGGGACTTGGGCAGTCCTCGGGAAGTTGCATTGGTCACCATTCTTCCTTTGTGAGCTCTAAACGGTGGCAGTACAGTTTTACAGCTGATTCCCATCCCTGCTGCCCAGGTACTGAATGCTGGGGCACGCACCACACTGTAGGTCGATTGCAGATCATACATTTCCTTCTTTTAATGGCTATAGCTGTGTATATAAAGTTTTGAGATACTTGTTGATGTTTTCCAAGGAAATGGAGTTGGGCGCTCATTACCAATGCGAATAGATGGAGTTCAAATTTGCACAACGATTATGGAACTTGTTATCCATGACAGCAAGTTTCAATCTTATAGCTTTACAGATCTTACCCAAGAGTTAAAAGTCTTCCGAAGTTGTGTTTAAACTGTGCTTCCTCATGCCAAATGTGTCTGACACAAGGTGACCAAAGTCAGTGTCATAACCCATTCTCAAAGCCCCATCAATGCAGTGACCTGGGGATAATTTAGCCCCAAGGTCTCTCTGTCCCCAGCCCCACCTGTAGGAAATCCCTTGTTGACCTTTCCACCACGTGTAAGAATAGGGACACAGCATATAGGAACAGCATTGTGTACTACTGTACGTCATTAGTGTCCTGTGCTGAGAACACTATTAAATCAGTTTTAACTGCATCTTAAGCAGCAAAGTATCAGCTTTTTTTCCTGTGCCACAAATTGTAAAAGTGTACTTTAGTTATTAAAGGTTAACCAGAAAGTCAACTATTGTGTCATTAATGTTGAAGTTTCTAATCCAGTTCCGTTGCGGTCTGAGGCACTGCTATACAGCTAACAAAGATTCAAATCCACCAGGTTTCCAGAGGGTAAGTCAATCCTCTATGCCAGAGTTCGGGGATCCAGTCACTTGCCTGTTCATGACCCACCTGATGATCTTCCTGCCTTTCGCTGTGCCCATCCATGTATACTCTGCTCCCCTTTCAGGTGAGACAAGCCAACCCACCAGCACTGCACATATGGCAGCTGCACTCTGTTCCCACTCACTTGCAGCAAGCACAGCTCCTCATTACTATTTCGCAGAGCATCTGAAAAGTCTCAACAAAGCCCAGATCTCTTCTCTCCTCTTCTCCCCCTCCCCCGGTTTGGGAATCACTGCTCTAGAATAGACTGAAGGGTGAACTAATTGGCCTTTCAAATTATGGTGGGATTTAGACATGGAGAAGATATCTCCCAGCCCTCTGTAAGATGGTCACTAGTAATCCATTAAGGAATCAGAAGAAACTTAGTTGCATAAAGAGTGATGAGAATGTGGTAACACACTGCTACGGAAAGTAATTGAAGGGGAATAAGGGAAGTTGAATAAACAAAGAATGGTGCAGTACGGGATCAGGCCCTTCAGCCCACCAAACCTGACCTGATCACGTTGTCCTATCTCAACCAACTGCCTGTAACCCCCTATTCCTTTACTGTTCACGTGTCTATCCAGATAAATGTGGCTAATGTATCTGCCTCAACCACCTCACTTTGCGTGCATTCCAGACCCCCACCACCCTCTGTGTAAAAAAACTTCCCATGTACATCTCCACTGAACCTTTCCCCATTTACCGTGGGATTGTGCCTCCTTGTAATTGTCATTTTTGCCCTGGGAAAAAGCTTCCAGCAGTTCACCCTATCTATACCCCTCATAATTTTATAAACTTCTATCAGGTCGCCCCTCAACCTGTCTTTCCAGGGACAACAGTCCCAGTTTATTCACTCTCCTTGTAGCAAATACCCTCCATACCAGGCAACATCCTGGTAAACCTTTTCTCTACTCCCTCCAAAGCCTTTACATCCTTCTGGTAGTGTGGCAACCAGAATTGCATACACTATTCCAAATGTGGCCTAACCAACATTTTGCCAACTTTTATACTCGATGCCCTGGCCGATGAAGACAAGCGTGCCATGTGCTTTCTTCACCAGCTTTTCCACCTGTGCTGCCACTTTTAAGGATCTGTAGACCTGTACTCTGTGTGTGTGTCTATGCTCCTAATGGTTCTCCCATTTATTTTATAGCTTCCACCTGAATTGGATCTATCAAAATGCATCACTTCACATTTGTCCGGATTAAATTTCTCCGCCCTATTTTCCAGTCTATCTATATCCTGCTGTATTCTCTGACCATCTTCATCACTATCCGCAACTTTGCCAATCCTTAGTATCATCTGCAAACTTGCTAATCAGACCAGTTACATTTTCTTCCAAATCACTTATACATATTTACAGATAAAAGAGATCCAGCCTTGATCCCTGTGGAACACCATTAGTTACAGACCTCCATTCAGGAAAAGCACCCTTCTATCGCTACCCTTGGTCTTCCAAGGCCAATCCAATTCTGAATCCATCTAGCTTGTTCACCCTCGAGCACGCTCAAGGTATCAAGGAATAGAAGGATATATTGAGATGAAGATAAGTGGGAGGAGGCTTATCTGAGCACACACATCAGCATGAACCAGATGGGTCGCGTGGCCATTGCTGTAGATTCATTGCAACACCAAACATTAAGTTTATTTATTTGTGTCACAAGTAGGCTTACATTAACACTGCAATGAAGTTACTGTGAAAATCCCCTTGTCGCCACACTCCAGCACTTGTTCAGGTACACTGAGAGAATTTAGCATGGCTAATGCACCGAATCAGTACGTCTTTTGGACTGTGGGGCAAAATCGGAGCGCCACCTAGACGTGGGGAGAACGTGCAAACTCCGCACAATGATCCAAGCCGGGAATTGAACCTGGGTCCCTGGCGCTGTGAGGCAGCTGTGCTTGCCACCGTGCCCTTAGCACACGGTCCTTTCGTTTAGACCAATGTGGAATGAGCCAGAGTGGATGTTCATTGTTAAAAGGCCAAAAGATCACAACTCACACCAAGCTACTCTCCATATTTTATTGAAATTCACAGGGAGGAACACATTTTTACTCGGGTACAGCATAACACGGGATACAGTTCTGCCACTCAGTGTCTGCGATTCCATCTAAACTAAGAATTCCGCAGGGTTCATTTAACTGAGGGGGAAAGTTCACTTCACTGTGCAGTGTCCATATGGCCTCCAGTGACTGATACTGTCCCTGGTTAAAGATAAATGAGGAATGTAACCAGCTCGTTGCACTTTCAACTAGATCCTAAGTAGTGTTAAATATGACAAAAACTACAGTTTACAAAAAAAAGGAACACTTCAGTCAAGCGGCCTGAAGTCTCCCAAAGACATTCATATAACAAAAACTAACAAAATCCTAAATTAAGACGCTGAGGTAATGCAGATACCAAAACTTTGGTATGGTGGGGGGGGGGGGGGGGGGGGGGGTGGAGGGGATGGCAGTAGTTGTGAGATATGTATCACTCTCAAAAAACTGGAAATATTCAATATCTTGGAAGATTCTTTTAATTAAACTTTCACAAATTTGTTTTTTTTTTGTTTAAAACCCTCCAAGGGCCTGGCCTTGTTCAGCCTGAGATGGAATGATTGAGAAAAAATAAAACTGAATGAAGAGGTAGCTGTTTTAAAAAAATATAAACTTCCAAAACTATCGATGCGAATGGTGGCAGCTGGCTTTGTTCTGGAAACCTGGGCTCTTCAATCTTCCCTTTTAGAAAATGTGTTGGTGAAATGGACGACAGTAATAGTCACTGCTACAGGACAATCCACATGCTGCGCCCACTATCTGCCAGACGCTTCAGCGAGCGACCTAGAGGAAAGCCAATATTTACATCGAGTCACCATAGTGCCGTCCTGTTCAACCTGCTTCTCAGGCTGAGATTTTAACACAGATCAAACCTGAGACAATGTCAGTCACTTGCCAGCCAGCAAGACTAACAGCCAACACTAACAGCATGATTATACAGTTTCGGTTTCACAAGCCTCTAACATGGAACCCCACAACACCAAGTTAAAGTCCAACAGGTTTATTTGGAATCACGCGCTTTCGGGAGCGCTGCTCCTTCATCACTTGGTGTTATGAGACTTCTTACCGTGCCTACCCCAGTCCAAGGCCGGCATCTCCACATCATGGAATCCCTACACTGCAGAAGGAGGCCATTTGGGCCACATCACCAACAATCTCACCAGGCCTTATCCCCGTAATCACACATATTTACCCTCTAACCTACACATCCCAGTTCATGAAGGGGCAATTTAGTATGGCCAATCCACCTAATCAAACTGTTTGAGGAAACCCACACAGACACAGGGAGAATGTGCAGACTCTGCACAGGCAGTGACCCAAGACGATAATCAAATCCAGGCCCCTGGAGCTGCGAGGCAGCAGTGCTAACCACTGTGTCACCACCCTTAAGTGCCAGGTGATTATACATCCATATTCCTCTCTCGCTCTGTGGCATTGGTCTCTGCCACATCAATGCAGAAACCTGAAAAACGCACATGGGGCTACTCAAATTCTGCACGTTCCTCGCTCACTTTATGCCCGAGGTTGTTAATGGAATGAATCTTGTTCAGGGGCTGAGGAATATCGACTGCAGCAGAGTGACAGAGCTTGGCCCTGCATAGGATATTCCCCCACACAGGGCTCCTGGCTTTGTGACACCATCAGAGCAGTTACAAGTGTAGACCAGGCTTTTTCTCAAAGCAGCAGCAAAGTGAAAGCTGCATACTCGGGGGTCTCTGTTTGAACTGGAGCTCCTTCACTCCGACTAGCAATCCTTCAACTCCTTTCCTGTTCCAGAATCGGAGAGACTGAGGGGAACACCACTGCACACCACATTGGTGAACACTCCACAGCCTGGCAAATAATCAACTGAACTGGCCTCGAGACCCTTGGGACTGTGTGCCTGGGTGGGTAACACAGGGAGAAGGCCTGCTGCCTCAAGACAGGTCACACTGTACTACAAAACAATACACTGACATGCAAGTTAGGGTCATGTTACACCCTCAGAATGAAAGCACACCTTTATGCAGGGCTTCATTTGTCATCCTGTTTACATTGCGGAAGGTACTTTCAGGAACCAGCCACCTCATTGCTACATCAACGCAGCTTTTGCGGAATGTACTCCAAACACTGCCACTGTGTGAAAGGATTGGAGAGAGAGAGAGAGACAGACATAGGGAAAGAAGCATTAGCCTCAATTTCGATTCCTTGTGCAAGATGTGAATGGAAAGACGCACGATTTAACTCGCCTTGTTTGTCCCTGTACAGCAGTCAAGTCACCAACTCCCACAGTTGCAAAGATGCCGGTATTTAGGTTCCACGTGCCCTTCAAACAAGTATGATAGGTCCGAGGTCTGAAAAATCAGTAATAAAGTTTAATACCATTTCACAGGTACACAGCTTACCAACACAGGCAGGTCTGGTTACAAGGAAATACACACACACACACACTAGCTCCTGTGCTCAGAATGGGGACACGCTGAAAGATTTGCGACGTGATGGCCAGCCAGAGTTGAAGCTAGTTTGGATGATGTTTCCCCTTTAAAGTTTATTTATTAGTGTAACAAGTAGGCTCACATTAACACTGCAATGAAGTTCCTGTGAAAATTCCCTAGTCACCACACTCCGACGCCTGTTCGGGTACACTGAGGGAGAATTTAGCACGGCCAATGCACCTAGCGAGCACGTCTTTCAGACTGTGGGAGGAAACTGGAGCACCCGGAGGAAACCCACGCAGACACAATGAGAACGTGCAGACTCCACACAGACAGTGACCCAAGCTGGGTCCCTGGTGCTGCGAGACAGCAGTGCTAACCACTGTGCCCCATCCTACGATATGTTTTATTACGTTAAAGATATTTGGTGAGATTGAGTCATTGTTACTTTGTTTATAGCTTAATGATATCCTCAGTTCCTGCAGTCTATAGAATTGTGGCAGAGTTTAGCATCTGTATTGAGTTCCTGTGGTAAACATGTTCAAACTTGAACAATGCTTGCTACAGTTTTAATCTCTCAGTAGGTGTTGAGCAGTTGCAGGGAGCACACGAGTGCAGTAGTAAGTGAGAAACAGTATTTGTCTCCTCGTGCATTTACACAATATTCACATTTACATTGATCCACAGTGCCAGTTACTCACTCGGGGGAACATGCTCAGTGTAACACTGACAAAGTATCTTAAGCCCCGGACACGTTAAAAAGGACTCAGAAGAAGAGTGGAATGTTTGTGCTCGAGTTAAAGGGTGATTCGACTGGGAGGCAGCACATTTCCCAAATCCAACCTCCTGTGCCAGAATTCGTTGCTCAAGAACAGCATAAGCAGCAAGCGAGAAGAGGCTCCAACTCTCCCCAAACACGGACCATGTCCACCCTCAGAAGAAGCTCCTTATTGGCTTTGAGGAGCTCAGCCATCCTGAATCAGACAGGCAGGTTTACATCAATTGATGCAAAACAGATTTTAAATCTTAAACATTACTTTACAGGATAGGAGTGCCACTAACTACGCCCATCCCTAATTGCCCTTGAGGTGGTGGTGATGAGAGCAGTTCAGAGCTTTTCATGTGTCAGTGCAGACTCGATGGGCTGAAGGGCCTCTTATGCACTGGGGGATTGTGTGATTATTGTTGGTACACCCACAGTGCTGTTAGGGAGGGGATTCCAGGATTTTGACCCAGTGACTGTGAAGGAATGGCCGATATATTTCCAATTCAGGATGGTGAGTAGCTCAGAAGGGCACTTTCATGTGGTGGTGTTCCCATGTGTCTGCTGCCCTTGTCCTTCTAGGTGGAAGTGGTCATGGGTTTGGAAGGTACTGTCTCAGAAGCCTTGGTGAGTTCCTGCACTGCGTCATGTAGATAGTACACACTGCTGCTACTGAGCGGCGGTAGTGGAAGGAGTGGATGTGGTGCCAATCAAATGGGCTGCTACGTCTTGGGTGGTGTCGAGCTTCGAGTGTTGTTGGAGCTGCATCCATCCAGGCAAGTGGGGAGAGTTCCATCACACTCCTGACTTGTAGATGATGGCCAGGCTTTGGGGAGTCAGGAGGTGAGTTACTCGCGCAGTATTCCTAACCTCTGACCTGCTCTTGTAGCCTGTGTTTAAATGGGTAGTCCAGTTCAGTTTGTGGCCAACTCGGGGAGGGGGGGATTAGCGATGGTAATGCCACTGAATGTCATGGGCAATGCTTAGATTCTTCCTTGCTCCACATGTATAGGCAAGAGCTTCTATCAACTGGGCTCAGAAATTCATTTCACATTGCATCTTGAGGAGCAACAGGAGCAAGACAATTTACATCTCATCATTTATAAGAACAATATTATTAGAGCCTACCACATCACTTATGTGAATTTTTCGAAGAAGCACGGTTTTCAAACTTCGGGATCGTGGGATTCAATTGCAACCTACAGTTCCTCCACAATACATATTATCCACTTTATACCATTAGTTATGCTGATAACAAATCTCAGAAATCAAACAAGCACGTGCTTGATCTAGATCTTGAAGCTGAAAAGTCAGTGTGCCAACCTACCTGTGAAGTCCCTGAACAGAACAAATGGCAATTCTATCACTCAGATCCACCCACTCTACACCGTCTCACAACAGGACCACACACACTCTGCAGGGGAATTCTCCCTTACCTTATTTGTCCTTCCTCATCTGAAGGGTATGCCAAGAGCAGCAGGCCTATGTTAATGATGACATGATTGGTTATCGGACACACCTTGAAACAGAAAGAGATCACCATCGTACTGGTGTTAATCACAGTTCCAAAAGCAAGCCAGCAGAAATGAACGGCACTGAAAGGACAAAACTATAATCAGTTTTCAGGCTTATGAACAGAAGACGTCGGAGGAACAACTGGCTACAGAGAATATGGATTGAACAGTCAGTTAAAAGAGTGTGATGGGAGGACTGAAATGTGGCAAGAAGCTGGCCAGTGTCAGGCTTCCATCTTCTGTTCCCCTCCTAAAAACGCTCAGGTCCTTTTATCGAGCACCCAATACAGATCAGCAGGAACCAGCCATTCACCTCCCAAATCATGGAGAAAGACTGGAATCTCCGTCATTCTTGGTCACACTCTGACCACCCTGTCTGGACAGGTTCAGAGTGGAACTGGCAATGATCTTATTCCTCAGCCTGTCACAAACGGGGCGCAGGGAGGAAACCGCTGTTTAAAACAAAGAAAAAAACCTGGGAGCTGGTGAAAAACTTGCCTCTATTAACTAAACGTGGCTCACCACCAGCGATGCTGCAATCCGATCCAAAATCCTCTCCACTTCAAATTTATCCAACTTCAATTTCGCCAGAATTGATTTCCCGTCTGGAAACGAGTTTAATCTTACCCAGCCTCTAGTTTCCTCTTCATGTCGGTTAATCAAAGTGAGACAGATGGAATGTCCGCATGATTGGGTCAATTTTGATGCAGTGACTGTGAAGCCAAGTCCTGTCACTCACCTCACACCAGGCTGATAAAAGAACCTTGATTTTCAGTCTAAATCCACTCACCTCGAGGATGACAATATCGTAGTCACTGAAGGAACAGTATCGCTTCGACCAGGATGCATCGTTCCTTATAACCTCATTAATGACATATTCAAAATCGAGCGTGAGCTGCTCCACAGTCAGGTATTTGCCCTGAAAATTCACAAGAAGCAGGAAATAGGTTGCAGGGGGAGAGAGAAAGAGCAGCAACAAGGTAGTTATGTAGCACACATCCCGTTAAGACTTCCTCCTCATGGAAATGAGATACAGTGAAAATATTTCATCCTCTCAGTAGAGCAGCTCTGGTTCTTGTCCTTGATCAAGGATATTAGGTACCAGAGCGCGTACATCTGGGGAGGCAATGGCCTAGTGTATTATTGCTAGACTATTAGTCCAGAAACTCAGCTAATGTTCTGGGGACCCGGGTTCAAATCCCGTCACAGCAGATGATGACATTTGAATTCAATGAAAAAGAAATCTGGAATTAAGAATCTACTGATGACCACGAACCCATTGTCGGAAAAACCCATCTGAGTCACTGATGTCCTTTAGGGAAGGAAATCTGCCGTCCTTACCCGGTCTGGCCTACATGTGACTCCAGAGCCACAGCAATATGGTTGACTCAACTGCCCTTGGGCAACTAGGGATGGGCAATAAATGCTGGCCCAGCCAGCGACGGCCATGTCCCATAAATGAACAAAGCAGCATGATACACTGTATCAGCTGTAGCTTAATGGGGAGCCCTCTCGCCTGAGTTAGAAACGTGGCTTCATATCTTCTCCAGAGACTTCAATCAAAAATGCACGGTTACTTTGCGTCGGTAATTACTGTAAACAAAGTACACATCATCAGAATGAAGGGATTTCTCCAATAAATATTTGTGACAGCGTTCCAGCATAATATTGCCCAGTCACGCTGAGCATTTACCAGTTTTTAATCACAAACTCAACTCAGCCCCGTCTGCCCTTAGCTAATTAACCGAGAGAGGGAAAAATAACACAAAGCCCTCACTCTCTCAGACAGAGTAAGGAGTCTCACAACACCAGGTTAAAGTCTGACAGGCTTTAACCTAGTGTTGTGAGACTTCTTACCGTGCTTACCCCAGTCCAACGCTGACATTGCCACATCACGGCTCTCAGACAGAAACAGTCAGGAATCAGGGGATCGAGTTTCAGTTTCTGCCTTTGCAATGAAGGACTGTTGCTGGTTAGAGTGCAGCTACTTTACAGATTTACAAAAGACATGCACCAAGACTGAAGCACTCAGTGTTCTGTAATACTGTAACTCAGATTATTCCCATCACTAATAATCTACAAGTACCAGTACTCCACAGAATCCCTACAGTGCAGGAGGTGGCCATTTGGCCCATCGAGTCTGCACCGACTCTCAGAAAGCATCTTACCCAGATCCATCTCCTCCACCCTATTCGTGTAAACCCATGAATTTACTCTGCTAATCTCCTTAATCTATACATTTTTGGACACTATGGGGCAATTTAGATTAAGGCAAAATGCTGCAGGTGCTGGAACCTGAAAAACAGAAAATGCTGGAAAATCTCAGCAGGTCTGACAGGATCCGTGGAGAGAGAATCAAGCCAATGTTTCGAGTCTGGGTGACCCTTCAATAGACCCTTTGTCAGGGGCAGTTTAGCATGGCCAATCCACCTGCCCTGCACATCTTTGGAGTGTGGGAGGAAACCAAAGCACCCAGAGGAAACCCACACAGACATGGGGAGAACATGCAGACTCCGCACAGACAGCGACCCAAGCTGGGAATCGAATCTGGGCTCCTGGCACTGTGAGGCAGCAGTGCTAATCACTGTGCCACCTTTATTTCAATGTGGGCAATGTAAAAGACACTCTTTGAACATATTAGCAAGAATTAAATCTCGAAACTTTCACAGCTGAACTCTTCTCACATTTCAATACTGTACGTCGCACGCTGGACATTATAACCTTTGAATCCAGTGATAGGTACAGTACGGCAATGGGTCTGTCCCCATCTCAGCTGGAAAGGGTCATGTTGCAAATTGATTAGGTTACCTGATACAAAGCGCTTTCTTTAACAGGTTTCAGGTTCCTTCCCCTCAGGTCAGTGACTACAAAATGCAGTGAGATCTTATCATCGTATCCTGTGGGGAAACAAGATCCTTTAGTATAATCAAACTGATCACCAAAAATTATAAGATTAAACAAATCCTTCAAGGTCTACAATCCCCAAATTAATTCCGCATTTTTCCTACATAAAAGGATCAACACTTTCCATGATTTAATCCTTCAATTTTACACTGCACTTATCATTAATAGGGCAATACAATGAGAGGCAAAGTCCCACTGACTGGTTGCGTCAAAATCACTGTTGGGAAGATAAGCCAGCATTGGGAATGGAAGCTACCTCGATCACACTGTCAGTGGTGGACTCTAATGGCACAGACCTGGCTGGAGGTGGGTGAGTGGGTCGGGGGTGGGTAGGAGAGGAGAGAGAGAGAGAGAGAGAGAGAGAAAGAAGGAACACACTGCAAGATCTGGTCTGTGATCAGTGGAAAGAATGGGCGAAATCACTGGCTTTTGAAGTTCAGGCCAGAGTTCAGTCTGACAGGATGACTGTTGCTTGCCGGTAATTGTTAAAGGGATTTGGCCTGTCTCCCCAGATTCCCTGATGAACACAAAACTGTTCCCAGCTCAACAACGGATAGACGATCTCACTCAACATCATTGCTGCAAGAGGAGGAGCTTTCGACACATTTCTGAGCGATGTTCCCCCTCGCTGCGTGGCCACACAGTAACTGGAAATATTCTACACGGGGAACATACAGCCTACACACCAACAATGTTCCCCTTGTGGCAATGCGTCAACCTTAAAGAGCCCACGCAGTGCAACAAGCTGGCTGCTCACAGCAAACAGAAGTTAGACAACATTGCCTAGTCTCACTCAAAGCTCACCTGTGGTCACTGAGGAGAAATATCCTGATCTGCAGCACTTGGATCATCACAAAAACTTTAAAAGAAATAATTTAACAAAAACCATTCTGGACTTTCCAAGATCTAACTTCAAGACAGAGAGAATGCTAGGATTCTCAGGCTGGGTTTGGTAGAAGAAATAGTCTGCTTTGAGTAGGGATATTCAGTAACTGACTATGAATAAATGTGCCTTATTCACACATCTTAAGAAATGACTTGCATTTCAATCATAGAATCCTACAGTACAGAAAGAGGCCACTTGGCCCATCAAGACAGCACAAACAATAATCCCACCCAGGCCCTATCCTCATAGCTCCATGTATTTACCCTGCTAATTCGCCTGACATTAAGGGGCAATTTAACATGGCCAATCCCCTTAACCTGCACATCTTTGGACTGTGGGTGAGGAAACTGGACACCTGGAGGAAACCCACATAGACACGTGAACATATAATCCAAGATGATACATCAGTGTGGTACGACAATTGTGCCAGATTGTCAGATTTTTAAAAATTCATTCGTGGGACACGGATGTCGCTGATTGGTCAGCATTTATTGTTCATCCCTAAATGCCCTTAAACTGAGAAGCTTGCTCAGCCCTTTCAGAAGGCAGTTAAGAGTCAACCACATTGCTGTGGCTCTGGAATCACATGTAGGCCAGACAGGGTAAGGACAGTAGATTTCCTTCCCTAATGGACATTGGTGACCCAGATGGGTTTTTCTGACAATCAGCAATGGTTTCACAGTCAGTAGATTCTTAATTCCAGATACTTTTTATTAAATACAAATTCCACCATCTGCCGTGGCGGGATTCGAACCTGGGTCTCCAGCTGAGTTTCTGAATTAATGATCTAACGATAATACCACCAGGTCATTTTACCCAGACCCTCTCCCCCACTGAGGCAGTTAACTGGGATCCTGTTCAGGGGGATATTGAAGACCCCTTATTTTCAGTAAAGTTACAGTGACGTTATGGGGCACCTTCAGTATCATCAAAGCACGTTCTGACCAAAAATCCCACAGCTGTTTATGGGATCTTGCACTGTATAATTTGATGATCATGTTTCTCTACAGTAGTGCGGTCTAAGGTCTTCGTGCACTCAGATTCACTCTGGGATGTCACAATTGTTATGTTGACATAATGGTTAGCACTACTGCCTCTCAGTGTGGGGTTCGATTCCCAGCTTGGATCACTGTCTGTGTGGCGTCTGTATGTTCTCTAAACAGCTGTGGGATTTTTGGTCATAACATGCTTTGATGATACTGAAGGCACCCCATGTCCCACCAACGAATTTAAAAAAAAGGCAGCACCTCTGACAATCTGGCACAACCGCAGTACCACACTTGGATTATATGTTCAAGTCTCTGGAATCAGGGTTCAAAATCAGCCCTTTGATTTATAGAATTCCTACAGAGCAGGAGACGACCATTCGGTCCATCGAGGCTGCAACAATAACCCCAGCCCCTAACCCATGACCCCACATTTTTGCCCACTAATCCGTCTAACCAACACATCCTGGGACAATTTAGCATCAAACTAACTCGCACATCTTTGGAGTGTAGCAGGAAACCAGGCACCCAGAGAAATCCCACACAGACACGGGGAGGGCGTGCAGACTCCACACAGACAGTGACCCAAGCCGAGAATCGAACCTGGATCCCTGCGCGCTGAGAGGCAGTGGTGCTAACCCACTGGGAGACCGTGCCACCCACAGGGAGGGGTGATACGGGACAATGGTGATGATTTAACTGGGCGAAAAACAGACTTAAAAATGAGGGATTTGATTAATAGTCACAATTACTAAAGGACAAACTTGTCTTTTTCAAACACCCTCCAAGATCCAACACCAGGGTGAAGGGTGTGAGGACCTGGGAACAGGTTCTCTGCCAATCACGTTGCTTGGTGAAAATGGGCATGTCACACAGGAAGGATCGAGCAAAGTGCCTCCCGGAAAGGAAAGCAGCTAAGGCCAATGCAGCGTCAGCCGATTATTGCAAATTCTGAAGCAAGCAAGCACACCGACAACCAAAGATGAAGGCCCGACCAATTTCTTCACATTGCTGCTTCACTCACCATCATCATCTGCAGCCATGCCAGAAGGTTCCAGAACATAGTGCAGCTTTATGTAGTTCACGTAAGCGGGATCTGTCTGTGCAGCTTCCGGTTGGCTGGCAGTACTATCCATTGCGGCTGACTCACTCGGAATCAGCTCGTTTGCCACTCCAGTCTTCAGTTTAGCAGCAGTTGATGGAACATTGTTATCCAGTGTAGGTTTCCCTGGTGTGGTACAGGTGCACCCTAATACAAGTGACTGTGAATACTCGGAGTTCAAGGTAGAATAGGTGGGCTCCGCAATACAATGGGAACACTGTACCTCTAACGTGGTCCCGGAAGAGTAAGAGGTGCGTGTGGAATCCAACATCTCGCGTTCTTGTGTACTGAGGGCTTTGTGGCAGTCTTCTGTGGGTGGCCCAGGTTGGGTGTTCTCCTTTGGTTTGGATATGACGTCGTTTAGATTACACTGAGCTTCTGTGGAGCTCGTAGCAGCTCGGGCTCGCCTGAAAATGTCAGCAGCAAACTCCTTGGCTTTACCCGTGGCGGAGGACTGGTCACACTGGGCAGGGTGACATGCTGCCGGGACAGCCTGCTTCCAGCTCGCAAGTTCCCAGCTCAGCATTTCCTCGGGGTAGGTTTCAGTGCGCACGCAGGCGGCCGTGTCAGCTTTGTGCAAGTCTGGCGCCCCGTGGCTGGATGAAGGATAATTTGTGCCTTCATATCGCTGATAACCGGACATAACACTATCCATGGCTGGTGAAATAAGATTGGGATCCAGCTCACAGTGGCCTGGGAGTGCAGCGTTTTCACTGCTTTTGCTGTAAAGAATCTGTCCTTTCTCACCTGGAACACAGAAAACCAAAAGGGAATAGCAATTAGACAATCCCGAATTGGAAGGACAGCTGGTTAAGATCGTGCAGAGGTTTTGTTATGGATATGATGTTCCGGGTTGGTTCCAATTGCCCCGAAATGAATTCTCCCCCTTGTTAGACCTGACGTTCTGCTTTGGTTATTTGCCTCTCCCCGGAGATTCCACGCTCCAGTGAGAGAACAGCAGGAGGACTCTGGACAATAATTCTCCGGGAACATGGACATGGAGCAGTCTTAACGGACTAGCTGCTCCTTCCTTGCCCATTGCCTTTCTCAAACAGAAAGACCTCTAGCTGAATGTCACTATTATTGCTGAGTCAGCTAACATTAGTCCAACATGGTTACAATTAATCCCAATGGGTTAGAGATGGGAACTCCAGTGACTCTGATGGAACTATGTGTAAGAGTTCAGAGGGTGAGTACAGAGCAAGGACATGACAGGACATGGTTACAATGCCTAACAGGGAGAGATGCTATTTATATCTGGATGTTGGAGTAATTAGGGAGAAAATTTGGAAAGTATTGGGGATCAAGGGTGGCACAGTGGTTGGCACTGCTGCCTCACGGCACCAAGGACCCAGGTTCAATGCCCAGCTTGGGTCACTGTCTGTGTGGAGTCTGCACGTTCTCCCTGTGTCTGCATGGGTTTCCTCCGGGTGCTCTGGTTTACTCCCACAGTCCAAAGATGTGAGAATTAGGTGGATTGGCCATGCTAAATTGACCCTTAGTATCGGGGGATTAGCAGGGTAAACGTGGGGTTACGGGAATAGGGCCTGGGTGGGATTGTGCTCGGTGCAGGCTCGATGGGCTGAACAGCCCCCTTCTGCACAGTAGGTATTTTATGATTCTGAGGGAACGCAAAGCTGTCAGTACATCAAGAATAAACGGCTGTGTTGCTCCTTTGCCAAGCTTACAATTCTTATATTTAAAATCAAACTTCTGACAACCCCAGAACATCACAACATGTTTTACAGCCAATGACTTGCGTTCAGCGATTTAGTTGCTAGTGTATTGCAGGAAATGCAACAGCTAATTTGTGCACAGCAAGATCCCATAAGCAGCCATGTGGTAATAATGGCAAGGTAGTCATTATTGTTTTTAGAAAGGTGATGTTGGCTGATGGATAAACATTGCCCAGGACACCAGGGAGAATTTCTGTTCTTTCAATAATACTGTGAGGTCTATGATAGAACAGGTACCCTGTCAATGTTTTCATATTTCATCCAAAAGACAGTAACCTTAATACCACTCAGTAGTGCACAGGCAGTGTCAGCTTAGACTGTATGCTCTGGAGTGGGACTTTAATCTATGATTTTCTGAAGAGTTGATTTATTATTGTCACATGTATTTATATACAGTGAAAAGTATTGTTTCTTGTGCGCTATACAGACAAAGCATACTGTACATAAAGTACATAGGGGAGAAGGAAAGAAAAGGCTGTGGAATATAGTGTTACAGTCATAGCTAGGGTATAGAGAAAGATCAGCTTAACATAATGTAGGCCCATTCAAAAGTCTGATGGCAGCAGGAAAGAAGCTGTTCTTGAGTCAGTTGGTATGTGACGTCAGACTTTTTATCTTTCTCCTGATGGAAGAAGGTGGAAGTGTGTATATCCGGCATGTGTGGGATCCTCGATTATGCTGGCTGCTTTGCCAAGGCAGTGGGAAGTGTAGACAGAGTCAATGGATGGGAGGTTGGTTTGCGTGGAGGATTGGGCTACATTCATGACCTTTTGTGGTTCCTTGCGGTCTTGGTCAGAGCAGGAGCCAAAACAAGCTGTGATACAAAGAAAGAATGTTTTCTATGATGCATCTGTAAAAATTGGAGTGTGTCGTAGTGGACATGCCAAATTTCCTTAGCCTCCTGAGAGAGTAGAGACATTGGTGAGCTTTCTTAACTATAGCTTTGATGTGGAGGGACCAGAGTTAGCACAAGTCACAGCTGACCCTTATCTATGTGCCCAGATCTAGCAGTGAAGATAAAAAGCAATTGGCTGCTCCAGTGGGTGAGGGGAAAGAGACTGACCATATTCCTGCCTGGGTGAAAATAATTTGAACCAAATATCTCACCTTCTCTAAGCCCACTCACACATTCTAACTAAGTTCCCAAATGAGTACCAGAGAGGGGATTACCTGCTGTGTTTACAGATATTGCACAGGCTACCAGTGAGTAGCTGGTGTTGAGTAACACCACTCCATCCTTTTTGAGCTGAAAGGCAGGCTGGAACGTGGGGAAGGGATACACCACCTGGTACTTTGTATGAAACATGAAGCCATGCTGGAGACAGTAAGAATTCTGCTCATCTGTAACACACACAAAACAGCAGCAAGTTAGATCTGTGCAATGTGAAGTAATACAAACCTGTCTGACGTGCACACACACTCTGAAAAGTTTTATTTTGTCATACCTGTGTTGAGCAAAGCCATGTCCTTACAGTCTGGACAGAATGCAAACGGCGGAGTAGCAACTGTTGTAATATAAATGTCTCTGTCATTTTCATCACTCATCACCATGTTTATCAGCAGATCATTCACGGAACGAATGCTGGATTAAAAACAAACTCAATCACATTCTCAAATAAGCAGGTGAAAATATTCTATTAGAAACAGCTTTGCTGGAGGAAGAGCAAAGGTTCCTCCCTATCCTGGGACTAACACACACATCTCCCAGCAACTGGGAGTGGAAAAGAATCTGCAGCACAGAGGAAAACTAAAAAAGGGGAGGGGATGCTGTTTTGAAAAGAAAAGATACCAGAACAAGATGATCCTACAAATAGCAAACAACAATTTCATTCAATTGAGGCATTGTTGGTTCAGAAAGAGATGTTCAATAGGGCACAGGAGTAACATCCTCCTTCAGATAAATGCTTCAACATCAAACAGCCAGAGCTGTGGTTTAATGACTCAGTGGATTCTTGTGCTCACTCCCTAGATTGGGACTCAAAGCTTTCTGACTCAGTGCTGAGGGTGCTACTTAATGAACCCATTAGACAACCAACTACAAATCTTGGCAACTTTTGCTGCAAGGCTTTCAGAGGGGAAAATATTCAACAGGGTAGGAACACCAGTCTACTTCCATTTATAAAGTCAAATCAGACATTGTCAGTATTGCAAAATAGTGCGGATGGTGGAAATCATAGGACCCCTACAATTTAGGAGGCGGCCATTTGGCCCATTCAGTCTGCACCAACTCTCTGAAAAAGCATCCCAGCCAGATCCTATCCTGTAACCCCATATGTTATCTCACTTTTCCCCCAAACCTACACATGTTGGGACACCAACGGGCAATTTAGCATGGCCAATCCATCTAACCTGCACATCTTTGGAGTGTGAGGAAACTGGAGGGCCTGGAGGAAACCCACGCAGACACAGGAAGAACACACAGACTCTACTGGTGCTGTAAGGCAGTCGTGTTAGCCACTGTGCTGCCCTGGATCTTAAATAAAAACAGAAAATTCCAGAAAAACTCAAGGGCTCTGATGAGAAACTCTGTTTCTCTCTCCACAGGTGCTGTCAGACCCACTGAGTGTTTCCAGCATTTTCTGTTGTATTTTGAGCATTGCATTCAATTTGAAGCACTGGCTCTCAGGGGGGATGTACTGGCTTTGGAGGGACTGCAGTGCATGGCTAAAAGAGTGAAATCAAGAGGATAGATTCCACAGGCCTTCAAGCTCTTGAATATAAAAGATTAATGAATCAATATGGTTAGATTGAAGGAATTTGGTAGGTAAATAAAAATAATCTATTTCCCCTGTTGGTGATGACAAGTCCAAAATAAGGGGGCACAAACTTAAAAGTAGACCTGGGTTGTTCGGGGTGATGTCCGGAAGCACTTCTTCACACAAATGGGGGAAGGTTGGAAATCTGGAACGCTCTCTCACAAATAACTGGGCAGTGTGGTGATTAGCCAGGCACTAACTGAAGATCAGGACAAGCTGCAGGAGCTGAATAGCCTCCGACCACTGCTGCGAATACTTACTTGAAGCCAAATACAATAAGCTTTGATGGATCGCTTGGCCACTCACACACTGTCAGATACAAGTCGCTGTACACTTCCTGATCTTTGAAGAGGTGCACTTGCCTCACCTAAAGTTCAACAAAAAGGGATTAAAAAACAACAGAGTATCCAACTAAATCCGAGTATAAACATAGTGTGCGAGTGAGCATGTGAGCGAATTGAGTGCACATGTGAATGCATGTACCAACATATAGAAGTTTGTAAGACAAAGTATGTTTTGTATTTGTTTGAACTGGAAGGGACTTCCTCCTTTAAGTTAACAAGTGACAGGACAATTCCTAATCCACCTGGCACTAGCCTCTACACCGCCCCCCCCCCCCAACCCCTGTGCATGAGTTATGAGCTACACACAAGCAGAGTAGCCCCCGCCAGCAAGAATCAGAGCGAGGGCACCACTTCCTTTCACTCCTTACCTCAGCAACTTCCTCCAATCTTACAACCCTCCAAGATCTTTCCACTCCTCCAGATTCAGCACACACACATTGCTGTAAAAGTGGCAGCCGTGTTCTCAGCTTCTGGAGTTCTCTCCCTAAACCCCTCAGCGCCTCTCACTCTCCTCCATTCAGACACTTCTGAAAACCCATCTTCCCACCAAGTCTTGCATCACCTGTCTTAGCATCTCACGGGGCCCAATATCAAATAGTGTTTGATAATCGCTCCTGTGAAGCACCTTGGGAACTATTAATACGTGAAAGACGCTATCTCAATGCAAGTTGTTGTTGGGAAACTAAAAGCTGATAACAACGCAACATGGTCAGCGAGAAAGAAAAGGGACAATGTTCATCAAGGATGTGTTTAGCATTGGATTCCGGAACAGTCACAAATCGCAATGATTCCTTTGGTACTCACCTTCTTCAACTTGTCGTGGATGTTGAACTTCCACCAGTACAGGTAATACACATAATACGGTAATTCGTCAATATCCTGCTCTGGAACATCCCTGGTGTAGGACAGCACATACCTACCACATTTCGTAAAGCCAAGGAATATGTGGCTGTGGCAAGAGAAAAGGAATTGACTAAATAGTTGGAATTTAAAATGAAAGTAACAGTTCCTGGTTAATTCAGAACTGCAAAATTCAGTAAAGCATTCAGATATATGTGAAATTCGCTCAATAAAATGTTATCTCGGGGGCACAGGTCTAATTTTTCTCTCCCTCTCTAGATGTTTTCTCAGACAGCTCCATACACCCAGTTTGTCTACGATACTTTGCCCAAGGAATCAGGTAAGATCACACTTCTTGTCCTTTCTTGTTCCTATAATATGTGGGGGAGGGGGAGTACATAGTACATAACAGTTGAAACTGATCCTATCCTCCATCCAGCCTGTAAAGCACCTGTATCCCTGCAGTAGTCACTGCACTGTGCATTAGGAAAAGTTGAGTTTAAGTTTATTTATTAGTGTCACAGATAGGCTTACATTAACACTGCAATGAAGTTACTGTGAAAAATCACCTAGTTGCCACACTCCGGCGCCTGTTCGGGTACACAGTGGAAAAATTTAGCATGGCTAATACACCAAACCAGCATGTCTTTCAGATTAGTAAGAAATCCCACAACACCAGGTTAAAGTCCAACAGGTTTATTTGAAATCATGAGCTTTCAGTATGCTGCTCCTTCCTCAGTTGAGTGATTTCTGATGAAGGAGCAGTGCTCCAAAAGCCCATGATTCCAAATAAACCTGTTAGACTTTAACCTGGTGTTGTGGGACTTCTTACTATGCCCATCCCAGTCCAATGCCAGCATCACCACATCATGGTCTGAAAGAAGAAACCGGAACACCCGGAGGAAACCCACCAGCCATGGGGAGAACACGCTGACTCTGCACAGTGACCTAAACTGGGATTTGAACCTGGGTCCCTGGCGCTGTGAGGAAACAGTGCTAACCACTGTGCCGCCCCCTCTCTCTTAGGGGAACTGAGCCCTTTTTCAGTTTCTGTACTGCAGCCCAATGAGTTCAACTCATTCAACTTGGACCAAAGACCAGGAATTGAAGCTGACATCTTGCTGAACCGCCAGGCTTGCTTTACCAGGTCAGCCATAATACAACTGAATGGCAGAAAAGGCTCGAGGCTGAATAGCCTCCTCCCATTTCTCTTGACCTACTAACTAAATTCTCTGAGCTAAAGGGAAATGGCTCAGCACTTCAAACAAACATTTCTCCAACAAGAGGAACAGAGTCAGATGAAACCAACAGGAGGTCAGAATTAGAATGTGATAGTGTAAATGTGCAAGCAGCAGACTGTAATGGTGCCACAAGCACTGAAATGTAAGCTGTAGACTATCAGGCTGTTTCTTGTCACCAAACCAGAAAGCAGCTTTGGAGAGATTTGTTATGCGAAATATAGAAATGGCAATATTGCATGTTACCTTTATAAAATCCTCTGCAATTTCAACGGGTTCCACTCAATAAATTAAAACATTAACACCATGTGATAAAATTGTGATGTTAAGAAATAAATGCTAGAGAGACAAGTAGATTCACATGGGGTCTGGGTTTGTATGTTATACAATGGGATTGTGGAGCAGAAGACAATGCACTTGTTTGAAAAACCCTCTCTCCTCTATTTCCGAACTGTCATGAAGCTGTTTAAACTGAAGGGTTAATGCCTGGGGAGAACAATGCAATGCTCCAGATAAATTCCCCCACACAATAGCAGCAATGAATTGGGCCCAACATTCTTCTCCAGTTAAATCAATGAATAAACAAACGCTTGCGAACTAAAATATCCGTCGATTCAGGAAATGATTTACATACCCAGCTAGTAAAAAATCATCGTCCACGATGTTCTTCAGGGGCACACAGAGAATGGGAGGTAAGTTTTGGAACATTCGGTGTGAGAACTGACCAGTTATCTGCAAGAGGAAAAGGTAACATATCTGTTTGCAAACAAAGAACAACACAGCATGGGAAACAGGCCCTTCGGCTCAACGAGCCCATGCCACCATCCTCACATTATGAGTCCCCTCTCCACCCATGACCCTTGTCTATGCTTAAGGCATTCCACATAGAGGGAAGACTAACTAGGGACAATTTGTTACACCAATCAGCCTAAGAGCACACCTTTGGGGTGTGGGAGGAAACCAGAGCACCCGGAGAAAACCCACGCAAGCACAGGGAGAATGCGCAAACTCCCGCAGACGCTGGCCCAAATCTACGTATCTGCACAGCAAACAGTGATAGTCACTGAGCTGTCGTGATGCCCAGCATCTGGTCCAGTTTAAGCGTACACTAACGACATGAAGTACTAGGCTACTCTCGAAATATCCAAGAGCAGCCCTCGTACGACCCATCGCGTGTATGCCCCTTGTTGGACAACAAGGCGGACCGAAGCACCTGTGGATTAAAAGAGAAAAACATCAATAACATGCACATCCTTATACACACATTCAAGGGAATCCCCAGAAGCTCAAAAGTAAAACAAGTGAGCGAGAAAATATGTTGGAAGGTCCATAGGAATCAATTGATTCGCAGGGATGTCCCAAGGCTCCTGAACCTTATTTGAAACAGTCTCCCATATCCCTCCATCTCCATCCCGCTCATGTGCCTATCTAAATATCTCTTAAACAACTCCAGCGTGCCTGCCTCCACCACCTTGCTTGGCAGAGCATTCCATACCCCCACTACCCTCTGTGTGAAAAACCTCCCTCTAACATCTGAATTATACCTCCCCCCCCCGCCTCACTCTAAGCCCGTGGCCCCTCGTAATGTGCGTTTCCAATCTAGGAAAAAGCTTACCACTGTTTACTCGATCTATCGTAAAAAGTCTGACAACACCAGGTTTAAGTCCAACCGATTTATTTGATAGTAGACTCATTAACTTTCGAGGTTTCCCTCTTCGTCAGGTGAATCCCCCGGTGTTTACCCCAGTCCAACGCTGGCATATCCACATCATGTACTCTATCTATACCCTTCATAATCTTATATACCTCTAATAGCTCTCCCCTCAGTCTCTGTCTTCCTAGGGAAAGCAGCCCCAAGTACTTTGCAGCCAAAGTAAGAACCATGTGACAAGGGGCATTCATTTGGACAAGAACGGGGTTCAAATGGTTTTAATACTTTATATACAGTGATCCAGTTGTACAATTGTAAACAGCCAGAAGGGCAGCAATAACTGGAAACTTGTCCCACCATTCAGCTAAGAGACCAAGATCAGATTGTCTGTCCACTCTGTTCTAGAACAAGCATGAGAATTCAGAAATGACCAGAAAGATCCTTACAGCCTCAACTTTTAATGTATGTATTTAATGAGTAGAGATCCTTAGAGCATTCCAACAATGTCATGAAACATTCACCAGATTCACCAACATTTAACAGATCACCAACAACCTGTCCTAGTCATCCCATGCCGACACTATAGTTTAAAAAGCCCCACCAATGCCTCTATTTCTCAGAAGACTAAGGAAATTTGCCATATCAACTACGACTCTCACCAACTTTTACAGATGCACCATAGAAAGCATTCTTTCTGGTTGTATCACAGTTCAGTATGGCTGGTGCTCTGAACAAGACTGTAAGAAACTACGAAGGGTCGTGAACAAACCCACTCCATCACACAAACCAGCCTCCAATCCACTGACCCTGTCTACACCTCCCACTGCCTCAGAATAGCAGCCAGCATAATTATGGACCCCATGCACCCCGGACATTCTCCTTTCCACCTTCTTCCATCGGGAAAAAGATAAAAAAAAGCTGAGGACATGTCCCAACCAACTCAAGAACAGCTTCTTCCCTGCTGCTGTCAGACTTTTGAATGGACCTACCTTATATTAAGCTGATCTTTCTCTATATCCTAGCTATGACTGTAACACTTCATTCAGCACTTTCTCCTTTCCTTCTCTATGAAAGGTACGCTTTATCTGTATAGTGCGCAAGAAACAATACTTTTCATTGTATATTAATCATATGATAATAATAAATCAGTGTCATAATATACAATTTCTAGTTGTTAATCTAATTCAATGCCTTTATTTGCCGAGCTTATTAAACCTGGTTTCAGAATGATGAGAATCTGGTGAGGGAGAATTGAGCATGGCTAGTGCACCTAACCATTACATTAACGTATCTCTTCTGAATACCAAACAAATAAACAAACTCAATATAACTTTGGGACAAATTAAAAGGGGCAGCTCCCCAAAAGAAAGGGGGAGCAGGCTGAACAAAACCAAAGTCAAAAGGAAACTTAAAACATTAAATCAAAATGTGGTTGTTGGGGTCTATAATACACTCAGCCCCTGCGGTGCCCAGCGGGCATGGATCATCTTTTTACGTAGGAAACAGAACTGCCAATTTGCACAGCAAGCTCCCACGACAGCAATGTGATAACCACCAGATAATCTGTTTTAGGGAATTGACTGAGATAAATATCAGCCAGGACACCAGAAAGAAATCTCCTGCCCTTAAACTTGAATTTTAAAAATGGCGCACACTTGAAGATCAAATATGTCTCCAAAAGAGAAAGTGCTGGAAAATCACAGATCAGGCAGCACCTGTAAGGAGAGAAAAGAGCTGACATTTCAAGTCCAGTTGATCCTTTGTCAAAGCTAAAAGGTATAAAAAGTGGGAGAAATTTATACTGCAGGGTGAGGGAATGAAAGATGAGTCATAGCCACAAAAACAAGGGGAAAGGCTGCTATTGGCAGTCCATTGCAAACATGTCTCCTCCTTAACTGTTGACACACTGCATTTCTCCCATTTTCACACCATATAATTCCAGTGCCAATTCGTACTAAGTTAGGGACAAGACAATTGTGTTACAGCTGCATATTCATTAGGATCTACACCAAAACTACCCAAACTCATTTTACACAGAAGAGACTTTCACATAATTAAACCTGGTTCCAGAGGTTAACACGTTTACTGCACTACTCAGTCCCAAACAACTGCATTGTTATGGCAGGTTACAGAGTGAATTCCTTTCTGAAATGTAGTTACTTCTCGCAGAGGCAAACACAGCAATCATTCTATATCAGCAACATTCCACTAAACAGCAGCGACACCAATAACCAACCAAGTAAACTCATGTCTGTTGGTACTGGTTAAGAGAAAAGGTAATGTGTACTGCAAAGCAATATTAGCCAACTTCAGTTGTGTCATTATGACTCAAACTCACAAGACATTCCATCCAGACTTCAACTGAGCCAAGTTAACAAGGATGATATGATGAACAATTAAGAATAGGACAGTGTGACTAAACCACACAACCCTCCCCTCATCTCATGGAATAAAACTGCTGCTTACGAGGCCTTCATTGCCAGAAGACTTGGGCACACAAGCAAGGATGTCTTGCTGCTGCTGTACAGGGCACTGGTGAGACCACACTTGGAGTAGTGTGTGGAGTTTTGGTCTCCCTATCTATGAAAGGATGTAATTCCACAGAGGGAATTACACAGAGCAAAGGACTGATTCCTGGAATGTCAGGGTTATCTTATGAAGAGAGAGTGGGGCGACTGGGTCTGTATTCACTGGAATTTAGAAGAATGAGAAGGGGATGGAATTAAAATGTATAAGATTCTGACACAGCTGGACAGATTGGATGCCGGGATGTTGTTTCCTCTGGCTGGCTGGGTCTAGAATAAGGGGTCACAGTCTCAGGATACCAGGTAGGCCATTTAGGATTGAGATGAGGAGAAACTTCCTCACTCAGAGGGTGGCAAATCTGTGAAATTCTGTACACAGCATCAGACTGTGGAAGCCAAGTTACTGAATATATTTAAAGAAAGAAATGGAAAGATTTCTAGATTCTTAAGGTCTAGGATATGGGGATAATGTGGGAATATGGTATTGAAATCCAGTAACCAGCATCATTAAGGACTCCACCCACCCCAGACATTCTTTCTTCCCCCTTCTTCCATTAGGAAAAAGGTGCAAAAGTCTGAGGTCACGTATCAACTGACTCAAAAACAGCTTCTTCCCTGCTGCTGTCAGTCTTTTGAATTTACTTAGCTCAGATTAAGTTGATCTTTCTCTACACCTGGCTATGACTAATAAAACATTCAGCACTCTCCCCTTTCCTTCCATATGTACAATAAGAAGTCTCACAACACCAGGTTAAAGCTCAACAGATTTATTTGGAATCACGAGCTTTTGAAGCGCTGCCCCTTCATCAGGTGAGTTAGCTGATTAAGTCAGAGTCATAGAGGTTTATAGCATGGAAACAGGCTCTTCAGCCCAACTTGTCCATGCCACCCCTTTTTTTAAAAAAAACCCTAAGCTAATCCCAATTGCCCACATTTGGCCCATATCCCTCTATACCCATATAACTATCTAAATGCTTTTTAAAAGATAAAATTGTACACACCTCTACTATTACCTCTGGCAGCTTGTTCCAGACACTCACCACCCTCTGTGTGAAAAAATTGCCCCTCTGGACCCTTTTGTATCTCTCCCCTCTCACCTTAACCTATGCCCTCTAGTTTTAGACTCCCCCACCTTTGAGAAAAGATATGATTATGTAGCTGATCTATGCCCCTTGTTATTTTATAGACCTCTATAAGATCACCCCTCAGCCTTCTACGCTCCAAAGAAAAAAGTTCCAGTCGATCCAAACTCTCCTAATAACTCAATCCATCAAATCCTGGTAGCATCCTAGTAAATCTTTTCTGCACTCTTTCTAGTTTAATAATATCCTTTCTATAATAGGGTGACCAGAATTGTACACAGTATTCCAAGTGTGGCCATACCAATGTCTTGCACAACTTCAACAAGACATTCCAACTCCTGTATGAAGGGGCAGTGCTCCAAAGGCTCATGATTCCAAATAAGCCTTTGGACTTTAACCTGGTATCTTGAGACTTCTTACTGTGCCCATCCCAGTCCAATTTCACCTCATTCTATATATACAGTATGCTTTGTATAGAGCACAAGAAACAATACTTCTTACTGTATATGAATACATGTGACAATAATAAATCAAGGGGAAAACTTTCCACTGGTTGGAGTAATACCTAGCACAAAGAAAGGTGGCTGCAGTTGAAGGATGTCAATCAAATAACTTTTAAGGGGCGGCTTGACAAATACATGAATAGGCTGGGAATAGAGGGATATGGTCCCCGGCAGGGTAGGGGGTTTTAGTTCGGACAGGCAGCATGATCGGTGCAGGCTTGGAGGGCCGAAGGGCCTGTTCCTGTGCTGTAATTTTCTTTGTCCAATCATCTCAGATCCACGACATCACTGCAAGAGACCCCAGGTTAGTGTCTTAGGGCCGAAGGGCCTGTTTCCCATGCTGGGTTGTTCTTTGACCAGCCATCTTCATCAGTCACCTTCCTACCATCATAAAATCAGGCGTGGGAATATTCACTGATGATTGCACAATGTTCAGCACTTTGCACAACTCCTCAGAAGCAATCTGTCCTAAAGCAAGACCTAGACAATATTCAGATGTGGCTGATATACAGCAAGTAAAATTTGTGTCAAACATTGACCTTCTCCAATGAGAGAGTCTGACCATTGATGGTAATGCCCTTGAATGTCACTGAATCCCCCACCATCAACATCCTGGGAGTTACCATTGACCGGAAACTGAACTGGACTAGCCATTTAAATACTGTGGCTACAAGATCAAATCAAAGGCTGGGAATTGCAGAGTGGAACTCACCTCCTGCCCACTATCTACAAGGCACAAGTCAGGAGTGTGATGGAGTACTCTTCACTTGCCTAATGAGTACAGCGCCATCAACACAAGAAGCTCTGATGGAGGTTCATCCAGATTTGAAATGTTGGTTCTATTCCCTCCCCACAGGTGCTGTCAGACCTACTGAGATTTCCCAGCATGCGATGTTTAAGCTCAACAGGACCTAGAATAAAGCAGTCCTCTTGATTTGCACCTGTTCCATCACCTTAAACATTCACTCCCCCCACCGACACACAGTGGCAGCTTGTGAACCATCTACAAGATGCACTGCAGCAGCTCACCAAGGTTTATTCAATAGCACCTTCCAAACCCATAACTTCTAACACCCGAAGGACAGGGAAATAGATGTATGGGGACACCATACATCTCCAAATAACATACAACCCTGACTTGAAATTATATCGCCATTCCTTCATTGTCACTGGGTCAAAATCCCTATTTAACTGCACCCTGGGTATAACTATTCCACATGGACTGCAGTGGTTCAAGAAGGTGGCTATCACCACCTCCCCAAAGGCAATGAGAGGTGGATGATAAATGCTGATCTAGGCAGTGACACCCACATCCTATAACAGAAAAAAAAGATTTTGGATAATGAAATAGATTGTAACTTGTAAATCACAGAATCTCGACAGTACAAAACGCGGCTTTTTGGCCCCTCATATTGGCATTGATCGCAATCCCACCCAGGCCCATATATTTACCCTGACATGAAGGGACAACTTAGCATGGCCAATCAACCTAACCCGCACATCTTTGAAGTGTGGGAGGAAACACACACAGACACAGGAAGAATTTGAAAACTGGGTGGCACAGTGATTAGCACTGCTGTCTCAGAGTGCCAGGAACCCGGGTTCAATCCCCAGCTTGTGTCGCTGTCAGTGTGGGTTTTGCACATTCTTCCTGTGTCTGTGTGGATTTCCTCTGGGTGCTCCGGTTTCCTCCCACACTTCAAAAGATATGCTGGTTAGGTGCACTGGCCATGCTAAATTGCCCCTTAGTGACGGGGAACTAGGTAGGGTAAATGCATGGGGTAATGGAGATAGGGTCTGGGTGGGATTGTAGTCGGTGCAGACCCGATGGGCTGAATGGCCTCCTTCTGTACTGCAGGATTATACGATCCACACAGTGACCAGTGGTCCCTGGCATTCAGTGCTAGCTGCTACACCATTGTGCCTCCCATCAAGAGGGCTGCAAACAGCAGCATCCAGACCAAACTCCGTCCCTGACATCACAGGGTTTGCAATAAAAAATGTGGTGGGGGGTAGGGGAAGGGGGAGAGAGAGAGGGAATCAGACCACAATATTAAACATCAACGTTACCAGGACGAACATTTCTGTCCAACACCAATTGCGAATCCTTCTCAATGCATTCAAGAGGCGGTTAGGTATAGCATTTGTGGCAAATCAGATCAAAGGTTATGTGGGGAAAAGCAGGATTAAAGTTTATTTATTAGTTACAAGTGAGGCTTACATTAACACTGCAATGAGGTCACTGGGAAATTCCTCTAGTCGCCACATTCTGGCACCTGTTTGGGTCAATGAACCTAACCAGCACATCTTTCAGACTGTGGGAGGAAACTGGAGCACCCGGAATAAACCCACACAGATACGGGGAGAATGTGCAGACTCCACACAGACAGTGACCCCAAGCTGGGAATCGAACCCGGGTCCCTGGAGCTGTGAGGCAGCAGTGCTGACCACTGTGCCACCCATCGAATTGGATGATCAGACACGATTGTAATGATGAACGCCAGAGCAGGCTGAAAAGGGCCAAGCGATCTCCTCCTGCTCCTGTGTTTCAAATAAAGGTGGCATGGAGGCGGGGGAGAGAAATGGGCAATTTTAAACCAGGAGACAAAGGAACTTCACCGGCAAACACCAATTCTAATTTCAGCCCAATTTTCAAAATGTATATGCCAGCAGGGGTGGGAATGTACAGCATGCTCAGACACATAAGATTGGAAGCTGGAAGCCAGTGGGAGAGACAATCTTTCATTGAGGCAGCAATTTGAGGGTGGAATTTGCAATGGAATGAATTGGACCAGCTGAAATAAATCATTATAACACAACACTGATGACTGGTGACCACAGTTTATGGCTGTTCCTAAAGACTGGCAGTGAATAGGCCGGGTTAAGTTGTCCTGGTCAATGGGAAATGATTAATTATTATATTTGGGTCATTTGCTGACATGTTGCTGGGGTTATCTGCCTCCTCCCTCACCTCCCCCTTCCAGCCTGTTTAACACCTTTATTCGGGCAGGGTTTCCACCCTGCATGAGGCACCTTTGGCGTCTGGAGGTATTCACCCGGCCTCTCCTGCCGCCCCTCCCAGTACCTTCAGCCGGTATAAGTTCCTCAGGACATTGCCTTTCTTCCTGCCGCTCGGACGCTTGTTCCAGCTCGGCGCCATCTTCTCCCCTCAGCTCCCACCGCCGCGCAACCCAACCTGCTAGCGGCCTCAGCTTTCCCCGCCCACTACCGCCTCCTCCTCCTCTTCTCCCATCTCATTGGTTACACCTCCAACGGCTCCGCCTTCTATTGGTCCATCCCCACGTCAATCAGCGGGACCCAAAGCGAGTTAGGTTGAGGTGCCAGGTCCTCCTGCCCCTCCCCGGTTGCTAGGTTAGCGCTCTCTGCAGGCTGGGAGGCGCACTGCAGCGCCCCACTGGCCATTGTCAATCTTAGAATATCCCTACAGGGCAGAAGCAGGCCATTCGGCCCATCAAGTCTGTACCTACCACAATCCCACCCATCTCCCATGCATTTACCCTAGCTAGCCCCCCACCCCGGCACTAAGAGGCAATTTAGCATGGCCAATGCACCCTAACCAGCACATCTTTCGGACTGTGGGACGAAACCGGAGCACCCAGAGGAAACTCATGCAGACACGGGGAGAATGTGCAGATTCCATGCAGGCAATGACCCAAGTCAAGAATCGAACCTGGGTCCCTGGCACTGTGAAGCAGCAGTGTCAACCACTGTGCCACCGTGCCGTCAATGTGGAGGTCCTCCAACCAGAACCTCATCTTTCCTTCTCCTACCTTACCTTGGTGGCCATGGCCTTCTACCAGATTGGTCTTTAATTCAGCATGTCTGCTACGATTAACACCAGATGCACTCTACAAAGCATCCTTTCCAGATGTATCACAGCTTGGTATAGCTCCTGCTCTGTCCAAGACCTCAAGCAACTACTAACGGTGGTGAATTTAACCCAGTCCATCATGCAAACCAGCCTCCCATCCATTAACTCCATCTACATTTCCCACTGCCCTCGGAAAAGCAGTCAACATAATTAAGGACCCCACAATGAAGTTACTATGAAAATCCCCTAGTCACCACACTCCGGCACCTGTTCAGGTACACTGAGGGAGAATTTAGCACGGCCAATGCATCTAACCAGCATGTCTTTCAGCCTGTGGGAGGAAACTGGTGCATGCAGAGGAAACCCACACAGACACGGGAAGAATGTGCAAACTCCACACAGTCAGTGACCCAAGCCGGGAATCAAACCCAGGTCCCTGGTGTTGTGAGGCAGCAGTGCTAACCACTGCGCCACCATTTAATATTTGAGCTTGGATATTCACCCCTGCTTCAGTACATTGATTGTTGAAACCCTCATCTGTGTCTTTGCCACAGCTGATCTGGAACTCTCTCTCCTTGTACCCTTCTTTGCTCTTTTAAGATACTCTTTAAACCTACACCTTTGTCTGTGTTTATGCTGATCTGCTCTACAACATGCCCCGATCCGTTCAAAGCCTCTTCGGGTGATTATCTCATTTTTGTTGAAAATGGAAACATAAATTGTTGTAAGGATTTCCAGTTTTAAAATCCTGGGGCACAGGGGGCGGAATTTTCCCATGTCCCTCACCATGGGAATCGTAGCGGGGGGGGACACGGACCGTGCAAACATCCGTTGACCTCGGGTGGCATTTTCTGGTCCTGGGGTGAATGCGGCAAGAAAATCCCACCCAGGGAGTTCAGATGCAGAAAGGTTTGAAGAGTGATGGGGGTGGGGGTGGGGGTGGTGGTGGGGTGGGTGCTGGTGGTTCTATCACTCGGGTGAAATGATTGAAGTGGAAACTGTTCTTTATAAATATAACTTCGTAACTATCAGCCAGCACGGTGGCACAGTGGTTAGCACTGCTGCTTCACAGTGCCAGGGAGCCAGGTTCAATTCCCGGGCTTGGGCCTGTGTGGAGTTTACATGTTCTCCCTGTGTCTGCATGGGTTTCCTCCAGGTGTTCTGGTTTCCTCCCATAGTCCGAAAGACGTTCGGTGGATTGACCCGAACAGGCATCAGAGCGTGACGTCTTGGGGAATTTCACAGTAACTTTATTGCAGTGTTAATGTAAGCCTACTTGTAGCTAATAAATAAACTTAACTTAAACTTGTCCCCCAGGTTGAGAACCAACCTGAGTCTCGCTGCCTGCCAATGTAAATCACAAAGTGCTATGATGTGCTTCTGACAAAAAATCAATTCCTCGCAATATCTTACTCTCCGCAGACATCCCTAGTGAGCAATGAACCTTATACGACACACAATTCCTTGTTGCTTACTTATGTGGAATGTTGTATAAATGCTGGGATTTTACCAGGAATGATAACCAGTGGGGAAACTAGAGACACTGGGATTCAGGCATGGAAGATTAAGAAGAGACTTAATAGTGGGGGAAGCGAAGGCCTAGTGGTATTATTACAAGAGTATTAATCCAAAAACTCAGCTGATGTTCTGGGGACCCGGGTTTGAATCCTGCCACAGCAGATGGTGGAATTTGAATTCAATAAAAAATATCTGGAATTAGAATCTACAGATGACCATGAAACCATTGTCAGAAAAACACATCTCGTTCATTAATGTCCCTTTATGGAAGGAAATCTGCCGTCCTTATCCGGCCTGGCCTACATGTGACTCCAGAGCCACAACAATGTGGTTGACTCTCAACTGCCCCTCAGGCAATGAGGGATGGGCAATAAATGCTGGCCAACCAGTGACACCCGTGTCCCATGAATGAATTAAAAAAATGGAGAAACTGATGGGAGGCTCAGTATTAATGAATCATAGAACCCTATAGTGCAGAAGGAGGCTATTCGACCCATCGAGTCTGTACCAACCACAATCCCACCCAGGCCCTATTCCTGTAACCCCACAAATTTACCCCGCTAATCCCCTAACACTAGGGTCAATTTAGCATGGCCAATCGACCTAACCCCCACATCGTCAGACTGTGGGAGGAAACCAGAGCACCCGGAGGAAACCCACGCAGACATGGGGAGAACATGCAGGCTCCACACAGACAGTGACCCAAGCTGGGAATTGAACCCAGGTCCCTGGAGCTGTGAAGCAGCAGTGTTGACCACTGTGCCACCATGCAAAAAATCTGGAATTAAAAATCTAATGACCACCACAAAACCATCATCAATTGTCATAAAAACCCATCTGGTTCACTAATGTCCTTCAGGCCTGGTCTGGCTTACATGTGACTCCAAGCCCACAGCAATGGGTAGCAAGCCACTCCGTCTTATCAAACCACTCGAAAACCTGAATTGATAGCAAATGTTGGTCAGTTGGGGAGAGTAATTGTAGGTTGGGTGATAGGAAGTTAGAAGGTGGTGCTTGTTTAGCTGTAAAAGGGTTGCAGGGGAAAGCATTACGTGACCCCATTAAAAGGTGGTGCTTTTTCTGCGCTTAGAGATTTAAAACACAAGTACACAGAGAGCCCAGACTGAAACATTAGTATGGAAAGACCAAGCAGCAGTGTTACCAAGACAACAAGCTTTTGAATTTAGCCAATCAATTTGAATCAGGCATTTAGATATCAAAAACCTATTAAATTTAAAGCTGATGGTTTTGGTATACTAGGATCAAGCTTGTTGTGGGAAATATACGGGGTAGCACAGTGGCACATCGGTTAGCACTGCTGCCTCACAGCGCCAGGGACCTGGGTTCAATTCAGGCCTCAGATCGCTGACTGTGTGGAGTTTGCACATTCTCCCCGTGTCTGTGTGGGTTTCCTCCGGGTGGCTCTGGTTTCCTCCCACAGTCTGAAGATGTACAGGTTAGGTGGATTGGCTGTGCTAAATTACTCCTTAGTGCCAAAAGATGTGCGGGTTAGGTGGATTGGCCATGGTAAATTGCCCCTTAGTGTCCAAAGATGTGCAGGTTAGCCAATCCCCCAACTCTAAGAGGCAATTTAGCATGTCCAATCCACCAAACGCACACACTTTGGAGTGTGGGAAGAAACTGGAGAGATTAAGGGGATTAAGGGGATGCTAAATTGCCCCTTTGTGACCAAAGATGTGTACAGTAAGAAGTCCCACAACACCAGGTTTAAGTTCAACAGGTTTATTTGTTAGCAAGAGCTTTCGGAGCGCTGCTCCTTCATCAAGGCGACTCAAAGATGTGTAGGTTAGGGGGATTAGCGGGGTAAATATGTGGAGTTACGGGGATTGGACAGGGGGATGGCCCTGGGCCTGGGTAAGATGTTCAGTCAGACAGTCAGTGCAGACTCGAAGGGCTGAGTGGCCTCTTCTGCCACAGTAGTGATTCTATAACCTCAGTCAGACTACGGATCAAGAATTGGCAACAGTAAAGCACTTGCTTCTTGTTAACCCAGAAGCGCACTGTCTCTATGTTTCTATATCTGTGGGTGTGCAGTGGGTGAGGGAATGGGGGCTGGTGTTTCCCCGCACCACATATCGAAGGAAAATATTACTTGGGGAGACCAGCGTTAGTTTGACACTCTATAGGCCAGTGTGCTTCCTGGAAACACCAACACATTTCACCCATGTGAATACTGGCAAGTCTTCTCAACACAATCATCTTATGTCTGGCTTCAAAGTAGAGAAAGGAGCCAAGGGAGACGCACTGGGATCAGGTGGTGCATTTATGTAGCGCCTTTCATTACCTTAAGATGCCCGAAAATGCTTTACAGCCAATGAAGATCTCTTGAAGTGTAGGCACCGTCATAATGTTGGAAACTCAGCCACCAATCTGCATTCACCGCAAGTTCCCAGGAACGTAGAGAATCACAACAGTGCAGAAGGAGGCCATTCAGCCCGATGCACTGTCTCTTACCCAGGTGACCCCCGTCAACAATGGTATGATCTGTTTCAGCCATGTTTGTTAAAGGATATCAACTGGCTGGGACACTGGGAAGACTTGCTCCTCTTTAACAGGTCCCTGAGAGGGTAGAGGGGCCTGGGATTGAATTCTCATCCAAAAGAAAACTTTGGGATTCTCTTGCACTGGAATTCAGGCAAACCTTGGCAAGGCCTGGATATGACCTGGAGTGCTCTGGCTGAGATTCTAACCCACTCTCAGTGATCAAAATACTTCCTGAATACTAACACACAAATCCAGCCTGACAATAAACACAAAGAGAAGTTTATCACTCTACATTGGCCCTGAGACCAGCACTCAAGCCCCAGCTCAGGGCTTGAGCCTCTCCTTCTCAGTGCACGAACACGCACAGGACTGCAAGGAGGTGGCCAGACTGGAGAAGGAATCCCAGACAACTGGGTCATCAGTGCAGATGGTTCCACCACCCCTGTGCTCCTGAGCCGCGTCTCGGTTGATATCACCTACGCAGGTCCACTTCACACCTGTCCCCGGCATGGTCACGCACCATTTGGAGTGATCCTCGCTGCTCTTAAAGCTGGCGCTCGTGTTGAACGTAGTTGTCCTCACGTTGTACACCGCATAGTCCGTGCTGCAATTGGATGGGAGACTGTGCGCAGAGTTGGGCCAGGTCTGGGCCAATAGATCACTCTGGAAGAAGTCGGCCACCCAGCCAGAGTATAAATCTGCATCACAAGAACGTGTCCATGAAGCAGTGATCGACACCCCCAACCCCCCCCCCAACCCCCACCCCCACATCCCAATCAATCGTCACCAGTCAGGGATTCAGGGGAAACATGAGCAGAGAATGTGGAACTCACTCCCACCGGGAAGGGTTGAGCTGGATACATCTTGGGGAAGCCTCTCCCTGTTCCTATCTTCAATGTTTCAATAGCACTGGGGGCGAACAGGAGCTTTTGGGGAGAAAGCAGGATCAGGCTATTGAGTTGGACAATCAGCCGTGATCACTGGAGCAGGCTTGCAAGGCCGAGTGGCCTCCTCCTGCTCCTAACTTCTACATTTCTATGTTTCTAAACACACAAGGGAGAGAGGAACAGAAAGATATGCTAATAGGGTGAGATGAACTAAAACTAAACCCCAGCAAGGATCTGATGGTTCAAATGGCCTATCTCTGTCTGTACTTGCAATGTAATCCATAGAATTCCTACAGAGCAGAAAGAGGTCATTTTGCACTGACCACAATCCCATCCAGGCCCTATCCCCTTAACCACATGTATTTACCCTGTTAATCCCCCTGAGGGACACTAAGGGGCAATTTAGCATGGCCAATCCCCCTAACCTGCACATCTTTGGACACTAAGGGGCAATTTAGCATGGCCAATCCCCCTAACCTGCACATCTTTGGACACTAAGGGGCAATTTAACATGGCCAATCCCCCTAACCTACATATTTTTGGACACTAAGGGGCAATTTAGCATGTCCAATCCCCCTAACCTGCACATCTTTGGACACTAAGGGGCAATTTAGCATGGCCAATCCACCTAATCTGTACACCTTTGGACACTAAGGGGCAATTTAACATGGCCAATCCACCTAACCTACACATCTTTGGACACTAAGGGGCAATTTAGCACGGCCAATCCACCTAACCTACACATCTTTGGATACTAAGGGGCAATTTAGCATGGCCAATCCACCCAACCTGCACATCTTTGGACACTGAGGGGGAATTTAACATGGCCAATCCACCTAACCCATTCATCTTTGGACTATGGGAGGAGACCGGAGCACCCGGAGGAAACCCACACAGACATGGGGAGAATGTACAAACTCCACACAGTCACCCAAGGCTGGAATGGAACCCGTATACATGGCACTGCTAACCACTGTGCCACAATATTCGCTTCAATCCCCTAAGGATCCCACAAGGATTAGAATTAGTGTTAGAAGCCTAAAGAGGAGAATGGGGTTAGACTAACTAAAGTCTGAAAACTGGTGAAATATTGCCCACCTGCATATAGCTTGTGGAGAAGCTGTGACTGTTTCTCTTCAGAAGGTTCAAGGAATATTAGAGAGAGATGTTGGAAAGGATGAGGGGATTTGATGGAGTAGATTGAGAGAAACTGTTTTCATTGACTAGAGAGTAGATGCAGATTGAAGGTAATTGGTAAAAGGGTTAGAGGGGAGATGATTTTTTTGTTAAGTTGTGATCTGGGACACTCTGGCTGAAAGGCCGGTGGAAGCAGACTCAATCACACCCAACGTGCAACGTGCTGGCTCTTTGAAAGATCTGTCTAATAAGCCCCTCTTCATTACTCTCCAAGGCCCTGCCAGTGTCACTTCCAAACATTACATTTGTGCAGCACAGTGGCACAGTGGTTAGCACTGCTGTCTCTCAGCCAGGGACCCGGGTTCAATTCTGGCCTCGGGTCACTGTCTGTGTGGAGTTCGCACGTTCTCCCCGTGTTTGCGTGGGTTTCATCCGGGTGCTCTGGTTTCCTCCCACTGTGCAAAGATGTGCAGGTTAGGGGGATTGGCCATGCTAAATTGCCCCTTAGTATCCAAAGATGTGTAGGTTAGGGAGATTGGCCAAGCTAAATTGCCCCTTAGTGTCCAAAGATGTGCAGGTTAGGGAGATTGGCCATGGTAAATTGCCCCTTAGTATCCAAAGATGTGCTGATTAGGTGGATTGGCCATGGTAAATTGACCCTTACTGTGCAAAGATGTGTTGGTTGGGTGGATTGGCCACGCTAAATTACTCCTTATTGTTCAAAGATGTGTAGGTTAGGTGGATTGGCCATGGTAAATTGCCCCCTTTAGTGTCCAAAGATGTGCAGGTTAGGACGATTAGTGGAGTCAATACATGGGATGGGGTGGATAAGTGGTCTGGCTACGATAGCCTGTCAGAAAGGTGCTGCAGGCTTGATGGACCAAATGGCCTCTTTCTGCACTGTGGGGATTCTATGATTCTATGTAAAGTTACTGTTGAACCAGTGACATTTGGATGGGAACAGGCTGAAATAGGGTGCCATTGAGAGTGGGAGAGTTTGCAAAGGGGAAATGCCTGAGATTAATCCGGACAGAACAGGTTCGGGAGTCAGACTGAGGGGGTGACAGAGGAAGTGGGGGGGGGGGAAATCAGGAAGAGGGCTATAGTGTCAACAGCGAGAGCTATTACCGTCTCCAAATTTCCTGCATTTTGCAAAGCTGATGAAGCGTTTCCCAGCTGCCGATGTGAGATTGACTGCTCTCTTCCTGTTGGGCAGCTCCACCGGCTCGCCAGTTGCTGCCTTGTTGAGGTTGACCAGGTCCGTATTAAAAGGGGGCGGCACTGAGTAACTGTACACGTAAGGGTTATTGTACAACAACTGTGTACCTACAGGAGGCAAAACAGCCAGGTTACACTCTTCAGGAGATTTGCACAGCAACGGATCAGAGAGAGTCACAGAGGTTTACAGCATGGAAACAGGCCCTTCAGCCCAACTTATCCATGCTGCCCCTTTTTTTTAAAAACCCCTAAGCTAGTCCCAATTGCCCGCGTTTGGCCCATATCCCTCTATACCCATCGTACCCATGTAACTGTCTAAACACTTTCTAAAAGCCAAAATTGTACCCACCTCTACTCTTACCTCTTGTTCCAGCCACTCAACACCCTCGGTGTGAAAAAATTGCCCCTCTGGACGCTTTTGTATCTCTCCCCTCTCTCCTTAAACCTATGCCCTCCAGTTTTAGACTCCCCTATCTTTGGGAAAAGATATTGACTAACTAGCTGATCTGTGCCTCTCGTTATGTTACGGACCTCTATAAGATCACCCCTCAGCCTCCTACGCTCCAGAGAAAAAGGTCCCCGTCTATCCAGCCTCTCCTTATAACTCAATCCATCAAATCCCAGTAGCATCCTAGTAAATCCTTGGGTCTTTCAATGATTACAAAAAGTGACAAATACAGATTGAAGACTAATCAGGAAACAAGAGTTTTTTTTATAAAGAGGGTGCTGACTTTCCACCCTCTCTCCTGACAGTTGGAGATTTTCAGATGCCAGGTGGCTTCCACAGAGTCTTCAGAAACAGACCATTCAGCACTGCTGCTCAATGCTGGTGTTCCTTCATTGCAGTGTTAATGTAAGCCTCATGAAATAAAAAGTACAAAAAAAAACACCTCCTTCATCTCAACCCATCATAAAACAGAACCATAGAATACCCACAGTGCAGAAAGAGGCCACTTGGCCCATTGAGCCTGCACCAATTCTCTGACAGGGCGTCTTTTTATTTATTTGTAGGACAGGGGCGTCACTGGCTGGGCCAGCGTTTATTACCCATCCCTAGTTACCCGAGGGCAGTTGAAGTCAACCACATTGCTGTGGCTCTGGAGTCACATGTAGGCCAGACCGGGTAAGGACGGCAGATTTCCTTCCCTAAAGGACATTAGTGAACCAGATGGGTTTTTCTGACAATTGACAATAGTTTCATGGTCATTAGTAGATTCTTAATTCCAGATTCTCCCATCCTATCCCTCTAATCCCACACATTTACCATGGCTGATCCCATGTAACCTGCACATCTTTGGATGTTAAGAGACAATTTAGCATGGCCAATCCACCTGACCTAGACATCTTTGGACACTAAGGGGCAATTTAGCATGGCCAATCCACCTAACCTAGATATCTTTGGACACCAGAGGGCAATTTAGCATGGACAATCCATCTAACCTAGACATCTTTGGATGTTAAGAGACAATTTAGCATGGCCAATCTGCCTAATCTGCACTGCACTTTGGACTGTGGGCAGAAAGTGGATCACCAAGAGAAAACTCATGCAAGGAGAACATGCAATCTCCGCAGAGACAGTCACTCGAGGCTGGAATTGAACTCGTGTCCCTGGCACTGTGACGCACCTTGATCATGCTTTGTGCTGGAGAGTTCCCCATTCTCTGAGTAAAGATTCCCAATGATCAGCCTCAGAGGGAACATCAACAATTCGATGGGCCGAATGGGCCCCTTCTGTACTGTAGGGGTTTTATGATTCCATGTCACTGTTGTAAGATCAGCTGATCCATGGTCTCTTGGACCAACCTGTCCCTGCTAATGATCAATGATTAGGAAAGAGTAAGAATGCAGGATGATTTTATTTAAACCCTGCTTAACCCATGGCCCTGGACAGTGCATCACAGCTAGGATTAGCTGGGTGACAGATCAGGGAGCCAGTCTGTGGCCTTCCCTGCCACTACATTCACCAGCAGAGCCACTGTGCTGCTTTGCAGTATGTTTGAGAGGAAAGAAGCAACATTGGCTGAAGGAGCCTCTCACCAATATCGTGGAACTGGGAGTAGGGGTAGGTCACACACAGCAGAGATTGCCCATTCTTTAATCCACTCCTTGGCCAGTTGTAATGTTCACTAGCATTAGGTGGGAAGTGCGGAGTGCTGTGAACCAACCAGAAGCCTTGTTTCTGATCCAAAATTACCACACCTGCATTTAGGAAAGAAACAAACAATCTTAATATTCGTGCGAGAGTGTCCGTGCAAGAGTGTGTGTGTGTGTGTGTGCGCGCGCGCAAGAGAGTGCACGAGCGAGAGTGTGCGCACGCGCGCGAGACTGTGCGCGTGCGTGAGACTGCGAGAGTGTGTGTGTGTGTGAAAGGGTGTGTGTGAGAGAGTGAGCGAGAGAGTACACGCGAGAGAGTGTACGCATGAGGGTGTGTGCGTGTGTGTGTATGTATGGGTGTTTGTGTGTGGGGCACCTGTTTGGGTACACTGCAGGAGAATTTAGCATGGCCAATCCTCCTAACCCGCACGTCTTTCGACTGTGGGAGGAAACCAGAGCAGCCGGAGGAAACCCACGCAGATACGGGGAGAATGTGCAGACTCTGCACAGACGATGACCCAAGCCAGGAATCGAACCCGGGTCCCTGGAGCTGTGAGGCGGCAGTGCTAACCCACTGTGCAACTGTGCGTGGACAAGATGGGCTGAATGGCCTCCTTCTGCGCTGTCTCTGTGGGTTTAAATCCATGGGGCGGAGAGGGAGGGGGGCAGGGGTTTAAAGACTCATCCAAATGATAGGCCCTCCAGCGCTCCCTCAATCCTGGCTACAGGAGTGTCGGCCTGCGTGCCATCCCCAAGCCTCCAGAGCAGGTCACCAACCTCCCAACCGGGAGATCACTGAGCTGTGAGGGAAGGCAGTGGGAAAACACCTTTTCCATAAAATCCATGAAACAATCCAGAAAAACAGGGCAGCCGAGAGATGGAAGAATATAGCCCCCGGCTCAATCCTGAAAGGCTCGTCTCCTTCCCAGAATGTTGCTTGTCGGGAGGTTTTAGGGCCGGAAGGTGAGGGAGAAACATCACGACACAGGGCAATAATCATCACCTTTAGTGTGGCCACCGTATCTATTAGGCTTGTGATTGCTTTGGTCGTTGTAGAGCACATACGCAATCTCACCGGTCTGGGAACAATAAACAAAACAAAGAATGAATGTAGAAATCCTTCTGACTGCCTCTTACTACCTCGCACTCTGGAAATCTCACTTCATCGACCTGTTCCCTTTAACACTGATGTGGAGATGCCGGCGTTGGACTGGGGTAAACACAGTAAGAAGTCTGACAACACCAGGTTTAAGTCCAACCGATTTACTTGATAGTAAACCCCCAAAGCTTGTGAGTTTACTGTCAAATAAATCGGTTGGACTTAAACCTGGTGTTGTCAGACTTCTTACTCCTTTAACACCAGCAGCAGGTGTAACACACACACACACACACACACACACACACACACACACACACACACACACACACACACACACACACACACACACACACACACACACACACACACACACACACACACACACACACACACACACACACCCTATCTACCTCTGTCTTAAATACACTCAGTGACCTGGCTTCCAAATCCCTCTGTGGCAATCACAGCCCTCAATGGAAGGGGTGGGTTTAGCTCAGTTGCCTGAAAGGTTTTAGAAGGATGAGGGGGGCAATCTCATTGAATCTTATAGAATATGGAAAAGCCTGGAGAGAGTAGATGTGGGGAAGATGTTTCCATTAGTGGGAGAAACCCAGAATAAAGCGATGGCCCTGTAGAACCAGGATGAGAGAAGGTGGCACAGTGGTTAGCACTGCTGACCCACAGCACCAGGGATCCAGGTTCGATTCCTGGCTTGGGTCACTGTCTGTGCGGAGTCTGCACATTCTCCCCGTGTCTGCATGGGTTTCCTCTGGGTGCTCTGGTTTCCTCCCACAGTCCAAAGCTGTGTCGAAAAGGGTGCATCGGCCATGCTAAATTCTCCCTCAGTGTACCCGAACAGGCGCCGGAGTGTGGCGGCTAGGGGATTTTCACACTAACTTCATTGCAGTGTTAATGTAAGCCGACTTGCTACACCGATAGATAAATTTTTGGAGGAATTTCTTCAGCCAGAGAATCTGTGGAAGTCTTTGCCACAGAAGGCTGTGGAGACCGGGTCATTGAGTGTCTTTAAGGCAGAGATTGGTGAGGGGATCAAAGGTTATGGGAGAATGGGGTTGAGAAACTTATCAGCCACGATTGAGTGATGGAGCAGACTCGAGGGGCCGAATGGCCTCTTCTGCACTGTGTGATTCAGCGATTCTGTCGGAGAGAGTCCAGAACAAGAGGCCATAACCTTAAGATGAGAATGAAACTTTCAATGTTGAGATTGTTATGCAAGTACTTTAAAGAACAGGGAAGTCCAGTAGCCAGATGGGGTTATAGACTGGCCACAAGAATCAGGAGATGACGGAGAAGGAAAATACTTCTGTCAGCAGCTTGATGGTGATGGTAGAAGCATGAGCATCGATCAGCTGTTTAGCCTCCAGCTTTGCGACATCACAGTCCCTTGTAGCAGTTTACACATTTCCATTGTAGTTTGGGTATTTACCAGTGTTTATTGTGGTGGTCCAGTGGCACAGTGAGTTAACACTGCTGCTTCTGTGATACTGAATGTGATGAGAAGGTAACTGGGTTCTCTTAGAATCATAGAATCCCTACAGTGCAGAAGGAGGCCATTCGGCCCATTGAGTCTGCACAGACCACAATCCCATCCCAGGCCCCATCCCCACAATCCCTCATATTTACCCGAGCTGGTCCCCCTGACACCAAGGGGCAATTTAGCACGGCCAATCCACCTAACCCTCTTTGGACTGTGGGAGGAAACCGGGGCACCCGGAAGAAACCCACGTAGACACGGGGAGAGTGTGCAAGCTCCACACAGACAGTGACCGGAGCCGGGAATCGAACCCAGCTCCCCGGCACTAACCCACTGTGCCACCGTGCCGCCCCAAAACTCAGAAACTTTCCCAACCGCGACAGCTTATTGACACAAACAATCTTTCTAATTACCTGCCGTTCAGTTCCTTTATAGAGTTTCTCCAGAGTCTTCCCCACAGCCGCGTTGGAATCATTTATTGAGTGCTTTCCATCTTCCCAGCCATTTGTTGAGGGGTCCATGTACATGTATGTGTAACCAGATCCACTCACGTGTTTAGGTAACTTGTAAATGATGAACCTGCAAGAAAAGGAAACAAGGGTTAGTGGGGAAGGTGGTAAAGGGAACTCAGCCCCAGAGTCTGGGCTGACAGGCCTGAATCCAGCTCCCCTGCTGGGTATGAGGCCACAACTCAATATTCCTACCCTCCCAACACTCAGAAACAGACGGCTCAACATCATTCGGGCAGCACAGCGGCAGTACTGCTGCCTCACAGCGCTAGGGATCCGGGTTCGATTCCCACCTTGGGTCACTCACTGTCTGTGTGGAGTCAGCACATTCTCCCCGTGTCTGCATGGGTTCCCTCTGGGTGCTCCAGTTTCCTCCCACACTCCAAAGATGTGCGGGTTAGATGGATTGGCCATGCTAAATTGTCCCTTAGTGTCCAAATATGTGTAGATTAGGTGGATTGGTCATGCTAAATTGTCCCTTAGTGTCCAAATATGTGTAGGTTAGATGGATTGGCCATGCTAAATTGTCCCTTAGTGTCCAAAGATGTGCAGGTCAGGTGGATTGGCCATGCTAAATTGCCCCTTAGTGTCAGGGAGACTAGCTAGAGAAAATACATGGGGTTATGGGGCTAGGGCCTGAGTGGGATTATGGTCACTGCAGACTTGATGGGCCAAATGGCCTCCTTCTGCACTTTAGGGATTCTATGACCACCTGGGTCAAAGCAGGCCACTTCATCCACCACCTTAAACATTCACTGCCATCTACAAGATGCACTGCAGCAACTGGCTAAGGCTCCTTCAACAGCACCTTCCAAACTCATGCCCACTGGAAGGACCTGGGAACAGCAACACCTGCAAGACCCATGTCAGCCTGACTCGGAGAGATATCACTATCTCTGGATCCAAATGCTGGAACTCCCTCCCTAACAGCACTGTGTGTGTGTGGAACTACACCATATGGACTGCAACGACTCGAGAAGGCTTCCCACCACCACCTTCTCAAGGATAGTTAGGAACGGACAATAAATCTGGTCTAGCCAGTGACACCCAAGCTCCATCATTGAACTTGAAGGAAAAATCATTAATCTCATTCTGAAGAGAAGGGGCGGCTCACTCCCAGAATGGGAACTTACAACCAATGTTATACTCTGCGTGAGAGAAAATCTCTGCCCACAAGTGAGGACCAAAAGACACTGTATCAAGCCTGAAGAGTAACTTCCCTGAGTCTGGAGCTGTGACCAAGAGAAAGAGTTCCACTCGGAATCAGTCTGATCATTTCAGCCAATTATCACGTTGCCCTTATTATTGAGGCAGTGTTTCTTCTGAAACGAATTTCTAACACTGTAATGGGCTGGGTGTTGACCAGTAATTCCTGGGTGTCATTTAAAGTTGAGACATCTTGTAAAGGAGACTAGTCACTCCCTCCCATCAAGGTTAATAACTCACAGAATACTACAGTGCAGAACAGGCCCTTCAGCCCGTCGACTCTGCACCGACGCATGAAATCCCTGAGCTGCCCACCCAGTCCCACTTGCCAGCACTTGGCCCGTAGCCCTGAATGTTACCATGTGCCAAGTGCTGATCCAGATATTTTTTAAAGGATGTGAGGCATCCTGCCCCCACCACCCTCCCAGGCAGCACATTCCAGACCCTCACTACTCTTGGGATAAAAAAGTTTTTCCTCAAATCTCCCCCCGAACCTCACTTTTAACTTGCATCCCCTCGTAACTGACCCCTCAACTAAGGTGAACAGCTGCTCCCTATCCACTCTGTCCCTGCCCCTCATAATCTTGTCCACCTCGATCAGGTCGCCCCCTCAGTCTTCTCTGCTCCAGTGAAAACACCCCAAGCCAACCCAACCTCTAACTTCAATATTCCACCCCAGGTGAATCTGCTCTGCACCCCCTCCAGTACAATCACATCCTTCCTACAATGCGACAACCCGAACTGCACACAGTGCTCCAGCTGTGGCCTCACCAAAGTTCGATACAACTCCGACATGACTTCCCTGTAATCTATGCCTCGATAAAGCAAGTGTGCCTTTTTCACCACCCTATTAAACTGCAAGCTGAGAAGGATACAAGCTGACTATTCCCATGGCATTTGAAGGATCTGTACCGATAATCAGACGATAATAACGTGTTTATACAATGTACAAACTTTTGTGTTCCGATTTACATCTCCAGACTTCCTGACATATCTATAAATGACTTACTTATTCTTTAATTATCTCACTTAATCAATCTGGATAGTTTCCAATAATGCTGGGTTAGTTTTTATTCTGACAACTTTATTAAGATTTTAGTATAAAATGCATACGAACGTGTTAATTCAAATCCCAAAATGATAGTCACACCAAAACCCGTGATTCTCAAACTTCTGCTTTTTCTAAAAGTTTCGCTGCTACATATATGGTTTTTTTCGATGGCTCTTTCTCATTCTAAGAACCTTATTTCCTGAAACCCTGTGAATTGCTTTTAAAAAAAGCCTCAGTCGACATCTCACCATGTAGCAGTAACTTAAAAGTTTATTTATTAGTGTCACAAATAGGCTTACATTAACACTGCAATGAAGTTACTGTGAAAATCCCCTAGTCACCACACTCCAGCACCTGTTTGGGTACACTGAGGGAGCATTTAGCACAGCCAATGCACCCTAACCAGCATGTCTTTCAGACTGTGGGAGGAAACTGGAGCAACCAGAGGAAACCCATGCAGATATGGGGAGACTGTGCAGACTCCACACAGACAGGGACCTGAGCCGGGATTTGAATCCGGGTCCCTGATGCTGTGAGGCCGCAGTGCTAACCATTGTGACGCCCCATTCCTGGTGGGTTGGGAGAGGCGGGGGGGCATTGAGGAGCAAATTTAGGGACCTATACGCGTTGCTAGGCGATAAACAGATCGTGATCCAGCTGGTTCACCCTCTACCATCTTAGTATTCACATGGATGGCTCACTGATCACAACATTCAGTCCTTTTGTCAGCTGTGGCTGCGGACAGCACTCTGACATCTGACCCATTCAGGTGCTGCAGCCTGAGGGAACCCACATACTCTCCAAGGCACCTCTGTCCTTCTGAAAAAACGGCACTATCGGTGGAACAAAAAATGTTTTTAAAATTATGGTGGCACAGCGGTTAGCACTGCTGCCTCCCAGAACCTGGCACTATGAGGCAGCAGTGCCAACCACCATGCCACCCACTTATAATGAAGAAGCATAGAACAAGTGAGGAGACTCTTTCGGGTTACTAACTCCATCTGACCATCCTGAAGAGTCTAAAGTCTTATGGAAGAGATCACAAGAGCAACAGTAGTCCTTTTCACCCATCACAGCTCATAAGTTTCTTGCATTTATTCTGATGACGTGTTCCATTTGAATTTTTACCTCTTGTTAAAGCACTTTAAACCTTTACACTAAACCACTTGGGAATTCTCAACTCTTGAGTTGCCCCTGGACATGTTACAGTGTCCTATCCTGTTCCTAGCTGATTGGAAAGGTTACTTTTAACACTTTCCTGCTGTTTAGCACTTAGTCACAGAATCATAGAATCCCTACAGTGCAGAAGGAGGCCATTCAGCCCATCGAGTCTACACTGACAACAATCCCATCCAGGCCCTATCCCCGCTACATCATGTATTTACCCTGCTAATCCTCTGATACTAAGGTTCAATCTAGCATGGCCAATCCACCTAACCTGCATATCTTTGGACTGTGGAAGGAAACCGGAGTACCTGGAGGAAACCCACGCAGACACGGGGAGAATGTGCAGACTCTGCACAGACAGTGACCCGAGGCCGGAATCAAACCCGGGTCCCTGGTGCTGTGGGGCAGCAGTGCTAACCGCTGCACCGCCGTGCCACCCTCTTTAGTTGAACAAGTTACGGATGTGAATGGCAAATGCCTCAACTTACCAATCGACAGGCTGTCCATCATTATTGTAACAGGAGATATCAGCTGTCGCAGAAGACAGCAAACAGGCAGCAATCAGAGAAGCGAGCGGATACCAATAACCGGAGTTAAACATCTGAAAAGCAATAAGAATGCACGGGAGTACTTTCAACACATGAACAACAACAGTTCAAGAAGAAGGTGGCTCACAGCTACCTTCTCAAGGTCAACTGGGGATGAGCAATAAATGCTAGTGGAGTTCAGAAGGATGAGGGGGGGGGGATCTTATTGAAACTTACAGGATACTGCAAGGCCTGGATAGAGTGGACGTGGAGAGGATGTTTCCACAAGTAGGAAAAACTAGAACCAGAGGGAACAACCTCAGGCTAAAGGGACGATCCTTTAAAACAGAGATGAGGAGGAATTTCTTCAGCCAGAGAGTGGGGAATCTGTGGAGCTCTTTGCTGGAGAAGGCTGTGGAGGCCGGGTCATTGAGTGTCTTTAAGACAGAGATAGATAGGGTCTTGATTAGTAAGGGGATCAGGGATTATGGGGAAAAGGCAGGAGAATGGGGATGAGAAAAATATCAGCCATGATTGAATGGCAGAGCAGACTCGATGGGCCGAGTGGCCTAATTCTGCTCCTATGACTTACGGCCTATGGTCTAACCTTACCATTGATTCCCAGAGTCCAGGAATAGACTCTTAAAAAAACTGGGCTGTGACATGAACTTACAAGAGTTGGTTTCTCGAATATACTATTGAGCACACTCTTCCTGTCTCTGCAACCACAGAGTGTCAAAAATCAACTCTCCTTACATTAACTTCCCAATTTACCTTAAAATCATCATCTTGTCATATTGCTACCTCCGCCAACCAGGGGAGACAGGATTCAAATCACTCAGACTTTCTACTCTCCCAATCTTTATTGGTCAGCTGTTTAACGTCCCCTCCATCTCTGCTCATGGGTTGAAGCTATGGAGAATGTGGGGCGATTTGATCATCAGAATTCAAGACAATCTGGAAATAAGAGGCTGTTCTTGGTAAACGTGACCATGAAGACAGATTGTAACGGATTCAGCATTGTCCGTTAGGCAGTGGAATCTGCAGCTCTTGTCCAGTCTGAGCCTCCACGTGACTCCAGTCCCACATCAATGTGATTGACTATTAACTGCCCCCTGCACTGGCCCAGTGTCACAAGTAAGGCTTACATTAACACAGCAATGAAGTTGCTGTGACAATCCCCTAGTCGCCACACTCCGGCGCCTGTTCAGGTAACACTGAGGGAGAATTTGGCACGGCCAATGCACCCTAGCCGGCACGTCTTTCAGACTGCGGAAGGAAACTGGAGCACCCGGAGGAAACCCACGCAGACACAGGGAGAATGCGCAGACTCCACACAGACAGTGGCCCGAGCCGGGAATCGAACCTGGGTCTCTGGCACTGTGAGGCAGCCGTGCTAACCACCGTGCCACCCAATTGATTAAAACTTTAATCAGAGTCCCAGAGTCACAGAATCGTACAGCACAGAGAAGGCCCTTCGGCCCCTCGAGTCAGTACTGACAATAACTACCTCCAAAGTCGCTTGAATCCCATTTTCCAGTATCCTTGAACGTTCTGTTGTTTCAGGTGCTTACTCGAATACTTTATTTAAAGTTTGTAAGTGTGTAAGGCCATTTCCAAATCAGAAATGGAGAGAGAGAGAGGAAAGGAATGCGAGGCTGAATAATTGTAGAGACAGTCTCATTGTTTGTGGCCTCCTACCAGACAATTAGAGCTGTCCCCAGCTGAATCTTAAAATGAAACTGAGATTAAAACACACAGAGAAATGCAGATTCTCTGTTGCAGCTAGATTAAGACAGGCTCTGACTCTCCTCGATCCTCCCCCACTCCTTCCCCAGTTACACTCAGTTACTCACAGCTTGTTGTGTCTCTGCTTGCTGCAACGCTGCCCCTGCTCGAACTCGCTGCCTCTGCAGTCACACTTTATATCAGCTGTCTTGCCAGTCCTACACCTCTCCCCTCACAGGCACTGAGTCACAGGAATGCTCCCAAAACAGTCATTTGGAACAGTCCACCTTAAAGTTTGATGGAGGGGGTGCAGGGTGCGCTTTCTGAAACTCAGCGGAACAGGTTTCATTTCCAGTTGAAGGATTTCCCCAGCTTCACCCTGCTCTTACACAGCCCCTAACTGCATCCTCTCCACTACAAAACCTTCCAGAATAGCAGCTGTTACTTGCTGAGGAGAGAAAGTTGTGAGAAGACTGTGTGTGTGTAAGTGAGTGAGTGTGAGTGAGAGAGTTGTGTGATTGTGTGTGAGTGAGTGTGTGTTTGTGTATGTGTGTGATTGTGTGTGTGTGTGGGTGAGCGAGTGTATGTATATATGTGTGTGTGTGTGAGTGCGTGTGAATGAGTGTGTGTGTGTATGTTTGAGTGTTTGTGTGTCTGTGTGTTAGTGTCTGTGTGTGTTTGTATGTGCATGTGTGTGTGTTTGTGTGTGTGTGTGCATAAGTGTGCGCGAGTGTGTGTGAGTGTCTGTATGTGTGAGTGCATGTGTGTGTGCATGAGTATGTGTGTGTGTGTGTGTGTGTGAGTATGTGTGTGTGTGTGTAATTGAGTGTGTGTGTGAGTGTGCGTGAGTATGTGTGTGTGTGTGTGTAATTGAGTGTGTGTGTGAGTGCATGTGAATGAGTGCTTGTGAATGTGTGTGAGTGTATGTGGCTGTGTGTGCGTGTGTGTGTGTGTATGTTTGAGAGTTTTTGTGTGTGTCTGTGTTAATGTGTGAGTGAGTGTGTGTGAGTCTCAGTGTGTGAGTGTGAATGAGTGCATGTGAGCGTGTGAGTGTATATGAGTGTGTGAGTGTGAGTATTGTTATTGAATTTATTAGTGTCACAAGTTGGCTTACATTAACACTGCAATAAAGTTACTATGTAAATCCCCGAGTCGCCACACTCTGGTGCCTGTTCGGGTACACTGAGGGAGAATTTAGCAAGGCCAATGCACTTTAACCAGCATGTTTTTTGGACTGTGGGAGGAAACCGGAGCGCCTGGAGGAAACCCATGGAGAGAATGTGCAGACTCCACACAGACAGTGATCCAAGCCACACACACACACACACACACACACACACACACACACACACAGGCACACACACACACACACACACACACACACACACAGGCACAGTGGTTAGCACTGCTGCCTCACAGCGCCAGGGACTTGGGTTCGATTCCCAGCTCGGGTCACTGTCTATGTGGGGGTTGCATGTTCTCCCCGTGTCTGCGTGGGTTTTCTCCAGGTGCTCCGGTTTCCTCCCACAGTCCAAAGCTGTGCGGGTTAGTTGGATTGGTCATGCTAAACTGCCCCTTAGTGTCAGGGGGACTAGGAGGCTAAATATGTGGGGTTACGGGATGGAATTGTTGTCCGTACAGGCTCGATGGGCCAAATGGCCTCCTTCTGTACTATAGATTCTATGATCCTGTGATAATACAGGTACAGTTGGCCCAATCTTTCCTCTGACAGTCTCAGCTGGGGAGAAAGGGAGACAGCCCATTGCTTCCCTCGCCTTTGAAATGTAGACACAGCGTAGATACCAACTCAGTCTAATCTTCCGTCCAAGCACGTCAGCTCTGAACACCCAGCCCTCCAACCGCTGTACACCCAGTCGTCCAACCACTGTACACCCAGCCCTCCAACCGCTGTACACCCAGTCGTCCAACCACTGTACACCCAGCCCTCCAATCGCTGTACACCCAGTCGTCCAACCACTGTACACCCAGCCCTCCAATCGCTGTACACCCAGCTCTCCAATCGCTGTACACCCAGCCCTCCAATCGCTGTACACCCAGCTCTCCAATCGCTGTACACCCAGCTCTCCAATCGCTGTACACCCAGCTCTCCAATCGCTGTACACCCAGCCCTCCAATCGCTGTACACCCAGCTCTCCAATCGCTGTACACCCAGCCCTCCAATCGCTGTACACCCAGCTCTCCAATCGCTGTACACCCAGCCCTCCAATCGCTGTACACCCAGCCCTCCAATCGCTGTACACCCAGCCCTCCAATCGCTGTACACCCAGCCCTCCAATCGCTGTACACCCAGCCCTCCAATCGCTGTACACCCAGCTCTCCAATCACTGTACACCCAGCTCTCCAATCACTGTACACCCAGCTCTCCAATCGCTGTACACCCAGCTCTCCAATCGCTGTACACCCAGCCCTCCAATCGCTGTACACCCAGCCCTCCAATCGCTGTACACCCAGCCCTCCAATCGCTGTACACCCAGCCCTCCAATCGTTGTACACCCAGCTCTCCAAGCTCTGTACACCCAGGAAACCCACAATTCTAATAAAGTACAAATGAGTTTCCTGGGCAAATCACAGCGAGGTTTCAAGGTGGAGAGAGATCTTAGAGTGAAGCATTTTTATTGACACTAGGTTTAGGAAAAGCGGATCCTAAACAGAGAGAAATCGCCCTCCCCCACCTCCACAACTCCCAACGTGAGGATCAGGGTGAAACTGGTTCCACCATTTCCACCAGAAGCCACAGTGTTTGTGCGACCTTACAACACCCAAAAACCCATGACAGACCAGGGAGAAAACAAACTTTATTTCATTCTGATCACAAGAGAGGAGCGAAGCTTTGCAAAACTCATCAAAACACTAACTTAGAAAAACCACAGATACGAAGCATAAAATATCATCCGGCACGGAAGGAGGCCATTCTGCCACCCTGTATGTGCTGTCTCTTTGAAAGAACATCCCACATCCCTGTGTCCCTGTAAATGGCACTGTTGCGATTTGGGTAAAAGATGGACAAAGGGAATGTTGGCACAGTGTGACGCACGTCCAGGTTGAATTTCTGTGTGACAGACAAGGGGGAGGGGGGCGTGTGGGATGGATTCTCCCGAGCTGGTGCTGTTTCAGAGTCAAATCTCAGGTGGACGTAAAGATTCCACAACACTGCTGCCTCACAGTGCCAGGGACATGGGTTCAATTCCCGGCTTGGGTCACTGCCTGCATGTTCTCCCCGTGTCTGCGTGGGTTTCCTCCGGGTGCTCTGGTCCCCTCTCACACTCCAAAGATGTGCAGGTTACGTGGATTAGCTGTGCTAAATTGCCTGTTAGTGTCACAAGATGTATAGGTTAGGGGGAATTGGAAAGTTAAATACGTGGAGTTACAGAGTAAGCCTGGGTGTGAGTTAGTCCTCATTCATAGAATCCCTACAGAGCACAAGGAGGCCATTCGGCCCATTGAGCAGGCACGAGCACCATCTCACCCAGGTCCTATTCCCATAACCCCACATATTTACTCTGCCAGCCCTCCTGGCACTAAGGAGCGATTTAGCATGGCCAATCCACTACCCTTCACATCTTTCGCACTGTGGGAAGAAACAGGAGGAAACCCATGCAGACACGGGGAGAATGTACAAACTCCGCACAGACAGTGACCCGAGCCGGGAATTGAACCCGGGTCCCTGGCGCTGTGAGGCAGCAGTGCTAACCCACAGTGCCACCCATGGGCCAAATGGCCTCCTTCCGCACCGTGGGCATTCTATGAAGAGGAGTAGGGGAGTTCTCCCTGGAGGCCCGGCCAATATTCATTCATTAACCAGTATCGCTCGGAGGTGATCTATCCGTTATCACCGCGCTGTTTGTGGGAGCTTGCTGTGTAACCATTGGCTGCCACAGTTCCTACATTACAACAGTGACTCCGTAGCAGCTTCAGTGGCTGGGGCGTTGGCAGTGTGGGCAGTGATGAGAGGCGCTATCTAAATGCAGTGAGCAGGAAGGAGTTGAGGAAAATACAAAGCGTGCTTCCCCAATGCAGGTGTCGAGTGGCCGCGATGCACCAGGTTTCACAGCACCTTCATTGCTGCAGCTCCATCTCACAGATGAAGAACTCTTTCCCTGCACAGGGAGCATCGTTCCACAAACCGTCCGTCCACAGGTGAACGCAGCTTTCATGGTGATCGCTAGGTTCCCCAGGCATCCAGAATCTGAGGAACAAAACCTGGTTATTATCCTGTCCACTCCCGGAGATTCCCCAGTCCAACACAGGCAGAACAGCACACAGCTCAGAAAAACCAACCATTACTAACAAGGGATCATTTAATATTCTTATTCCTCATTAGACCTTCCCCTCCCTATCTCTGTAACCTCCTCCAGCCCCCACACCCCCTCCCTATCTCTGTAACCTCCTCCAGCACCCCTACACCCCCTCCCTATCTCTGTAACCTCCTCCAGCCCCTACACCCCCTCCCTATCTCTGTAACCCCCTCCAGCCCCTACACCCCCTCCCTATCTCTGTAACCCCCTCCACTCCCTACACTCCTCTCCCTATCTCTGTAACCTCCTCCAGCCCCTACACCCCCTCCCTATCTCTGTAACCTCCTCCAGCCCCTACACCCCCCCTCCCTATCTCTGTAACCCCCTCCACTCCCTACACTCCCTCCCTATCTCTGTAACCTCCTCCAGCCCCTACACTCCCTCCCTATCTCTGTAACCCCCTCCACTCCCTACACTCCTCTCCCTATCTCTGTAACCTCCTCCAGCCCCTACACCCCCTCCCTATCTCTGTAACCTCCTCCAGCCCCTACACGCCCCTCCCTATCTCTGTAACCCCCTCCACTCCCTACACTCCCTCCCTATCTCTGTAACCTCCTCCAGCCGTTACACTCCCTCCCTATCTCTGTAACCCCCTCCACTCCCTACACTCCTCTCCCTATCTCTGTAACCTCCTCCAGCCCCTACACCCCCTCCCTATCTCTGTAACCTCCTCCAGCCCCTACACCCCCCTCCCTATCTCTGTAACCCCCTCCACTCCCTACACTCCCTCCCTATCTCTGTAACCTCCTCCAGCCCCTACACTCCCTCCCTATCTCTGTAACCCCCTCCACTCCCTACACTCCTCTCCCTATCTCTGTAATCTCCTCCAGCCCCTACACCCCCTCCCTATCTCTGTAACCTCCTCCAGCCCCTACACCCCCTCCCTATCTCTGTAACCCCCTCCACTCCCTACACCCCCCTCCCTATCTCTGTAACCTCCTCCCGTCCCTACACTCCCTCCCTATCTCTGTACCCCCCTCCACTCCCTACACTCCTCTCTATCTCTGTAACCTCCTCCAGTTCCCTACAACCTCCAAGGTCTCTGCGCTCCTTCAATTCTGGCCTCTTGCTCATCACAAGTTTTCTTTGCCCCGCTGTTGGTGGCTGTGCCCTCAGCAGGCTGGGTGCCAACACCTGGAATTCCCTCTCTACCCCGTGCAGCTCCTTTAAGACGCTCTGTCAAATCTACCTCCTTGACTCAGCTTTTGGTCACCTGTCCCAATATCCTCTTATGTGGTTTGGTATAAATTTGGTTTGGAATTTGTTCCCATGAAGCACTTTGGGATGTTGTACTGTGCTAAAGGTGCTATATAAATGCAGGTTGACGTTGTCGCTGCACAGATAGTAGGGACACGACAACAAGAGGTGATTATGTCAGAAGTTGGTGGTGAGTGTTTGGAACAAGCTGCCAGAGGTAGTACTAGACGCGGGTCCAATTTTGTCTTTTAAAAAGCATTTAGACATTTACATGGGTACGATGGGTATAGAGGGATATGGGCCAAATACGGGCAACTGGGACTAGCATGGACAAGTTGGGCTGAAGGGTCTGTTTCCGTGCTGTAAACCTCTATGATTGTAAGTACTTTTCAGTGATCCTCACCATCGTATTATATATCAGACTTGAGCGTTGCTGACAAAAGACACGTCTTGTCAAAACTTTTTGCCTTGCACTCATCAGGTCAATTTGCAAAAATACTAAATTGTAAAGGAAACAGCAATTTACACTGCATGAGAAGAGAGTGTTGATTGGTTGGCAAGTGGACTTTGATTGGTACAGGTGTTGCCATGGAGATTGGAAGATGAAAGGCATTGATAACATATATCTTTTTGTTGTTGTGTGCCACCTATTTCTTTACATATCAGACAGCTCACTGTTCTTTAAGGAAGCTTTACGGAAACATAGAAACTAGAAACAGGAGGAGGCCATTCAGCCCTTCGAGCCTGCTCCGTCATTCATTTTCATCATGGCTGATCATCAAATTCAACATCCTGATCTCCATTCCGCCCCACCCCCCCCAATATCAATGGGGTCAAAGTAGAAAGTGTCGAGAGCTTCAAGTTTTTAGGTGCCCAGATCACCAACAACCTGTCCTGGTCCCCCCCATGCCGACACTATAGTTGAGAAAGCCCACCAACACCTCTACTTTCTCAGAAGACTAAGGAAATTTGGGATGTCAGCTATGACTCTCACCAACTTTTACAGATGCACCACAGAAAGCGTTCTCTCCGGTTGTATCACAGTTTGGTATGACCCCCGGTCTGCCCAAGACTGCAAGGAACTACAAAGAGTCGTGAATGTAGCCCAATCCATCACACAAACCAGCCTCCCATCCATTGACTCTGTCTACACTTCCCGCTTCCTCAGAAAAGCAGCCAGCATAATTAAGGACCCCACGCACCCCGGACATTCTCTCTTCCACTTTCTTCCTTTGGGAAAAAGATACAAAAGTCTGAGGTCACGTACCGACCGACTTAAGAACAGCTTCTTCCCTGCTGCCATCAGACTTTTGAATGGACCTACCTTGCATTAAGCTGATCTTTCTCGACACCCTAGTTATGACTGTAACATTACATTCTGCACCCTCTCCTTTCCTTCTCTATGAATGGTATGCTTTGTCTGTATAGTGCGCAAGAAATAATACTTTTCACTGGATACTAATACACGTGACAATAATAAATCAAATCAAAAATATCTCTTGATCCCTTTAGCCCCAAGAACAATATCTAATTATCTCACTCTAATAATATTCAGCTATGAGACAATATTGGAAGCTTTGTTTTTACGTTAAGTTGCCTATTGAGTTGCCCAAAGATGTACGGGTTAGGCTGATTGGCCACACTGAATTGCCCCTTATTAATAGTCTCACAACACCAGGTTAAAGTCCAACAGGTTTATTTGGTATTACAAACTTTTGGAATGCTGCTCCTGATGATGAAGGAGCAGTACTCTGAAAGCTCGTGATACCAAATAAACCTGTTGGTGTTGTGAAACTTATCATAGAAATCATAGAAACCCTGCAGTACAGAATGAGGCCATTCGGCCCATCGTGTCTGCACCCACCACAATCCCACCCATTCCCTACCCCCACATCTTAGTGTGCCCACCCCAGAGCAATGCCAGCATCTCCACATCATTGCCCCTTAGTGTCCAGGAGGACTAGCTGGGGTAAATATATGGGACTATGGGGATGGGGTCAGTGCAGGCTCAATGGGCTGAATGGCCTCCTTCCACACTGTCGATTCTGTGATTCCATTGTTAATGTGTTAAAACCAGGGGTACATTCTGAGCTGGGAGCTACTCAGAGGTAGCCAGTGTCTGGCACTCAGCCGTTGTATCGTCTGACTGAACTCACTTTGGCGTTGTCTCGTAATCGGTGCCGTCTATCCACTGCCATTTATTCTGGCTGCTGTGATCAGTCAGACCGACCCAGAATCTCCTGTTCTGTGTCTCCAAAGCTGCAAATTGCTGCAAATGGATGGAAATAGAACATTATTAACATTTCTTCCCATTCTTTCAGCCGACGGGGGGAGATTTATTGCCGATCCCTGATTGAGAGTTCAAGATTTTAAGGTGACAAAAGACAAGTGCTGTTGAAGCTTTTTGCCGTGCACTCATCAGGTCAATTTGCAAGAATATCAAATTGTAAAGGGGATAACAATTTACATTGCATGAGAAGAGAGTGTTGATTGGTTGGCAAGTGGACTTTGATTGGTAGAAGTGTTGCCATGGAGATTGCAAGATGGAAAATGTTGACAACATATGTTTTTTGTCGTTGTTAAAACACACCGGGGGAAAAGACCGTTGGAGCGTTGTCCTGATTCTGCCAGTGATTGGTTAACCTCAGCTCGAAACAATCTCCCTCTGTTATGAGGAGAGGTTGAGGGAGCTGGGGCTTTTCTCTTTAGAACGGAGGAGGATGAGAGGCCACTTAATAGAGGTTTATAAGATGATGAGAGGGACGGATAGAGTGGACGTTCAGAGACTATTTCCTGGGGTGGATGTAGCTGTTACTAGGGGGCATAACTATAAGGTTGATGGTGGGAGATACAGGAGGGCTGTCCGAGGTAGGTTCTTTACTCGGAGAGTGGTTGGGGTGTGGAATGCACCACCTGCCGTGATAGTGGAGTCGGACACTTTAGGAACTTCCAAGCTGTTATTGGATAGGCACATGGAGCACAGCAGAATGATAGGGAGTGGGATAGCTCGATCTTGGGTTCGCAGATAGCTCGGCACAACATTGAAGGCTGAAGGGCCTTACTGTGCTGTGATGTTCTATATCCTCAGCCAAGACCTCAGTTTCCAAAATCCAGCCAAGGTTCAGCTGGCTTGGAATCAGAAACAGAGAATTCCCGGGAAAACTCGGTAGTCCTGATAACGTCTATGAATTGGAATTGAACCAGCTCGGCCTCCGGGCAGCAGAATGTTGAGCGTACTGGAAAATCAGCCCCACATTATCTCCCGGAAGGGTGGGAGGAATCGGAGTGCCGTCAGCCAACAACCTCACCTTCAGCAGTGTCCCAGCCACTCTGTGACCCCCCCACCCAAAACATCCCGTCCTGTGTGATCCTCACTGTGTCTCATCCCTCCCAAAACTGCACGCCAAAACTGTACCCCCAAACTGTACCCCGGAACTGTACCCCCAAACTATACCCCAAAACTGTACCCCCAAACTGTACCTGGAACTGTACCCCCAAACTGTACCCCGGAACTGTACCCCCAAACTGTACCCCGGAACTGTACCCCCAAACTGTACCCCGGAACTGTACCCCCAAACTGTACCCCCAAACTGTACCCCGGAACTGTACCCCCAAACTATACCCCAAAACTGTACCCCCAAACTGTACCCGGAACTGTACCCCCAAACTGTACCCCGGAACTGTACCCCCAAACTGTACCCCAGAACTGTACCCCCAAACTATATACCAAAACTGTACCCCCAAACTGCACGCCAAAACTGTACCCCCAAACTGTAGCCCCAAACTGTACCCCGGAACTGTACCCCCAAACTGTACCCCGGAACAGTACCCCCAAACTGTACCCCCAAACTGTACCCCAGAACTGTACCCCCAAACTGTACCCCAAAACTGTACCCCAGAACTGTACCCTCAAACTGTATCCCAAAACTGTACCCCCAAACTGTACCCCGGAACTGTACCCCCAAACTGTATCCCGGAACAGTACCCCCAAATTGTACCCCCAAACTGTACCCCAGAACTGTACCCCCAAACTGTACCTCGGAACTGTACCCCCAAACTGTACCCCAGAACTGTACCCCCAAACTGTACCCCCAAACTATATACCAAAACTGTACCCTGGAACTGTACCCCCAAACTGTACCCCAAAACTGTACCCCCAAACAGTACCCTGGAACTGTACCCCCAAACTGTACACCAAAACTGTACCCCCAAACTGTACACCAAAACTGTACCCCCAAACTGTACCCCAGAACTGTACTTCCAAACTATATACCAAAACTGTACCCCCAAACTGTACCCCAGAACTGTACCCCCAAACTGTACCCCCAAACTGTACCCCAGAACTGTACCCCTAAACTATATACCAAAACTGTACCCTGGAACTGTACCCCCAAACTGTACCCCAAAACTGTACCCCCAAACAGTACCCTGGAACTGTACACCAAAACTGTACCCCCAAACGGTACACTGGAACTGTACCCCCAAACTGTACCCCGGAAGTGTACCCCCTAATCATACCCCAGAACCGTATCCCCAGGGTGGGGGTGGTGGGGGTGGTTGGGAGTGTGACAGGTGGGGGGAGTGGGGAGGTGTGGGGCTGGGGAAGGGTGGGGGGGGTCGGAGGGGATGGGGGTTGGGGGGGTGGGGGGGGTGGGGGGGGGATGGGGGTTGGGGGGGTGGGGGGGGTGGGGGGGATGGGGGTTGGGGGGGTGGGGGGGGTATGTTGATGGGTGAAAGTTTCAGAAATGGACAGTGGCAAACGGACAGAAATGTATCTCCATCCACCTGCTTGGTTCTGTAATCTGAGAAGAATCTGTTTGATCTAGAAAATTCTAGCGAACCTACTCTAGAGCATTCGAATGTAGTAGTGCTGAAGACCGTCATTCAGCCCATCATAATGTGCTATCCCTTTGCAAAGGTCCGGGATGAATCCCAGATTTTTTCGATCATTCTGTAACTAAACCCTCTTCGGAAACATTTGTCCTTTGGAAAGTCCCAGTGGAATCTGATTCCGTCACACTTTCAACGTGCCCCGCATCTTCCTGCTCCTTAGTGTTTAAAAACATTTCTCCTCATTTCCCCTATGGTTCGTAGACAATGACTTTGATTACTGGTTACTGTCTGGAGAAACTCGTTCCTGTCTAGTTACTTTATCAAACCTGCCTCAGAGCTTTCAACACCTCTGCCAGACCCCCAGCTCAAGAATCATAGAATCTCCAGTGCAGAAGGAGGCCATTCGGCCCATCAAGTCTGCACCAACCACAATCCCACCCAGGTCCCATCCCTGTAACCTCCTAACCAACCCTGACAGTAAGGAACAATTTAGCATGGCCAATCAACCTAACTCGCACATCTTTCAGACTGTGGGAAGATATGGGGGACCCGGAGGAAACCCACGCAGACATACATAGAACATAGAACATTACAGCACAGTACAGGCCCTTCGGCCCCTCAATGTTGTGCCGAACTATGTCCAATCCCAAGATCGAGCTATCCCACTCCCTATCATTCTGCTGTGCTCCATGTGCCTACCCAATAACCGCTTGAAAGTTCCTAAAGTGTCCGACTCCACTATCACAGCAGGCAGTGTATTCCACACCCCAACCACTCTCTGAGTGAAGAATCTACCTCGGACATCCCTCCTATATCTCCCACCATAAACCTTATAGTTAGGTCCCCTCGTAACAGCTACATCCACCCCAGGAAATATTCTCTATCGATCCCCCTCATCATCTTATTAACCTCTATTAAGTCGCCTCTCATCCTCCTCCACTCCAAAGAGAAAAGCCCCAGCTCCCTCAACCTTTCCTCAAAAGACCTACTCTCCAAACCAGGCAGCATCCTGGTAAATCTCCTCTGCACTCTCTCCAATGCTTCCACATCCTTCTTATAGTGAGGTGACCAGAACTGAACACAATATTCTAAATGTGGTCTCACCAAGGTCCTGTATAGTTGCAGCATAACCCCACAGTTCTTAACTCAAACCCCCTGTTAATAAACACTAACACACTATAAGCCTTCTTCACAGCTCTATCCACTTGAGTGGCAACCTTCAGAGATCTGTGGATATGAATCCCAAGATCTCTCTGTTCCTCCACATTCCTCAGCAGAACCCTGCCATTGACTCTGTAATCCTCATTCAGATTTGTCCGATCAAAATGAATCACCTCACACTTATCAGGGTTAAACTCCATCTGCCACTTTTCTGCATCCTATCAATGTCTCTTTGCAGCCCACAAGAGCCCTCCAGCTCATCCACTACTCCACCAATCTTGGTGTCATCAGCAAATTTACTAACCCACCCTTCAGCCCCCTCTTCCAAGTCATTGATAAAAATCACAAATAGCAGAGGACCCAGCGCTGATCCCTGTGGTAAACCGCTGGTAACTGGTCTCCAATCTGAAAATTTTCCCTCTACCACCATCCTCTGTCTTCTATGAGACGGCCAGTTATTTATCCAATCGGCAAATTTCCCTCTATCCCACACCTCCTTACTTTCTTCATGAACCAACTACGGGGAACCTTATCAAACGCCTTACTAAAGTCCATGTATACAACATCAACTGCGCTACCTTCATCTAACACTTAGTTACCTCCTCAAAGAATTCAATCAAATTTGTGAGGCAAGACTTACCCTTCACAAATCCGTGCTGACTACTCCGGATTAAACTGCATCTTTCTAAATGATCATAAATCCTATCTCTCAGGACCCTTTCCATTAACTTACTGACCACTGAAATAAGACTAACCGGCCTATACTTACCAGGGTCATTCCAATTTCCTTTCTTGAAAAGAGGAACAACATTTGTCCCTCTCCAGTCCTCTGGCACTATCCCTGTGGGCAGTGAGGACCCAAAGATCAAAGCTAAAGGCTCCGCAATCTCATCCCTTGCCTCCCAAAGAATCCTAGGATGTATCCCATCTGGCCCAGGGAACTTATCCAACCTCAGGTTTTTCAAAATTGCTAATACATCTTCCCTCAGAACATCTACCTCCTCCATCCTGTCAGCCTGTATCTCACTCTCATCCTCAAAAACCATGGCCCTCTCCTTAGTGAACACTGAAGAAAAGTATTCATTCAACACCTCTCCTATCTCTCCTGACTCCATGCACAAGTTCCCACTACTATCCTTGACCAGCCCTAACCTCACCCTGGTCATTCTTTTATTTCTCACATAAGAGTAACAAGCCTTGGGGTTTTATTTTATCCGACCCGCCAAGGACTTCTCATGCCCCCTCCTGACTCTCCTAAGCCCTTTCTTTAACTCATTCCCAGCTACCTTGTAACCCTCAAGTGACCCAACTGAACCTTGTTTGTCCATCCTTACGTACGCTTCCTTTTCCTCTTGACAAGACATTCAACCTCCTTTGTGAAACCATGGTTCCCTCACTTGGCCATTTCCTCCCTGCCTGCCAGGGACGTACCTATCAAGGACACGCAGTATTTGTTCCTTGAACAAGCTCCACTTTTCGTTTGTGTCCATACCTGACAGTTTCTGTTCCCATCTTATGCTCCCCGAGTTGGGTCCCTGGCGCTGTGAGGCAGCTGTGCTAACCACTGTGCCACCGTGCCATTCTGAATGATCCATTCTCCTGAATCTCATCCCTCCTCTCACCTCTGTACCCTTCCCAGCACCACATTGGCACTAATGGAGAGGCACCATGGAAGAGTTGGGTCAAAGGCCTGCATCCATACTGTATTGCTCTGTGACTCCCTATGGGGACACAGACTGATGTTATAAACCTGGTTTCACCTGTTCCTGTTCATTGTTAATGATGAGAAGGTGGGTCCCACGGAGGGAGCAGTACAAACTGCTAGCGTTCCACACGGATTTCTTGGGTGAAAAGTAGTAACAGCTGCTGTTGAAGTGTATCCAATTTTCAGGGCATTGACGGTTCCGGCATTCTGGAAAACAATTCACATTTCCCTGTAACACCGAGAGGCCAATGAACAAGGGAACACCAATGTTACTGAACTAATACCGCACAGCTTCCAGTCACTCACACTTCCCAGGTTTCAGAGAGGTTTCACGTTGTACTGCACCCAACCGGATTTCTCTCCAATCCTGGCCTCTTCCACATTCCCAGTTTTCATCATTTGTGACATTGCTTCAGCTGCTAAAGGCCAAAATTTCCCCATTCCCTTCTTCCCAGGAATTTCCCCATTCCCTCTCCCCGGGAATTTCCCCATTCCCTCTCCCCGGGAATTCCCCCATTCCCTCTTCCCGGGAATTTCCCCATTCCCTCTTCCCGGGAATTCCCCCATTCCCTCTCCCCGGGAATTTCCCCATTCCCTCTCCCCGGGAATTCCCCCATTCCCTCTCCCCGGGAATTT